>NW_026534348.1:8526961-8989705 GCF_026225885.1 Hylaeus anthracinus
GAAACGTAGGGTACGGGATTGGTCGCGTAGGTTAAGCGGTCGACTGTAGATCCGAGGATCGTGGGTTCGAATCGCCGTGCCTTATTTTTCGTTTAGACTCCTACAGTTAGTACAATATGTTTGATCAGGATTGAGCGAAACATGAAACGATACGTCGCGTCGCATCGGGCCGAACCATCAGACCGATGGATTTATTGCATCGTCCGAAGTAGTATAAGACGAACGGACGAACAAACTCGAGTTACCCCACCCATTGGTCCCGGCAATAAATAATGTCGCGGGAAACACTTGTTTGTGTACCTTAATTGGACAACAAATGGGAAATACGTAATTAAAAGGATAGGATAACTCACGAACCGACACCTACGCAAGCTGTCGAGACTCGGATCTCCTAGTTTCTAATAATAGCTGAATAATTATAGGTACATCGATCAAGTCATATTTTATTTTCATGACGCTAATAATATTCAAACCAATATAGCAAATGCATGTCGTTGTGCGTTTTTAAAGAATTAAATATAACTAATAAAATAAAATAAACGGGTTTACCATGTTCGATGATCCATGACCATGGAAATACAAGCTTTATTCTTCTATAATTTACATCTAATAAAACTTGGAACATTTATTATAGGAGCATTCGAGCAGGAAAATTGATCCAGTGGATTTCCCTCGGAGAATACTCGCGGGATGAACTTGAATCAAATTTTCGATTCTGTTCGAGGCGTTGCACCAGCTCTGAATAGACACGTACATTTCATTCGAATTTCGAAGCTGTCCGTCTCGGCGTTCACTGGACAATTTTACACAAAAATCGATAACTTGATCGCAGTGTGAAAAATGGTCGGCATCGGCAGTCGAGAGTTATCGAAAGAGTCGAAGAAATTTTAATACTTGTACTTGACTCTAAAGGAGTCAATGTACGAGACTGATTTGAAAGAGAGAACATATTCGTGTTTCGGCCGACACCGACGTAAGGAAATCACACACGAGGGACGGAAGTTGGGGTAGGATTCTTTTTAGCGCTCGACTCATTCCTTTTTTTTCCTCACTTTCCTAGAGGATATCATCGCGACTGCACCACGGTTCGCGGAATTCTTTTCATCGTAGCGACGCCGTCGCCGTCGCCGTCGCCGAACAAGTCTCCTCCCCGAAACGTCTCTGTCCCGATCTGTTCGTGCAAGCACAAAAGCGGACAATGTTCGCCGAACAAAGCTCTCTCGCACTGACCTTCTTTATCCTGCCCTCGCAGACGCCTGGAAATTGAATTCTCGCCGCCAATGCATCATGGCAAATCAAGCGTTCATTTCTAAACGACTTTTTAATTGATCGTTTTAGTTTAGCAATATAATTATCATTACAATGCTCGTATTGTATGCTCTTTTATATGCTCATTTAGTTTAATCACTGTTCGATCTAGAATGAAGAGTTATAACAAGTTACGCTCGAAAATTGTGCGAAATGTCCTGAAGAGGATTCGCGAACGACCAAGCAGCAGTTGGAGATACGGTAATATTTCGCGTTAATTTTATGTCGCTGACGTGATTTCAGATTCGTTTGGAACAATGCCCCTGGTGAAACGATCGTACTTAGTTCGCGAAATCTTCCGCTTCCGGACAAACAAAGGTAGTTGCGAAAAAGGAGGAGACGAAACGCTGCGGTTCCGCTACGAGTCTATGCGTCCGTCCGCGTCGTCGGCGTCGTCGTTTCGAAACTGGAAAACGAGACTCGCAGCTAAAGTTTCCACGAAAGTTTTCCGATGAAATTCCAAATTTCTCGGTGCCTTCAGTTTCCTCGGATTCGGTATCGTCGAATTAACGAAATGCGATCCTCCGCGATCACACAGGAACTTTGGTTACTCGTCGGCGTCGTGTACTGTTCGTTTCATCCATCTCGTTAATACTTCCGATCTAAACATTCGCGTCAACAAAACAAAAAAACGACGATTCAATTTGCAGTAAGTAAGAAAATGATCGGAAAACGTCAGTTTCAATGTATCTCATTGTAACAGAAAGAACGCGCAAAGTAGACATACTTGCAAAACGAACAAAAATTTGCGACATATTAGGTATTACTAAAGTTACAAGCGTAGCTTTGTTATTTATTCGCGATTTTTTACTGTAATAATTAATTAACAGGTATTTAGAATTGTTAGGATTATTGGTAGTGGTCGTTAAATTTGCCCATTTCGAACGATAACGATTACGATCGCGTGTACACGGTTCGTCGAGTTTTGATTTCTTCGAAAAATCACGTTTTGCTGGAGTATGGCAAGAATCGCTGAGAAATTTCACCTTTCGTGACTCTCATCGTAGAGTCTGCACTTTAGTTCTCGTAGTTTGGCTGTCAATTATGAACAGACATGAAACTTCCGCTCGTTCTAATACCGGTACCATTGTCCGCGGACGGTTCGTTCTACGAAATTTCGATAACTGCGCAAGGAGGGAACGAGAGTTTCACGACGACCTCGTCATCCAACTCGGATTTCTCTTATTTACGGGGCACGTCATCTTTCATTTTGCCATTCGATTTATCAAGCGTCCGTGCCAAGATAAAATTAATAAGATTTCTTTTACCGAGGAAAATTTGGAAAAACCATTTGCTTCTTCTTTTCCTTTTTAAACAAACGTTTCGTACTTTTACAGACTATTTAACATATTTTCAATTATTTTCTATAGACTTCTGTATGTAATATCCTACTCCTGTGGTTACGTTAAACGTTGATATTAAAATAAAAGTTTCAAGGGTGAATTTGAAATAGTGACGATGAGAGGAATCTCATCAGGAACATTCATCGATGACATAAATACGAGCAATCATTCCGGCAGTCAGATATAATTTGCCATTGCGATAAACCTGGAATTGGACACATCGCCAATTCTGCCGGAGGCTCGAGAACCCGTTAACCTGTAATAGGAACCACATGCTGCGTTGGCGTTGCCGTCGAAGCAATCGGCGTTGTAAAAACAATCGAATTATCAGACGCTGTCTCGATAAAAATCGATTTCGAAATTTATCATGTTTACGGTGATCGGTGTCGTGTCCGACAACGAGTGAACTCTGAGAATACCGACCAATGGGAATTCGGAAAACGTAAGCTCCGGACCGTTGAAATTGAAATGAACCATGACAACGAGGTTTCGATTGAATTGTTTCTAGGGTAACTCGCGCCGCAAACGCCACAGTTCGTGGGTTTCCATGAAAATTGGGGGAGAGCGAAACCGCGATCCGCATCGTTTCCGTGGAAATTAAACGTAAACGTTCTGTGCGAGTTAATCGCGGTGTTTCGGTGACATTAACGCGCATGTTCGTACTGCTGTAGTTCCCCCGTTGGTTTATGTTCGGTTAGTGTTTGCAAACCAACGCGATCCGTCCTTAATCGCATTCGATATCGAACGCACCGTTGCGTTGTCTTATTTAATTTTTTAACCATTTCGTACTCGAGACCGGTTAACAATTTATCGTTTCAAATATTTCAGTTAAAGAAAACACCGGGTACGCGAACTTTTCGGCGTTTCTTTAAATGCCGCGCAAAGACCAACAGCGATATTTGTTCGTAACAAATTCACCGATGATACCTAACCCAGACCAACGAAAAATAGACTCGTTTCCAACGTAATTGGCAAATTAATAGATATCCTGTAACACAAGTTGCACAGTTACAGGGCAACAATTACATACGATAACTACGTAAATACGTAAATACGTAAATGTTGTCGGCTTTGCGCATAGGTTTTCTACAGGGTTTACCAGTATCCTCTTCGTTGAATGCTGGCGTCGCCGAAATTAGCGAAGCTGGTAGGTAAGTTTCAGAGGTTTGAAATTAACGTCGACCTCGTTCCTTTCCGTCGTACGCACGTCCCCAGCTGCATAAATAGGTGGCAGAGTTACCGCGCAATGCGGTAATTAAGAGTAGCGACGGGAAAAATAAACAAGCGCCCTCGTCTCCTTTGTGTTCGCGACGCCATGCCATCAAGAATACACAACGAGGACAGGGAGAAAAGGGGCCGCGAGCGGATCCCGTCGATTAATGCACTCACGAGATTGCGATACCCAATCCTTGTAGTCCTCGATGCGTTCAACACCTGCCACGAAGCGAAAGGAAGAAAAATGGGCATTGATCGAGTATCGGTTAAGCTGCTCGAAGCCCGCGTTCGCGATTCGATTAAGAAATTGGCAAAATTACGAACGAAATCGTACGGGTACGTTAGCGTTAACGTGTTTAGAAACTTTTTACGGCAAATGTAATTGTCGGTCGCGACTCTTACGACAGGCTCGGAACAGAACGACCGAGAGGACTCTTGACGAAAGCCAGACGAACTTCATGGATGGTTAGGCGGCGCGCGACGCGACGAGGGATGATGCCTCGATCACGTAGGTAGCGAGTGACGAGGGCATAATTGTTTAGAACTGACAAGATGCGTCGATTGGTATTCCTCGTGGGTCGGTAAAGAAAACTTGTCGAAAGGGTAGGTAACCATTTCTCTACTGTAGGGGTGGGAATGTGTGCGTGTGCGTGAGAGAGAAAGAGAGAGAGCGTTAGCTATAGGATAGGTATAAGGATATTGTAACGTAGCTTTAGTTTAGTTTAATTTATGACCTGGCCACTTGGGCTGATGTTGTCCAGGCGCGTCTAGGCGAGGCCGCCTAGAACAACGTTCCCCTGTCTGGGAAAAACCTTGGGTAGTGTTTAACTTTAAGGGGAGGTAGAGAAAGAAGCGTTGGAGACAGATTTAGTTGAGCAGTCGAAGGGTAAAGACGGCGCGAATAGACGTAGAGCGGATCGTTGAGCGGACTCTATTCGTTTTAGTTTCGTTGATAGTTAAGTGAGTATTTTATAAATATAGTAACATATAATAAATCCTACACTACATACAAGGTTAGAAACGCTTAACGCTTTCGGTCATAAATGCTCCGCGACTTTTGTCCCATTTCTTTCCCTCGGCCTCTTTTCTCTCTTCTCATTTCGTCCACTCCAGCTTCCACTGGCCCACACTCTTGTTTTATTTCTTCCATTTTCCTGGTCTCAGCCCTGCCCGCGTCCTCATCTGCATTCCACTTCTGCATCACGAGCATCCGACCCTCGCTAATGGTAAACGCGGGTCCGCCAAAGAGGAGAAGGAGGGAGGGAAAAAAATGTAGGAATTCCCGGCGATGGCCTCCCGTGTTCGTTGCACTCGTTTCTCTGTTACTCCGACGCGACGGCTGGTTTCGTCGCCGGGACACGAAGAAACGGAGTTAAGCGGTTAATTTACCACGCCGAGGTGATCTCTCGTGCCCGTTTCGTCTTCCGGCCGGTCTTAAATGTTTCGTCATTGTTCACGCCCGACGCTCCGGCTGAAAGGTGTTTCGTTTCGGGTCAAAGTTGAATCTGCATTCGGAGAACCTGCATTAGGAAAACGAGTCGTAAAAAGTCAATCCTAGAGGTGGCGTTGTCTCTTAATCTCTTATTTACCCGTACAATATTTGTTGAACTCGTGATGGGTCCGTAGAAATGGCACAATGGGTTATAGAAAAGCGAAAGAAGGCGAAGAAACACGAAAGCTTTGTCAGAAGGTCTCTCTTCCTCGAGCAACAGCAGCAGCATCTCTCGTCTTCTCGGTGAGAAAGTCGAACAGCAAACAACGGTTGGCGACGCCAACGTGGACGCGGACGCCGCGCCCGCGCCTCGCCGCGGCCGACGGCAGCGTAACGTGGCCGTCGTCGTTATAATACCCCCGCAAAGATTTATCGCAGCCTTTTAGAGTCGTTCGCCGTAATGTGCCACTTAGCAGGTAGCAATAGTAGTTCGGTCCTTCCAGCAAAGGCGGTACCGTACCGACAATATTTTTCCCCCCGCGAACGTAAAAGCGACACCGACGCCCGGCAAACTCCGAGCAAACCTTTTATGCTTCATAAGCGCGCGTGCTATGGAATTTATCGCTTTTTAGCTCCGTAGAGCTGTGAAATATGCTGCTTGCCTATCGACGACTGTCCGATATAAACGCGTTCACAGATCCAACCATTTACGTCTTCTCGTGTCTGGTCTGTGTATCGGGATACATGTACGACGATTCGCGTGGCAGATCGACGATTATGAAACTCTATTCACGGTGCGAGCAGCGACCGTTGCCGGCTCGCTTCGTTTCCTATTAACGTGTAACGACTCGTTTGAAAAGAAATACGAAGAATGCCAGTCTCCGTGAAGAATTTAATTTCACAAGAGGCTCGAGCTGCTGAAAGAGAGCCGCGTAAACAAGACACCTGCGCGGAATGAACTTTTCATTGAGTGAAAAGCTAGATGGAGACCTTGCGGACGGTGGAAGAAACCTACTTCGCGCGTCAAACCATTATTTAGACTGTTTGTAACCTATCTTGCACGAAACGCATACATCGATTTCTTTTCTTCTCTTTACATTTTCTTCCCTCGTGTTTTCTTTTTCATTTTTTTTGTTTGTTTTGTATCCTATAACATGTAAATTCGAATGACAGGCTATTCTCGTTATTGTCTACATATATTATTATCGTTATAAATGAAAACAGAAGGAAGAGTTTCTTTCTATATGGAGAATATGCGTTATAGCAACGATCGTAATTAAACTTAAAGTCACCGAGATGTGTTCTTGTACGGTGAATTGTTGGATCTCTAGTTTTACGAGGACCACTCGGACGTTTACGGTACAACTCGACGTGTAAAGTGCGCTTTTGCGAACTCGATCGACGCGATACGCAAACTTGGCGCACTTAATGCACATGCTATGGCGACATTTAGAACTTTCTTGATAATATCGCGTTACCTCCCGTAAATGCCTTCTCGCTGCTTATCGGTTATTTAGTGCGAGTGGTCACTGCAAATCGACGAGGAAGCAACGCGTTTCTCCGTGAACAAACTTGGAGGAATAGTCGTCTCGATTGTACAATACATTCTCCGCATCGTCGCACTTTCCGTAAGGACGAACTTGAGATTCTCGATGAAATTTGTTTCGAAAGTAATTTGATTTCAGACTCTCCGGAGATGGAACAAGTTCGCGTCCAACCAGAAATCGGCAAAATGTGCGACAGGCCATTTAACGTTAAAGAACGATTGCGCGAGTAGAAAGCGGTGAATAAATATATGTCCTAAAACAAGAAAATTTATGATTCTCAATTAATCGATTAAGATTTTTAAAAAAAAAGGTATTTGAGTATTTTCTGTTAAAATTTCTTGTGTATCTCTAGTTTTAGTATCTCTAATTTCTCTTTGCGAAACGAACATTTTTCGAGAAAATATCGTAACGAATGCAACGAGAGCGTCGGGAATATATTAGAAAGAAACCGAAATCAGTTGGAAAGTAGCTGCGAGGCGATTCTTTGCTCGCAGAAAAATATTATGGAACACGTACGAAATTTCCGTGAGCGAAAGGAATTTCGTTTATTACCGTAACGAGAAAATTCTCGACAAATTGCTGGGCGAGAAGCCGCTTTCCGAGTAAAAAGGAAACGAACGAACCACGGTTCGAGTCGCTGTGCCGTCGGCGTCGGTGTCGGCGCCGGCATCGCGTCGATCAAAGCGATTTTCGACCAATAGAATTCCTGAGAGGTTCGGCATAACAAATAGAAATTTATATCGCCGAAGCTCATATTTATGCCAGCCGTTAAGGCGGAGATCTCGTTGGTGTAACGTTGTCGGAATAAGGCGGTGCAGCTCGAGGCTAGCCATTAAGTCGGTAGTGCGGAAAATCCTTTCGTCAACTTTATCTCGCCCTCGAAATAACGTTGAAAGCACATTTGAAAATCAGTACGGAAAGTACGACGAATAGAATGGTATACGAGAATATGAGCCTGTAGCTGTACCTATACTCGATGAAATTTAACGTCTTTTGCCGTTCGTTCGAGTTTCGTTGTTGTCTACGATCTAAGAAACGCGTGTCATCTGGTTCGATAAAGTAGCTGATTCGTGAAACTCGATTACCAAAGGATGCATACCGTGCCTCGCTCGACAACGAATGTTTCTTTGTTCCTTGTGCAAGCGCAACCCCCGCTGGGAGCTGAGGACAGAAACACTTGGGCCGGATGTCGTATCCTCGAGGAAGTCTCACGGTTCTATAGCAGCAATCAGTGTACAGTGTACATATACATATGCACCCTGTTTTTATCTGAAGGCAGGAGGGCTGGTTTTATTCCCGGTAACCGGTGGCCACCGGCTTTCACGAAGGATAACATTGCGCTACCGGAACCACAGTCACCTAGAGATATTTCTACCCTCGGACTCCGCTGATAAGCTTATCTCCGCATCTTTTCGGGGGATCCTCCGTTTTGCTCGATTACGTGCTCGAAATTTCTCTCGAGCCTTTGAAATCCTGCGTCGCGTCGTTTCGCGTCTGCGTCGTGGAACCAAGACTGTATGGAAACTATCTTGTTTTCTGTGAGTACAATGCACTTCAAATTTCACCTACGATATCAAAAGTCCAATTTTCCATGAAAATTTTATTGTTCATCCAAGCTAGGTACGCGTTCTATTTAATAAATGCAAATTCACAAATACACTTTGAACAAAGAACAAGAAATAATATTATAAAATGTAGCGAGCGATAATGGCGCTGTAAAGGCGACGCATGCCGGCGACCATTTGTAAAAAACTGTTTTTAATATAAACTCCTTGTTTATCCATTTTTCCGAACGAGCACGAATTTTCCCCCGGAGGAACCTTCGTTAAACTTTTCCGCGCTGCGTGTACTTCGATAACAGGATCCGCGATACGTGGCAAGAGCAACCGCGCGTTTATTAAACGTGCCAACAGGAACGCATCGTACTTTTAGAAAAATATACAATCAATCGATCTCTACGTATCTTTTTAATCGTGTTTCGTCGGAGCTACGTCGAGCGTAAGCAGATTTTTCCATCCGCGATTCCAGATATTCAAGTGATGCTCGCGGTCGCGTCCGCGCCCCCGCCCCGCACCCTATAAGAGAGGTTTCCTTTTTCGTTTCCTCCATTCTCTGGAGATCCCATCCAGGTCAGTGGCACTATTTAAACCGATTTTTCGATAATTGTAATATCTCAGCGTCTGGAAACCGCCAACGACGTTACGTTGCACACAGATTCAAACACATCGGATTAATATGGCGAATCCCGTGGTACACAATAGTTCCGAACCGGCTGCATCTCCCCTCAAAGTCCCTTCTGTCTCTGCCACTACCAATTACAGAAGCTCTCCGGGAAACTTAGGCAGCAGCGCGCACACAGCCGTACTCGCGCTACCTGTCCGTGAGTAACTTCGATAATGACGTTTCGTCGTCGTGCTCGTCGCCGGATATTAGCCAAGTTGCCAGGCGTTGGTAGAGTTCTTTTCTGTTTTTTTTTTTTCCTCAAAGTCCACCAAGAGGTCCGATACTTGTCGCGGTGAACAAATTAGCTGCTCTCACGAGCTCCGTTTCTTTCCCCGACAATGAAAACGTATCGTAAACCACGACGACTGCGAACCGAGAACTCGGGATCGAATCGACGTACGCGAGATTGGTAGACACTCGTCTCTCTTCGTATTAGAATTAACTCGTTACGTCTCAACTAATACGGGGAAAGTTGGGCGCGGTTATAACGTTGCCAGCTTTACCAGATCGGGGTCGCTCGATCGAAATGCGGCCAAATGCTTTGCCGAGTAGATAAAAAAAAAAAAAAAAAAAAAGGCGACGTTTGCATTACTGCAGCCGATATGAGCGAAGAGGTTTAAGAATGCTGACATCTCTCGTTAATATTCCAGAGCAGAGTAAACAAGCTTAATCAGCGAATCAATCTTAAGAGTAGCTTCTATCTGGAAATTAATCTTCGTTTAATACTCGGTGCACAACAAAGTGGTCCGTCTGCGTCGGCGTCGTCGGGAGTTTCAACATCGACGCCTGGTCTCGAATTTTCACAAGTTCCAAACGCGTGTCACCGCACCCCCCCCCCCCCCCAAACCCTCTCACCCGACCCCACCAAACAAAAAATACGCACTTTCTTCTCGGATTTTTCTTTTACGGTTTGTCGCGGGAAAATAGAAACAGGCGGCATTATGCCAGAGACAGAGAGGAGGAAACTTTTTTACGAGCCCGTCGCATTCAGCCTGTCCGCGCCATATATTCATTAGAGCTCGCGGAATACACTTCTGAAAATAAATACGCGTACCAGCGGGGCCCCGGTTGAAATTAGTTTTCTTTGGTCTTCCGTCGTCTCCCCTTTTGGTGCAGTAAGATGAAACTTTGCACAAAGGACGAACTCAAATATCGCGTTTAATTAGGGAACGTGTAACGCAAACGGGGGACAACAGCCGAGCGCCAGCGAGCAAATTGAACTGCGCGGAAAGACTCGCGTTCAGAATTTTTTCTCAAACGCCAAGCGAATCGTGCCAATTATATGTATTTTAAGAAAAAATCCTTCCCAGAGAGAAATTTTCTCCTCGGAGAAATATAGACCGCGATCCGATCGTTGATTACTCTTGTTTAATGTTGTACAGTAACTATCCCTTTTCCACTCTTGCTGTTATTAATGAATAAAAAGAAAAAGGATACGGTACAATTTCTCTTAGCAGTACTGTTCTCCATTCGTTCGAATTGCAGAATCGTCGAGGTAGCCTGCTCTAAATAAATAAATTGCAACTAATTCCAACGAAAGAACAAGTGAATCGAGATGCGAATTTGCTACGACGCGCACGAGACGAGACGAGATTTCTACGATCTCGATCTTGATCTCGAAAAATCTCCAAACATAACAACTACCAAAAACAATTTGCGAAACATTTATATTACAGAAAAGTCATATTCTCGGTCATTGTTTAAATAATAAGTATCGTTAATGATTAACGTAACTATTGTCAGATATTAATATTTGGTAGGTCCAATCGATAGATATTAAAATATTGACAAATTTCTCACGATTAATGTCTCGAATGAATCCCGCTAAATCGCTGAAATATCACACTGTGCGTCCTTTTTTTATTCGCTGTCCTTCTCTACCTTCATCTCATTCCTCCGCCACTTTTCAAGCTGTGTAACGGGACGTATTTATTCTGTTACTACCCGCCCATTTCATCGCCTCATAGCATTTTTCACCATACAACGGGACATAAATTTCGGCTGTTCGAAAATAAAAAGATTTTCAATCTTAGAAAAAAAGTGTAGAAATGCTCGATAGTCGACTGTTCGTATCTACGTCTGTCCATGAACAGAGTATAAATTTTATCGACCGTGAAACGAGGATGCGTGAATTATTCATTCGCGAGGTGTGTTAACGTAATCCAATGTCCGGGGTATCCACGCGCACAAGGATCGATCCTTGGTTAATCCTGGAATATCCTGAAACCAGCCGCGACGTTACGACTGGCCCAGATTTCACGAGAACTTTCGAAATAGCGTAGCCAACAAGTACGAACCGGGAACGGGGTGAAATTTATGAATCGTTAAAACGACGTTAGCGAAGAGACGGCGCGGCGGATCGAATGTACACGTTCTTCGCGTAGTCGTCCGCCCCCGAACGCGTACGAGTAAACGTGTGCTTGCGTCATCGCGTCGCGTCGGGTCGCCAAATAGGATTAAAGGGATCGGATTAGGAGACGTTAAATATTGTGCAGACTAGTCTGTGTTCAGTTTTAACGATGGAAAAGCTGCTCGCTGATATTTGTACGCATCGAATAACGCAAGCGATTCGATTAATTCGCGTTAACGGCATGGCAAAAATGATCGAAAAATTTGTTCAACGATTCGCAGATCGGATATTCAAAACTAACAAAGATTGAAAGTATCATCCTACTATGGCAGATAAACGATTTTTCTTTCTTGGAATTTTCGATATTCTCGAACAGGTTCAGCGGCGATCGTTGCTGAGCTGCCAGGTGTCTCGCGGAAAGTGACGTATTTTATTAAATAACGAAGCCACGTCCCCGTGGTCCATGTCCAACCGTGGTCGCGTTTTTTTCTTTTTCTTTTTCTTTTTCTTTTTCATTTTTCGCTGCGGATGTGGACGAATTGAAAAAAAGCTGTGCCAGCGAAACGATATAACCGATTCCGTCGTCGATCCACAGTCTTCCGCTGCTGCTGACTCTGCAGCGTTGGCTAACGCTGTTCTATAATAGAAACAGATACTTGTGCTTCGAGAATATGTTAAAACAAACTGGTAGTAACAAACTGCCGGGCTTTGACGTTAATTAATGCGACAATTTCAACGCTATTACTTCGCTCGGTGCGACAACTGTTATTATCGCTTTCTATTTACTCGCTGGAAATATTAACGTGGAACAAGTACGTAATTTACAAGGAGTACGCATTTGCGAAACTTGTTGGCATACGGCGCTGAAATTGCGCCTCGGTATTACGTATTACAACCCTTTGAAGCTCGATTATCTTCCACGTAATTTCCATCAGTCAGCCGCTCGGTCTCCCTCGACTCCTCGGAGAATTACGATTAACTCGAATATCGAGCCCAGCCGTAACTCGATCGGAGAAGTTCCCGTCGAATCGTCTTAACTAACATCTCTGCCGGGACACGCGTCCGCTATAACTCAATGTACATTCGCGATTGCACGGATAAGCCGTGGTCGCCCACAGGAAATTTCATACGGTTCGTTACAGATATTTCCGATTTAAACAAGTAAATCAATATTAACGCGATGCATCGATTTATTTTTCCATCAGTCGTTTACAAAAGTGGAATCGTTGTAATGAGAATAATTATTATTATTATGATTACTATTGCTCAATTTACGATTTATCGTAGTTAACCTTTATCTTAAAATTGTTATTAGAGCGCGAAACACTTGAGAAATTTACTCTATCGCGTCTGTGACATCGAACAACATCTCTAACGATACATGTAGCTACTTAGCTTTTACCACGGAAAAGGTTCTCGCCCGATCAATCGAATCCTTTCGTTTGTTTTCCTTCGTTTGCATTTCGTGTCGAAACACACACACACACACACACACACACAGACAGACACAGAGGAAGAGAGTCAACTAGAATCCACCTCCAAAGAACTTTTCCACGAAGGGAGCACAGTTTTCGCAGTCAGACAACTTAACGAGAAACCTTCCAGGGACCGTCTCAATTTAAATTACAGGACAGCCTCCATTTTGACGCTTCCGAAGAAACAAACCAACGACTTTTCCTTCCACCGTTCGCCCTCGAACTTGTTAAAACAGCTCAAAATCTCGAGCACTTTTCCAGCCTTACGGCGAGAAAACTTATAATTTTTCCAACTTTGTCCAACTTGTTTAATAACACTCGGAAAAATTCTTGTCCTTTGGTTAATAAATCGTGCGACAAGAAACTCGAGAAATTTTAGCGGCCCGACTTTTATTATGATCTTGAGATCGCTTCTACGAGAAATCGATAACACGTGAAACGATGTAGAGTTCGTTCGTACCTTGGCAGTCGACACTTGATTGAAAATAGAAAGGAAGCACGCTGTTAGGGATTATACCGCGTTTACGGTTTAGATGGCACGATGAACGGCGCGTGATTGTGTTTATTTTCTTGATTCTTGATGAGCTTTTCAGGGGAAGGTACCGTTTCGAAAATCGGAGAACGTAACAAGTGTACGATTGTCCGTATTAAAATTTAAAACGAATTTAGGATGTAAACCGGAAAATACTTGGGTAGAAAAGGGAAGGCTACTTACCGGTTAACGTGGTCTTGGGTGTAAACGAATAATCAGCCAAAGTGTCTCCTCGGCGAAACAGTCTCGGGTCATAAACGTTTATTACTTCGCGGAGAATACGGAATGGTAGAGAAGGAGGCGGGGAAGTGTGCGCCGCGTTGTACGGAAGCCTGGGGAAACCGGCGTACAGGACCGTGCTAAATCGTGTAATCGCATTCGTGCGAATATTTGAGTTGCCGTGCGAGGCAAATTTCATCCGTCTCTAGTTGGCAAGTGGCAGCCGCCCGTGCCCGTGCCGCTACCACCATCGCCATCGCCATCGCCACCGCCACCGCCACCGCCGCGCCATTACGCTCCGTAGACATAATTACACGTCTGATTAAACATTACAGTCGCAAGTCAGCCGAGATTTGTCACGAGCGTCTGCGGCCCGGCAGACGTGTCTGTTCCAGGCCCGAGACGGAATCCAAATCGCGCTGTAATTCGGTCACGAGGAAACGAGCTTGGAAACGTTCTACGATCACGATGTGCTAACGACGATAAAAGTCCGACAACCATGCGCTCTTAATCGTCCGTTAGTTGCTAAATCATCGTTCGTTTCGTACGTTTACATCTAATTGTAAAACGTACGCGCGAACGATACCAAACTCGACCAGCTATCCCTCGCGAAAAAAGCCTCTCTCTCTTCGTATCTGTAACGTGTAATTCCGATTCGGTCAAACAGTTTAAAAAGCGTTGCGCCGGTCGAGAATGAGAAAAAGTTTCTCTCGATTAAATGTTCGCCGGAATTCAACGCGTCGAAACAAGGAACGACCACGGAATTTAATTAACATACCGCTGCGCATAAGAAGACAAACTCTACCGAGGACCGAACGAGTAAAAAAAAAACAACAACAGCTTCTCATTGAAAAGGCGTGGCGATCGGTCGATGGTCGGTGACGTGATAGATACCTATACCCTACGTAGAATCAAGCATCGAATTTTAAACGCGCCATACATCGCTTTTTCGTTATCCAGCTTTCTGATATTGTTACACGTTTATGACGGAATGACGTCACTCAAGTACTAGCGCGTTTCGAAACTTTGAATTTACATAAAGAAATTTTACGCGGATATTTTACGAGGACTTGTTAGCGTTGTTCGCGGAGATTTCGTTTGCGCGAAAATTACATCTCCGATCGTAACGCTTTAACGCAGAAATTTCGCTTTTCTGCCCAGAGGGAAGATGAACGAGACGATGAACCAGATTCCTGAAGGCTGAGAGCGAGCGGATCCTCGACATGACCGGCTGGAGAATGCAGCCGCATGTATCGGCACTCGGCGTGATCGCCATTGTCTTCGTCATGATCACCATCACGGCGTCAGGTGAGCATATTTTTTTTTAATAGACAACGTTTCGACGAATAAAAATTTTCTCTAAAAGAGAGAAAATAAAATGTAGGAAGTAGGTAATTTTGATAGCAGTCCATAACATCCGAGGTGTTAATGTCCCTGTCGTCGTTCTATCTAGTGCCTCGATAAAAGTTCTCTTATATTGAGCTCTGCTCCCGCATCGGGTGAATTTTCCCGACGCGAGGTACGCGATTATTTACTTGGTTTTCATGTATCGCTATGCAAGCGATTTCGTTCGGTCAGCCAATAAACGCTTCGCGACCGTTTACCGTGCTCGATCTGTTGAGCAAAAAAGGAGACAAAAATAAACCGTAATACGAAAAGATCGCAGTTTGTCGCTTTTTATGACGGGATCCACCGACCGGAAATAATCTCTGAAATTCGTTTACGCGCAGACATCGCGCGAACGCGTGGCGAAAATCAACCGCCGAACCGACCAAAAATGAAACGGTTTTGGACGATCCGTGAAAGAGATGGTGCAGTGTTTGCACTGGAAAAATGTTTACTCCGCTACTCCGTATCCAACCCCTTCTCGCACGCTTTTCGTAGTCTTTTACAGGATTGAGTTTACTTGCACTCGTTGTACCGCAACACCGCGATCTTGAATGGACCAATCCGGTTGCGTATTAGATTACTCGAAGAGAAACTGTTGATCGTTAAGAAAAAAAATTGAACCGAACGTAATCGATTTCGAAATAATTATTTAGATTATAGCTTGTTCGTAGAAACAGCGCCAGCAGCGTTGGAAATATAAATATAATCGGTAAAATTTGCTGGCTCGCACGTCCTATGAATCCAGCCGCGATATCGGTAAATTATGATCGACGAGCGACATTTTACAATTAAGCAAAGTTACGTGACCGATCGTTCGTGCTCCGACCTATAATTACGCTGATTTAGCGCTACCTTTTTCTGCGTACTTTTACTTTTCAACTTATTTTTGGTGACCAAGTACATCGACACTGTTTCGAATGAAATGTTCACGGCGCTATTTTTGGAAGAAGGAGGGAAACGCGAGGCCTCGAAACAAAGAAATTAAACGGCAGCCATTGTTACCGCGTACGAGCAACGCTTGGAATTTTTTCGCGCGCCCTACATGTATTTTGTTTCAGCGTGGTCTGGTCGCGGCAGAATGCGATGAAATTTTCATCCGCGTTACAATTCTTCTGGTAATGGTGCGAGTTTTATCCGACCATCGGCGAAACATACGGAAGGAATACGGAACGAGTATGTATCGTTTGTAAAATAGTTTTTTCATTGATGGGTGGGTTGTTCGATTAACAAAGTTCTATGTTGAAAAGATTTCGAAAAGTTAAAACTTGAAATAACTACGGTTCGTACGAGTCGATAACGGTAACAGATTCTGCGCGACGTAAAATTACAAATGACGCGTATTCCTCTTCAAAGTTCTGGCAAAAAGGACCACGATATTCTCATTCGTTTCTTACCGAGGCTCCGGCTCTGCGTCGGCGTCGCGTCGCGCGTCGTTTGTGTTGGGTCGCGATTACGTCTTGTCCTAATTGCCCGTCACGCGACAAAGTGTAGGTTCTATTCGCGCTAACTTAAATATCGCGCGACCGAGGGACAGAATTCAAACTGAGAATGCTGAGCTCGAATCGTGTTTTCGAATCGTTCCTTATTTAACTTAATAAAGTAAAAAATTTACATCCATGTAGTTTGTATATGCGTTGTTGGTAATAAGAATACGACACGTAATATAACGAAACGCATGTGTTTATATGGATAGAATGTACACGTACACGAACACGGTTTGGCCATATACCATTCGCAAAACAACTTACGACCCATTTACGAGCAACTCGACCAATTTACGAACATGCATAGCGTCGTTAAAAAGAATTCTTCGCGGATTTTGCTCGTCAGTTCTTCTTGTACGAAAGAAAAAACACATCGTAAATTTTTGTTCCCCGACGATCGTCTCGCGTGTCGACTTTCCACCCCCGGAAATCGCGGTGTAGTTGGATGGTGCGCCATCGCCCACTCTGACCCGTCCTCTTTTTCTTTGCCGTAGAAGCAGAGAATGGCGCCATCGAGAACAGTATCAATCATCCCAGAGTCGACGAGAAGGATCGACGCCTGGAGGAGGACGAGAGGTTGGCAGGAAACGGTACCGTCGACAGGGATTCTATCGTTCCTACTCTTCAAAATCGCTTCAACGAAACTGGCAGCGAGATTACCGTATCCGGAGACGAAGACGGAGACGGGGACGGGGACGGAGACGAAGACGAACACTCTCCGCGCGATACAGAGAATCGCGATGATCCGACGAACGTTTCGGTATCCGAGTCGTTGGCTACTCCTGTGGCGCTCAACGGTATTCACGACTCGCAATCAGTCCACGGTCCCACGGGAACAGAACAAAAGATATTCGAACGCAATAGCCTCGAAAATCAGTCACAGGTAATCGGCATAGATTACGGAACCTCGGCGCAGCCGAGTCGAGTTGAAAGCACATCGACCACTCTATGGGTGGAACATTCGCTTCTACCGAAGAGAAACAACGACCTAGATGCCGTTCGCGTGAATGACAAAAGCCTATCCAACGTCGTGGATGTCCAAGTTGATGGCTCAGGGCTGGAAAACGACGAATCCGTCGGATCCACGTCGATTTCGATCCTTCCAACGATCGTGACGATGACGAGCTCTACCCAGCAGAAGAACGCCGAGGACATCAGGGCTATCTCGTTTCAAGTGCCATCGCCTGTTTTGGAATCGGACGAACGGCATCAGCGACGCGGTGGCAACGAGGAATCGAGGAAAGATTATTCCAAAATGCTGAACAATCATTTTCTACCTAGCGGAAAGTTCACCAAAGGTTTCTACGAGATAAAGCCCTCGATCAAAACCGAGATTGAGAACGATCGAGATCGCGGTCGCAATGGCATGCTTCCGACTACAACTCAGAGAATCTTACTCGCCAGAAAATTCCTGGTGCCCACCGTTGACAGCGCCTTTGGCAAGTTCGGACCTTACTACGAAGACGGCGGACAGGAGGTGAACGTCTCCGCCAGGATTGGAAGCACCATGTTGTTGGACTGCAGAGTCGGCATGCTCGGCAACAAAGAGGTGATGTGTGTTTGCTCGTTTATTGCTCGAAACTTGTCGTATTTTTTCTTGCTCTCGTTCGATCTTGTCAGCTCTCTCTCTCTCTCTCTGCTCCACTCTCTTTCAATTACACTTTTACTTCGTTGATTTCTCGAGTTACAAGACTCGAGTAGTGGTGCACAGTAAAGACTGGATGAATCCAAGAAAATCGAGACATAGACATTGCATTTATCCAGTCAATCCTGTCTGGCACTTATCCAGTCTATACTGTACACGAGTCGAAAAAGGATAGCTGATGACACGTTGAAAAACCAATTGCTACGGTCTTTCTACGGATAGGTTGTTACCTATTCTCGGAAGAAAAATATACACGATATATACATCTATCAAAGTATGTTTCGCCGTCCACGTGCGGATTGACATTGACAGGTACAGATTCGTTTCTAGTGTTTCTCGCTTCTGCGAAAGATTTTTTAGGCATCGAGTAGGATTAATGGAGTGTAACGTAACGATGACGGATAGGATCGCGTATTACCATTTCCTGCATCCCTCTTCGCTTGAAATATTCGGCTACGTAAAATCAGAGATATTGAGATTGATATGGCGCGAGCGCATCGAACGATCCAGTTACATCCTGTCTATCATTCTCATTTCTCAATGAAAATCGTCCTTTATCTACAAGCAATTTTGTTGCGCAACGAAAATATAGAAAGCTACGTTACTCGGCTTATAGTCGAGGGTAACATAGACGGAATGAATTTATCGAATGCATCATCGTTACATGCAGGTACGTTCAAATATTCAAAGCTCGTATCGTATATAGGTGTATTGTATGTATAATCTTCCCTTGTGTATAAATGCAGCGGTAAATATTTGTCAAAATATTTGTTAATGATCGCAACGAAACGCAACGCAACGCATGAACCGTATACTATAGATCAACGCAAAAACCCTCGACTGGCAGAAGCCCGATAAACTCTCGGCCGAAATTAATCTTGTTAACGTTTGAACCAGGCTTCGCGAAACTCGTTGGTTCCCTCAAAGTCAAAAGCAAACCAGAAAGTCCGATACTTTGAAGAAAGGCAGGAAGCTCGAGCGAAACGATTGCAATTACCATTCGAATCCGGAGTTTCGTAAATTCACTGTTTGCCCGTTCACGAGCGAACACAGCTGAAGAAATGAGTGAATCGCAGAGAAAACCGATTGTAATTTCAAACATCATTCTCGTTAGCGTCGTTGGATCGGCCTTCGCGAACAACTTTTTGCATCGTAATCGGATCTGATCGAATTTCGCGTTTTCCGTTCGATCAATGGCTTCCCGTCGCGTTTCGTCGCGAGGGACGCGATCTGCTTGGGATTCCGGATGGATTCATATTCCCTGGAATATGTAATGCGAAACCAGCCGTGCCAAGGAAAGAAAAGGAGATTGACTCGTGCACCTCGATACACTGTAAGAATATCAAACTAAAATCGTCGTTGCGAACTATTCGCAGTCGATTAATTAAGAAATTCGCGACTGTGCGGACCATTTGTATCGAGCTCAATGAGGTAACGGACAAATTTTTGTCCTTTTCCTAAAAAAAAAAATAAAAACAAAAAGAAATATATACATGTCGAATTGAGTAACCTCCTCCTTTTCGAAGTCGGTTAAAAACATAATGTTTAAATCAATCGAACTGGTTAGAGGATGCCAGGCACGAGTACTTTCACCCGCGAAAATGAAGTTTGATAAACTGGTAGGCGTATCGGGGCACGTGTATCCGTCTGACACGACACTCGACACATATCGTACGGTACGCGAAATCGAGTTTTCGAGGAAAAAGAAGAAAGAAAAAAGTTAGCATGGAGTCGCGAGAAGAGAAACGAAAAGTCGAGTCGAGGAGACTGAGAAACGTAAGCCGTTCTCGTCTAGAACGCTTACGAAGAAATTGCTGAGTGCATTCGTTCGAGGACGATTCAACGAATGGCTTCTCGACTCCTCCGTCGCGAAATTATTAATTTTCCGACGAAATCTCGTTTAATTTCCCTGGTCGGTGGACCGTGGAAACAATGCGACGCTTCTTTTTCTGCCGAGGCGCTCCGCTCTCTCATCTTTCTTGCCCTCGAGAGAAATCCGTGATTTATGAGGTAATAACAAAGGATATTTTCTGTGCTACGATTCAGGTGGTGTGGTTGCAACAACACAGCAACGACTCTTTCAGACTGCTCACCGTCGGCAAGACCACCTACAGCGTGGATCAGAGGATTAGTCTGGAATTCAGGTGAGAGAAATTACCGAAAACCGAGACAATTTTTTTCGCAGTTTTACACAAGCAAAAAGAAATTATCTTTTCGTTGTCGAGAGAATCGATACTTGCTAACACGACGCCGTCAAAACAGCTCGATAGATTTCAATGAAATTTCAGTTCTCTATTTCAACCAAGTTTGATCATAATCGATACACATAGAATAACTTTGACCGATTTATAAAAAGAAAAAGCGGAAGTGTATAATCACCAAAACTTGCAGATTCGCGGCAACATAATATAACTAGTACCTACACTCGATATGAAATCTTTTGTTCGCTTGATTTTTAGGTATCCGAGCAATTATAGACTGCAAATTCAGTATGCGACCCCGAGGGACTCAGGACTCTACAAGTGCCAAGTCTCGACGCATCCGCCTTTGGTTAAAAACATTAACGTGATCGTCACAGGTGAGCGAATCTTGTTTTCGACTTTGATAAATTTCCGCTCTGCTCGACAAACTACAGCGAGCAAAGCAATAAAAGACGAATTCGTAAAGTTTTTCCTCGGTGAACCCTGCAAAAGTTGTTGATCGTTAAACGGGAATATCTCGGAGCGTCTAAAGTCCGTAACGTAATCAAGAGTAGCCCAGGGCAGTGGGATATCGCTAAGTATAATCCATTGTCCAATCTCGGTTAAACCCATCCTGATTAGAATAAACGAAAGATGCGGAGTCGGAGAGAACCTAAAGAAAACCGTCGTGCCTGGCTCGCCCCGTTGAATAAATTTTGTTCACAGCGGTCCCGAACCCACTACCGTCCGGTCATCTTATTTTCCTTGGGTGTCCATCGTGCTGTTTCCCTCCGAGGGGCAAATCTCATCGACGTTAGGGGCGCACAGCTTGACCGAGAAATGGGACGAAGGGTAGTCGAGTGACGAGGACACGGACGACATTCGAGACCCGAGAAAGGAACAAGCGAGCCAGCCACGGAGCTACCCGATGGAAAGGGTTAGGGTATCGCTGGATAGCTCTGCCGTTTCCTCTTGGATCCCCTTACGTCGCCAATTCGATGCAATGGAAACCCGCATTTCCTCGACTAAAGCGCCTCGTGGCCAGTAATCCGATCCGATCCGATCCGATCCGAGGAGGGCCGCTCGGCGAACAAAAGCCACCGTAAGGACCAAGTAGGGCAGAACAAACCCGGATAGACCGACATTGTTACACGACTCCTTTCCCTAGGTCTGTCCCCGTCAGTCTGTCCGTTTGGCGCGCGTCTCTGCTTTCCGCGATCGTCGAGCTGCTTGGAATTTCTTTGACCCGTTCCTGCGGCGTGGGCGCGGCGGTCGTTCCGCTCCCACGAGCCTCGCAGCGGACGAAATTCCGAATTGGACGTAATTTCATGACGGTAGAGAGTTGCGATTGGACCGAATCGCTTTCAAATGCTATCGATACGTTGCTACCCTAGTACCCTTATATGGAAAAATCAACATTCGTTGATATACATATGTAATGGCATCATTTAAAGTTCGTAAAAAATTGTTCCGAATAAATTGGTGAAACGAACGTTTCGCTTTCGACGATTCCACGCTTGTCTCCAAGTTTCGACAACGAATCGGAAATGGACGACTCCTGAAGGGTTTTCGATAAGAAAGCGATTAGTCAAGACTAATGAACAAAAGCCACCCACTGAGAGGCAAAAGTAGGTCGGAACGAATGGTTGCGAGGAGACGTTCTTCCGGCTCTTTTCCTTTCCTCGTCCAACTTGGATTGCAATTTTTCCAGTCGTAGAAATTCCTTTGACCAGTGTCATTCGTCATTCTTCCACTCTGCGAGCATCGAAGAAAGAGGAATACGATCACGGTCGATCAACGACTATGACGATGAAACGCGTTGTCGTTTGAAACGACAACTTGCCAACTTTTCTGGAGCATCGTGAAAAGAATACTCGGCGAACAAGTGAGAGAAGCACTCGTCGAAATCGCATTTTGCAGTCGCGGTGCAAAGATAAAGAACTGGAGAGGTAACATCAGCGCGAGAGAAAGCGCTCGTTCGAGCTACGGGAAACTTTCGGGAACTCAACTGCACCAGGTCTGACCGAAAAGGTAGCGTTCCAGTAAACAGCTCTAGTAACAATGTTTTAGTAACAGTTGACTCGGTGAACGAAACGAGATCTTTTTCCTGCTCTGCGATTCTTTACTCTAATAGTTACTTTAATAGTACTTTTTAGCGTGTAAGGAAAACGGAACTGTGACGAGACGTAGATCTCGAGATCTGGGATGTCAGCGTTCTTCGAGATTGCATATTTGTCACGTTGGAACGATTTCTCGCATCTACGTAGACGGACAGAAGCGCAGCGTCGAGCTGTCATCGATCATCGCGATACGATTAACGCCAAGATTGATCCATGTTCATCGGGCTCCATTTATTAGGTGACGAAGGCTATGACAATATTTGCCGCGCCCCGATAAACATGCGAACCGTGTTTTTCGCACGAATCGATTCATTAAACACTTTGTTCGACACGCTTTGTGTCTTCGGATATTTATCGTGACAGTTTCGATATACGTGACGACATTTTACCGACACGCGATCCGTGTATAGATATTTCACTAAATTCTTTCATATGAATGTCGTTTAATATAAAAAGCATTTCTCTGTCTAGAAACGAATAAATGAATAAATAGAATGGTTAACGCGCGGACGATCGTCGTCGCGTCGATTCAACTCTCGAAGGAATAACCGCGGACGCTTTCAACAATATCGCACAGAGTATTTCACGAAACGGACGAAATCTAAGCAGCTTAATATTTCAGCATCGAAGGGAAATCAATTCGTAAAACTGGTAGAGAAAGTCGAACATTGAGAGAGGGGGTGCGGGCAGCGCGGCATGGAACTCGCGCCATGCGGAATTGCGGAATCCAATTTAAATAATATAGAGCAGGTAGGTACTCGTCTTTCTCCCTTCCTTCTTTCCGCGACTTCTGATGTCCCCATGGGAAAGCATCCGGTTCGATGTGCATCCTCCTACCCCGTCCACCTGGTCCGCGACCATTCGTTCCAAAGGAGCTTAAAAAATGATCCGTCGGAAGAAATTTCGAACGTGGCCCGCTCCCATACCCCACTGTTCCTCTACAGTCTCGATGGATTAAATTTTCCATCGAATCCCATCCGCGTGCCTATTCGTTGAACAGTGCCGGAGATATCCGATGCTTCCTCTCCGAGAACGGGTTATTTACCTTTCTCGATCCGTCGATATTCCACGCGGAACCACTTTTATTCGAACCATGGATCGCGATCGGCTCGACTGAAAAGTATACATCAACGCTGACGTTTACTAAAGATTTCACCTCCGGTATGGAACGCTATAACAGAGGAACGCAGAGAGATGCGCTTTTATAGCGCATTACTATACGTAAAAGTCAACGCAGTGTACGTCTAAAGGGAAAACAAATCGGAATAAACCGATTAATTCGAACAAGATACAGCGAGTGAGAAAAGGAAAGAGAAGAAAGGGAGGCAACGTATTTTTGTATAGCGATCGACTCAAGAATCGCGGACGGTTGGTTGCATCGAGTCCTAACGGACGCTGCAGTAAGGGCCATGTCGGAAACGTTTCCGCATTCTACTCGAAAATCGACTGGTTCGAAATGTTTCTACACCAGATTACGTATAAGGAACAAGGATCGCCTTCGACGTTGATTTTCCTTCGCGAAACCTCGAGACCGCCAGCCTCGTGCAACAAATGTGTTCGCTTCTTTCACTCGAGCCTAATTTTGATGACCGGTCACGTACCGACACGCTCCCATACCTGTCCCATTTGTCATCCACGGTGTTGGTTCCTCGATAAGACGACAGAGTTCCGATAATCGTTTCTGTTGGTTTCCGATGGAACCTATCGTTACGATTCTGCGCATCCAACGACAAGACATTCGACACTTCTGTTGCAAATAATTGATTTTGAAATTCTTCTTACGTAGAAACGTCCAATGTTTATCGTTTTTGGGCTCAATTAACCCTTCGTTTCCAATGATTATTTTCAAATACTTATACCTTATCTTTTGTATGTTTCGAAAATCGAAATAAAAATATTATGCATATGTATAATGCGACGAATAAACAATTTCATTGTTCTCGTCTTCACGGTAGACGAGCATGTCATTCAGAAGACCTGTTTTGAATTGCAGCGCCGGAATTAACAATAACGGACGATTCCGGGCGAATAGTGCCTAAAGAAAGACACCTGAAGGCAGGAAGTGCTCTGAAACTCAAGTGCGAAGCCAGAGATGTCCTCGAAGTCCTCAAGGAGTCCGTAATTTGGACTAGAGGAGATGAAACGCTCACCGAAGACGTTAGGTAAATCTTACCGATTCCATTAAGCCTCATCCTTGCAATTCCTATATTTCTCGAACATTTCTCAACAAAATACAATTCTTCATCCAAACTGTACCTGTATGTAGCTACGTACACGTGGATGAACAGATAGGTGGAAAATAAATAATGATTATTCGGTTTCGGTAATTTTACGTTTTACAGCGGACAACAATTAAATCCAAACTCCTCTCATAGATGTCCATATTATCTCGCTACGTGAAACATACGAGCGCTATTCCATTTCCATCTCGCCATATTTCTTCGCGCGGCAGCTGCGTGTACGGATAAAAGTGCTCGAAAAGATAAATAAATTTCATCGCATGATCGTTCTTCATACAATAATATGCAAATTTATTCTCGTATTACTACTAACTCTCTCGCCGTACGTCAACTTAAATTTCTGGAAAACACTTGCAATTAAAATGTGAAATTTTTCAAATTCGACCTCGAAATAAACTCTGCGTTGTAGAAAAATACAAATATGCGTATTTTCTCTCGAAAAAGGATAAAATTCTATGGACGAAGCATCGAGAGTACGTCTACGTACTGTATTGCGTTTGCCGTGCAACCAATTTCCTATTTGCGAAAGAAGAGTCGATAATCCCAGCTCTGCAACTCGGAAATCAATTGGAGCATCGCTACGCTCGCACTGTAATCTAGCATGAGCTCGAGGCGCACACGCGACAAGGTCCATCGACCGAAAGCAATTTCACGAAAGACGATCCCGCGAGCGACGTTAATGAAATTATCAACCACAGGGGTTCCAAGTAGAGCGCAAAAAAGACTCGAAACCCGCTCGAGAGAGAACCGTATCCGCGAAACGAGCCAACACTCTTGGTCCCGCCCTCTCATACCGTCCTCACCTTCTTCTTCGCTACTTTTCTCCAGACCGTAACGCGGATACGTAGCGTATCCGTGTTCACTGACACTTATTACCGCCGACGCCGACACTGACGCGACGGCCGAGATACATACAGATACACGAGCTCGATGTGGGTCACGCAAGGGTATCTCGTTTCCAGCGAGAACAGGACAACGGAGATTACGGCTGGTAAGGAGGTCCTCGTGATCGTCAGCACCCTGATCGTCGAGAAAGCTACCCCTAGGCACGCTGGCAACTACACCTGCGTGGTACCCGGAAAGGCCAACACGACTATCGCGGTCCACGTACTCAACGGTGAGTTTTTCACTTCCATAATATGTGTGGGTAGATAATAGTGGCAGCGTTCATTCGTGAAATCTATAAACTGCATCTCATATATATTTATTTCAGGATATGTTTTTAATTATTAGGGGTAGAAAATAAATTATTTATTTGTTGCGGGTGGTAATTGCAAGAAGCAACACCTACCAACAAAATCAGGAATGATGATCGGTTATTTAGCTGACACATGTAAAAGTTTCAGAACGGTCAGAGTCCTGGAACATGGTTAAATAATTAAAAATTAATGCATACGGCGTAATGCATGGGATTTTTGTTTCTTTTTAATTACTTAACCATGTTCCAGGACTCCGACCGTTCTGAAACTTTTACATGTGTCAGCTAAATAACCGATCATCATTCCTGATTTTTTTGGTAGGTGTTGCTTCCATTTACCACCCGAAAAAAAGAAACGATTCATTTTATACCCTTAATAATTAAAAAATACTCTGAAAAAATATATGAGACGCAGTTTATAAGTAGGAATATTTTCGTCTTTGCAGAATTTAAATATCTGAAATTAACCGAGAAAAAAAAAATAATAAACTTAAGTCATATTACCCTTAAACGGGGAGATAACGGTCTGAAACTTTGTGGGATGATGTTTTAGGTCAAAAGCATTGTACGGCACATAATAGCAATGAAAATTGTGGTGGGGACCGATTGCCTATCCTTATCCTGCTAGACCCTTTTATACGCACTAGTAGGTATTAATTACCATCGAACGATCGAACACCTTTGAACGAAAATTGAATGCCTTCGCCGTCGGCATTCGCGGTCATGTTGGAAAATTCATTAATTCGAATCGCGCGATCGTATATTAAAGCGTTCGAGGGGCGGATAAAAAGTAAATGACTCTTGTAAAAAATGAGATCGTCCCCCTGGGGTACGATTTATCGCGCGTCGAGTTTTTCTCTTACAATTAGGTGGTGACATTTCGACCGTACAGCTACTCGCGCTTCTTTATGCCCAGATGATCGTAACGCCGCCGACGCCGACTTCGACGCTGTGCTGAAAGAAACGAATAGAAGTATGACCAACGATGTTTTTAATAGAAAATTTCACTTTGAAATTTCAATACGTTCGGCTCATTCTAAGATTCTAGGATTCGAGACGTCGGCGTCGCGTCGTTTAACAGTGAAATACTTGTCTTAATGTTCACTTTAGAAGTTTGATTCGTGAAAATAGGCCCGGAGTATCGAGAAACAAAAAAGAAAAAAAAACGATAATGACGACGAGAGTAGAAATGCTCGAACATCCGCGAGAAAAAGCGACAATACGTGCTTTCGCATCAACGGAGTCACGTATCACGACGAGTTCTTCGAACACGGGAACGCGACGAATCCGCACACCCGCCCGTCGACATTATAACGGGACTCACGTTTTCGGGATGAAAGGAGTTGAGAGCTTTCACGGAAAAGCTCTTTCTCGTCAGAGATCCATCCGCTTTCGATACAAGAAAGAAGCACCTTGTTATGTTCTTGGCTCGATTGTGCGATAGTAGACGTAACAGATATTTATGGTTACAGAAATGAATCACTTTCACCTTTTCTGTACAGGGAAAGTAGATATCGTCCTAGTGGGTATATAGCCATTTTACTCGACGTTGACGTCGACGTCGATGTCGATGTCGATGGGCGGATCACAAGCAAGGACTAGTTTCACTAGCTGATCGTTTCGATGCTCTGATCGTCTTTAACTTAAGCCTTAATAACCGTCGTCCTCGTTGGAATTACAAATCTCGTCCGACCGTCGGCGTCGCGGCGTCGCTGCTATGCCGCTATGCTGGGAGTAACTGAGGGATAACGCGAGATTAATCTGATCGTTAGAAAGGCAATCCGCCATCGAATTACTTTGACCTCTTTCTTCGGTTTCCGACTCGCGTCTCTCGAATCCGTTCTTTTCTATATTTTATTCCGAAAATTTGACAAATTTTACCAGAGGTACGGCCAATTCGTGGAGACTCGTCCATACCAGCGTAAACATGTAGCTGGGCTTTGGATTTTAATTAGTAGGACATGTAAACTGATTAGCGATAACATTGACGAATTTTCGATGATAATACCAAGTGAATTAAATATACCGGCGACAATACACGTGCCACTGGGCATAATTAATTTGATTATTTGGTAAATTAATAATAAAATGATTTATTCCAATCTACGCGTGCATGGTCGTTACATTTGTTCCATCTAGTGATTCCGTGTGTGTAGTTACACGCGTGGTTATTTCCAATGGTTCGTACTATCACGATAAAAATAATATTCGCAGCATAGATAACGCGTTTTTAATGAAGGTATAAAATGGATCCGATCGAATAACATTTTCCGTATATGTATAACAGATTTTGAAAGTAAAAATTTCATACGAAGACTTATTTGTAGAACTGAACGGAATAGATCGCTAGCGTGATACAGCATGGATAAATTATCTAACGGGAGCGCATCGCGACTTACAATTTGGAAACAAGTCTATGCTCTAACAACCCGAATAATCCAATGATCGTCTCTGGAACGAATTTGAAATACGTGTCTGACCTGAATTCTGGTTGACGTTTCCAGTCCTTGTCAGCCATGTTCCGGGTGTACGCCATGTCCATGCCGAAATTCATTCGAGCGTTCCGTCAGCATTGCAACTAGCTACTACAGGTATCGATTGCTCAACCGACGATAACGCGTGCCCCCTTGAAAATGTCTCCAGAAACTTTGGACCCTTTTCTATTCCTCCGTCTAAATCGCGTCGTATGACTTTACGAGAGGGCTAGGGGCTAAGAGGGTACAACTACTTTAAGTTGTATTAGCCACGGATAAGACGCGAAGGAGACAATAGAGAGCGAGCGGATCAAGCGCGCCTATAATTTGCCGAACGTCGAACTATCGTCGGACCATCCTAATTGCTCAAAGCTCGTTAGGTAATTCGTGCAATTAGACAATTAGACCAATTTCAGGCAGAGTCTGGTACATCTCGCATAAGGAGATTAATTATCAACGGTCGGAAAACTGGTAATTATTCTCCGAGGCGAGGATATTCGAAGCATACTTCACTCACGCTTGCATCGATTCTACATACGTGTATATAATAATAATTCTTCGATGAAACAAACAATCAACGACGTGGATATTCTTCCGTTGAGAATATGTATTTAACGTATGTCGGTGACTCTCGCGCGAGGAGATCCTTCAAGTTAAAAGATACGAGCTCGATGTTGGTTCAACATCGGGCCAGCCGTGTCGCGACCGAGCGAGACGAGCGCGAGAAGTCCCAGACATAAACGCTACGTAACGTGATATCGGGCACATGCAACCACCAACTGCGAATTACTTGACCCTCCACGGCCACCAAACTACTTGTAAAAGTGGGAACGTCTGGTTTTACGGCATTGTTCCCATTGATAGGAGACCGGTCCAACTAGAAACCGGGGCAAGCACCCTAATACGCGTAAATCCTCGTCGTTGATCCTCGCGCGAACACCAGAAAGTTTCTCGCGTATCGTGTAGGGTGACTTAAATTTTGATCAAACTGGATTTCACCCACGATGTGTATGAAATGTTAACATTTCAAGTAGAATTTAGAATTGATGACGTTTTCTTTTCTTTCTTTCGCAACGATTTTATTTCCGATTTATTAATAACCGTACGCTCGCTGTACAATTGAAACGCGAAAGTGTTACTCGATCTGTAGCGATTCAAACTGGAACCTCGTTATGGTTAACGCACAATTACATTTACGTAAACGAATTCATTATCGAGGAAAAGTATTTACTCGATGGATAATTTTACGGAAATATCGGGAATTTGATATTAATTCGACAGGCGATCAAGGAAACCATACCGATGCCACTTTACCGATTAATGATGCAACTTACGGTCGAAACGAATTTAATATTTCTAACGTTGAAAAATTCACGTGTTATCAAAATCCGTTATTAAGGCGACATAAGAGAGACGTTTCAATGCGATTAAATTGCGCTATGAAACATTTGTACGTACCTATGTATGTATGCGTGTGATGAAGTGCGCGTTGTGATGATATATTGTATTATATACATATAGAAAAAAAACTACCAAGAAATATAGTGTAATAAAACCTCTGAGAATCACGCGAGAAACGCGTCTCGCGTTGACTCTTCTCTTAAACGAAATAAGTTACTAGACGTGTATGTAGGTACGTTACGTTACTGGATTCGAGGAAACCCGATAATCAAAGAAAAGAGCAAGAGGATCGAGGTTCGATCAGGGTTGTCCGTTGACTGATTTATTTCACGATCCTCGAGGTGTCGAGGATCTCGGCAGCTTACCAGGCCATTGCCAGAGCTGACATTCGCTCGCCAAGAGGAATCTTTCGAGACGAAGGAGACCAAGTTGGTGGCGTCGAGACTTAATCCACTAATTTCTCTTTCTCGGCCGCTGCCACGAGTCACGAGGCGAATCGAAGGTCGAAGGGTGCAAGGGAATCATCGCCTACGTCTAATTAAACTTCACCGCGGTCCCGATAATTCGTCTTCCGCTTGATTAAATTGCGACCAACTCAATTCCTGAACACGCTTTAACAGTGATTTTTTTTATCGCGTAGAGTACAGAATCGATTATTTCTCAAATATATAATTCCTTGACATTTGGCTCGGTATCATCTTTGAATGCAGGTGATACGCAAGTACATACATACACAAGAGAAGCGGACGGGAACATTGCACGCTGAAATTCGCAATCCGAAAAGGTGGTTGCGTACGACAGAAGTCAACAAGTCAGACATAACAGCGTGAAAGTAAACGAATTCTCGGTTACACTTGAAAAGTAACCGGCAAAGTGGTTTGAAGTTCCAAGTTAAGATCTCGCAACGCCGAAACAAGCTTCCCCATATCGTACGAAAACTTGGAAGAGAAATACTCGTAAAGGAAAGAAGAGTAGATTCACCGAAGCATTCAGGCATGAGACTAGACCGATCAACGTCACTTTGTGTCAATTTCTTAATCTCATTGCCAGTGAAACGTTAAGAAATGACACAAACGTTTTCGTTTCTCCAAACTGGTACACTACCGATACCGTCCGAAAGTTTGGAATGCTCGCGTTTTGGTAAGTTGTGTATAGCTATTTGTAGTGTTGTTAAAATTAGCGAGATGTACTAGGTTCGTATGTATTATATGTACATATATCTCATTCGCGTTATTCGAAAATTGTATCTAGATAAGAATTTTGCGTCTCGCTAGGTTCAGGGGTTAGGAATTGGGATTCCTGACTCTGGAGCAACATGGAAGGAAGTGGTCAATAGGAAGTTCTGCTACGTGCACTCTCGTCCCGGAGGCTGCGGAACACTCGGCAGCGCACAGGAAATGCATCCAACCGGGCTGAATCGAAATAACAATGAACAGCCAAGGGACAACAAGCTGCGAATACATTGTTCGACGAATGTGGTGTTGTTCATTGATTAACGAAGCATTTGTTGTAGCCAATTGATCGTGACTCCGCACACTTGGTCGTTTTCTTTTTTTTTTTTTTCTAGAGTTAGTTCCATCCATTTCGTCAAATTTCAATCACGACACGGCGTAGATGAGAGGAGAAGAGGATTAATTGTAACGCTAGAATCGTTTCTTCGATTACGCAGATATTTCACTCACTGATTATTGTAATAAACAAGAAAGTTTATACCTAGAAGAATCGTCAACAAGAAATTGTTCGAGTCTTCAGCCACGAAAGATAATTATAATAATTCGATCGGCTGGTGGTTGAGCTTGCGAAACTTATACCAGGAGAAAAAATTCCAATACAGATTGAAATGAAACTTAATCAGCAGTGTCCGAGATTCAAGAGATTCCCGGTTGGAAAAATATCCCCAGCCGCGCGGTGTCGAGGTTCCGTAGATTCGCAGCTCCGTTTTCGTCATTATCGGCTGTCTGATTCCTCCGAAGGATCGACGCTGACGCCGACGGCGCGGCGGCACGTACCTTCCGGTACGTCGGCGGCGGCATCGCGAGACTCTGATAGAAAACGTGCTTCCGGCACGGGTGTTCAGGATCGCCCCAGAATTTGTCTCTCTCGATTTCTTCTTCCGGCCGTACGCGGCATCTTTGTCCTTTCGTTTTCTTTCAGGAATTTATCGCGTCTTTCGTTGGAACCCTTTACGTGTCTACTCAGTTTCCTTCTCTTCTCGGAATTTTCTTCCTTCTGGCGTTTCGTCGAACGTCTCTTTCATCTCTCAATTCTCCACACCAATGTCCCGTCTCCGAAATCGAGACGGGATTTATCTCTTTAGTTTTCAATAGTATTCGTTGGTCGCGAGTCATGTTTCTCTTCCGTTTTTCGTTTCTTCGGATTTTAAGCTAACAAACAATCATACTTTCCATCCAAAATGAACGTATCTCTGCCACGATTGCCTCTCGTGTCGCACACTCAACAGAAATTACGAAAGTACCTGTACCTATACCTTGATCGATAATTATAATTCGTTGTCCAAATTCCTAGTGAAAAATTGGCGACAAATTGAACGCAAGGCTGACCCGCGCCAAAGGGTTCAAGTTGAGCCGACCGACACACTTTCTGTTAACGGAACGTACACAAGGAGAGAAGAGACAGGCCGCTCGCGGTGCAACAACCATTAATAAGGACTGCCTAATTTCATGAAAGCCCCGAGCCTCCAACTATTATCTAGGAAACGTAACTCGGTCGAAGAGCGATTAAACGAACGCCACCAAAATACGTCAACCTGCGGCGGGTTGCGGCGGGCTGTGCCTGACAGAAAACCTATACACAGAACAACCATTAATGAAATGACAAATGTGTTCTTGTCGGCGGCACGAGCAGCCGCGCGCGGACTACGCGAGCGAAGCGTTTCAAAACCTGTCGCCGCGCACGCGCCGGCCACGTTGGAAAATAAAATACCTACAGTACCATGTACTCGACTGTGTGATTTACGAATTCGCGACTCTATGATCGCTATTGATCCCACGTCACGAAACGACAGCGACGTCTTTGTAATGTAAAAATTCGAAACAATTCCTCGTGTTTCAAATGTCGAGTCAATTGTGCAAACAGAAATTTGCAACATCGTCAAAAACGGTATTCCGGTAAAAGAGAAAATTTAGTCCAAAGGGCCTCTCCCGCTCTCTCGATGAAAAAAGAAACGGAATGAAAACTCGATACGGCTAATAGTTCCGGAGTTAAAAATTCATTTGTGTATCCATAGATATCGTTGAATGAAATAAACATCATCTCCTTAGGTTTACGTAATTCTTTGAATTGATTTCCCACTCTCCCGTTGTTTTAGGTGAACTGCCGGCCGCTGTGCACGATGGAAACGGAGTTTCCAAGGCATTTCTGAACCTGTGGCTAATTCACTTAACGATGAGCTACGTGTTCTCCAGATGACAATATTAAGGTGAGTCGATTCCTCGAGTCTAACGAAAAAATATCTTGAAACGAAGTAGCAGATATTTTTCTACGTATAAAATGCGATTTGAAACATTTTCGATCGAGAAATTATCGTCATTATTCGCATCACCGAGGAATTCGTTATCGGAGATCCGAGTTGACTCGTTCGAAATCCAAATCTATAGAAATTTCAGTGAAATTTCAATTTCATCCCTCGCAGAGTTTGACTCCAGGAGCAAAGAGAACTTTTTCGAATTCAATGATATGGTCTTCCTCGAAAATGTTATGAATACGCTGGTGTGCAAACTCTTCGGGAACAGGCTGCCGTTCTCATGCAACCGTTTTTGCGAACTACGATTACTTCGATGGTCGAGTATTATTACGTCCTTCGAGATTCTCGCGAGAACTGTTGAGAAATTCATAGATAAACGAAAGCGTTATAGGATTTGCGCGATCTGGGTCGAATCTGATAGAGATTTTCGCTGTCTTTCGAATGGGTCTGGTCGAATCTTAGGATAATTTCAGAGAATGGAGAAATTCATAGAAAACAAAAGCGTTATAGGATTTCCGTAATTATTAACGCCATGACTCCTCATGTCGTAAAGCGGTTCGATATTCCACCTCTTCGGTGATTCGAAAATCGTTCCACTCGTGTCGCTTTGTTAATTCTTCTCATAATCAGTTTAACGTGTCAGAATCAGACCTTGTCCTCACAGTCCTCCTACCAAAAGGCAAACCCTTCCTCGGTCCAGAATTTAAAGCTCCGTTTGAAACTGTGTTTTTATTTCTTCACATGGTCCACTTCTCGTTCACTCTTCGTTCACTTTTCGCCAGCCGATGCCTCGTTGTCGTATTTTTACTTCCTTCGTTGTTTAACAAACTTTCCATCCGTTTCATTGCGGTTCGCGATGTTTTTTCTCTTTATCTTTTCGAAATGTTCCGCCGTCGTCGGCGCGACGCCGCCGTGGAAATTTCCACTTCCGGTTTGCTTTCCTCTTCAACGAACATGTCGCTTTCTCTTTGTGCACTCTTACCGTTTTATTTTTTTTTTTTTTTTTTATTTGTTTTTAGCATTATACCCTAATCCGAGTTTCAGATGAGTTTCCAGAGTCTGGGCTGCTCGAAAGCCCATCGAGTCATAAGAAAGTTGCGCCAAGTTTCCGGGTTAATGCGAAATCTTCCGTGGGCTTCCGTCTCTGCGCTGGAAACCGGAAGAATACGGTGACGCTTTAACGAGGAACAAATTGTCTCACGGTTTTCACACGTCACTGCGCATACCAGATGCGACCTCAAATCCTATTCCCTCGTGATGGGAACTACGAATACGAATTTTTCTTGGTAATGTATGTACAGCAATTTCTTCTGTCGCAAATATTCTTTAAAAGAAATATGAAGAAATAAAATTTGCACGTCTAGCCACGGCACGATTCATTATTTAGTAGAAACATTCAGAAACGACGGATTTTCCGTTGTGCGACCACGCGCAAACGTATCGAGCCCGACACAGCTCGTGAATTAACCGATATTCGTAATTTAAGCTTTTATCGTTCCGATCACGGGAATTCTCGCATGGCGAATAGCCACGGTGTAATTTCATGCTTCCAGAGGAGAAGGAAGCTGGGGTGCCGCTCCGCGCCGCCATGCAACGGATCTCCCGCGGAAACTATAGCTTATGCGGCCTAGCTTGCAACGCGGTATCTATCTCGCCTTCCGTGCTTTCATTATCAGTTACCATAGATCACTGCGTGAACCTCGATGACGTCGCATCCGTCCGTCCGTTCATAGCTCATCGTTCGTCGAAACGTCGGTGTCGGCGTCGGCGTCGCTCGAGATATTTCCCAGTCGTGAAACAAACATTTAACCGTTTAATCTTGATTAAATCGCCGTGTTATGTTATTTCGTTTTAGCGAAGAAAACTTGATTGGTATGTATTCGTACAAGAACGAAGGAATGTGAAAGAAAACAGTGCTCCGCGGGGTAAACGGTTTAACGGTTGTGATTCATCGGTTTAATCCAATTACAAAACGAGCCGTGCTATCTCGAGAGACACAGACCGGCTTTAAGGCGAATTCATAAATTTTCATCGTTCTCCGTCGATTCCCGGCGCTCGCGAATATTAGGTAATCCTTGGACTATTGCGCGCGAATACTCGTAAATATTGTTTGGACGAAAATCCTTTGTTTAGAGTGCCAACGATACTCGACTTGACCACTCGCGCGCATCTTTTCATTAGTAAACAAAAAAGGCTCGAACTGTTAAACTGTTGAATCGACGAATGTTACACGCATTACAGGTATAGAGGTACGCCAGCAACAATCTAAAGAGAAGATTTTTGTTTCGTCGATTGTTGCAACCTCGGCGCTGAAGCAAACCTAGTCGCGCGTGCAACAACCAAGTTTCCAAGGAAACTTAGAAACGATTGAAATCGACACCGGAAACTGGATTCGAAAGTTTGAGTGGAATTTTAATGCGGTTACCGGGACCGATGGAGGACAAATGGCTCGGCATTAACTGTAACCCCGTTTTCTACAGTCAATTGCTCATAATCGCGATAAAGGGCCAGAATGAATCTGTCAATTAGCGGGTGCCCAAGTGGTAATTAACCTTGGAAAAGTGAGCAGAGCGGATTCCGCGTTAAATCCTGTGCCCGGACTACTTCTACTTGTTCTATTAGCTAGATCCGGTTCATCGAAAAAATAATGAAAATCCCTGATTGCGATTCTACAAACTCTCATTAAGAAAATCTTATACATTCGGCAAGTGAATCTGATATCCCGTTATTTGACACGTAATTTTCACAAATTTCGTAAAAATTTCTATTCGGAACCAGTTACTCTGTTTTTACGCCCACGGAACGCCGTGCCACGCCGTTTGAAACCGTTCCCGGGCATTGCGGTTTCCTTAATTTAGACGCTAAAAATTTTAAGTTCCCCCGCAAGCACTTGAACTTAATTAATGTAGAAGGTCGTTTCTTTATTTTTCACGGATCCAGACAACATCCACGTGTTATCACTCTTCTGACAAGCTCAGTACGAAGCGAGAAATTACTGTGGCTTTTTGCGAACTGCGTACCGTAAAAATGAACGAAAATGTGTACGCGAAATTAGAATGTTTTCTCTTCCAGGATTTTCACTTTCCGACATAGACGTTACGAACTTACGAAGGCAACGTGTTAAACGCGAGAGTAAAAGCAATTACGGTGTCTTTTTCACCGTGAGATTGAAATTTCTACCTCGGAAAAACGCAAGTTACGTTTCTCTGTCGTTTTATTTTGATACAAAAAGGGGAACAGGTTCGATACGGAACGCGCGAGCGTATCGGACATACCCTAGAAATTAGATCCAGGTTTTATCCAAGTTTCATTATCCGTTCCTCGGTCTCTCTATTGTTGCAACCGCGAATCCTAAGAAACGAACCACTATCTATTTCAGTATACTATCGTTTCGAATTCTTATTGTTAGTCCGCAGTCGAAAGAAAGCCGTGTCTTTGCACTCTCTATTAGAAAATAAAAACTTTTCTATACATTTCTTGGAATCACATAAAGAAAATCGATTCTCGGTTACAAAGTCTAACGATAAGTTTAAAACTGTGCATACGTCTATCACGCGAGACACCATGGCTCTATTTGGAACGGAATCGATTCCTTCAGCCGACCCGTCGCGCGAGTCGCAATTATTATTCTCCTCTTTGGTTTAGTTATCGGTTCGGCCGGTCATTACGAGAGCAATTAATCGACCTTGCGAAACTAGGACCACGATTAATTTGACGAAATGCACAGCTGAACGGATTCGTTGGTTTCACGAACAGCCACGCGTTTTTCATGCGCACACGACCATGTCGAGATTCCCTCTTTTTGTCTACAGGCTCTACACTGGCCATAGGCCAAAAAAATGGACCGCAAATGGAGAATCGATGGAACAACAAGCGCATTCATCGGGCTCATTAATTCTGTAACTGCAGCGAACGGAGTGCAGAATCGTTGCGTATCATCCGTGGCGACGATTTATCACTTTTTAAAGGAAAATATAAATAAAACGACGCTGCCGGTCGATCGTTCGCGCATCGATATTCGTGTAATTTCCAGACACGTTGGCGTTGGGTGAAGCAACGCGGCGGGCCGAGTAGATAAAAATCGTGGAAAAAGCGTCGTCGAAGCAAAATTGGACCCGCACGATCGACGTTGAAACATTTTCAGATTACACCGAGATACGTGTACACATCCTATGGAAAGAACCCCCTTACTTTGTTGGGGATTTTATCTATAACCCTTTACATATACGACGCGTAGCTAACCAATATAATAATCAAAGAAAGACCCATCGAGAGAATTGTTCCGTTTAATACGCGCGGCATGGTACGAAAATAAGTTGCATTGTTCGTGTCGATCGTCAAACTCAATTGAAAAGTTTTTTTCAAATTCATCGCGATTTTCATCTGAACGACGAAACGCGAAATTGAAAAACCGGGTTAAATTTTCAAGCGGCACCAGGAACCGTGAATTTCTGTGAGCCATGGCGCGCCGCGGCGCTCGGTGTAGGTATGAAATTAATCAATAGTTTTCCAAGTGTAAATTGTATAAGAGAAAATGAAAGTTTCTACGCGTGAAACAAGTAAACGAACTTTGCACAACCAGCTTCGAAATATTTCGTAATGAAAGTATCACGATCACTCGTCAGACTACCATAAGTCTTCGCTAAAAGAGTTATAACCTCCGCGCTCTCATCGTCTCCGACCACGCTTTATCTTCGTCAATCGAATTACTGTGCGAACGACTTCAAATTTTCAATTTTCTTCCTCTTTCTTTTTTTTTTTTTTTTTTTTGTTTCACTTGACCTGATCCTGCAATCGTGGCACGCCGATGCAGGTTTCGCTGAATCTGCAGTGACACGTCGGTTGGTGTTGTACACACGTACGTATAGAGATGATTTTTGTCGAACAAACTATACATATACGTGCGTATGTATGTATCGTAGGAGTCTAAACGAAAAATAAGACACAGGGATTCGAACCCACGATCCCGTAGCTTACGTTTCGTGTTCTTATTTGACTCCTTATTGTTGGGTATGGGAGGCGCGGATACTACAGTATGTATATATGTTCCTTTTAATATTATTGAATATAACGGCAAATAAGAAACATGTAGATGCGAAGAAAATACGACAATAATATCGGTCGCCTTTCGTGAATGCTTTTCTCTTTCGCCTGGTGCCTAGAATCGAAATTTATTATCCTTTTATTGGGAACATTCTCGCAAATGTTAACCAAACAATACCCTTTGTTCGAGTGTCCCAGGTTTTTAAATCTGTCAGCGGGGATACAGTTGGACCGTTTGGGATTAAAAGAGGCACTGTATTCAGAATTCAAGTGCATCTAGGATTGCGAACGTTTCGTTTGATTTATACCGCGATGCGTTACCGCGGTGCTACAGTGACGCGGTGATAAATGTGTGCCCATGGATGGGTTCGAGAAGGCCGCGTATCGATTTCCACGGATGAATTCGGTATCGAGATTGAATCGTTCGCGATAAAACTTGGAATAACCCTGTTTCAGAATTGAGCGAACATATATACCTATGGAAAAATTTCGATGGTTCAGCGAAATCTGTAGATTCCACGGTGTTCTCATTACAGCCACACCGATCGCGAATGTATCAGGTCACGCGTCCCTGAGTAATAAATCGAAATCAACGTTCAATCGTGGCCGAGATACTTGGCCAATGAACGGCGAACCGCGTCGCGTCGCGTCGGTGGCAATGCGCCATGTAAAATGAATAATTAATATATTCAAATGGAACACACTTAAACCGTGTAGTGGCACTCGTCGGACGTTTCCGCGGTGTGCACACACCCCTATCTATCCAAATATCCATTACACGCGGACAAGCTCATTTGAATTCACACGTACAATCGTTTGGTACGCGCGCATATGCTCCCGACAATTCATCGTGTTTGTGCTTATATGAATGCGCTTATACTCAATATATTCATATTCAAAGTTACATATACGACGGGTCGGTCCTCGTCGGTACTGTAACCTCTCCTGAAGATTCATGTGGGATACTTAGACAAACTGGTCTCCACGCATATTACGTTCGCTGTATACCCTTTAACAGAACATTTGTTCGAACAGTTCGGATGAAGTAATTATTATTTGGTAATGGTTAATTTGGATCGATTCTCTCGTCCGTGATTTCTATACGATGTAATAGCCGAGCCAAGGAAAGGAAGATTTGCTTGTTCGAGCAAAGTTCAGCCGACAAAAATATGAAGAATGATTCAATTGTAGAGAGCCGAGAGAAGCTCGCTTATTTCCTGAAACGTTGTTACGTTGACACCCCAACAAATAATCGTCAAGTAGGAAGAAAAAGTTGTACGAGCGCTAAAAGAATCTCATCTCGGTACACCTTTGTTTTTACTGTTAATACGTTGTTTCGTCTTTATTCGTCTCGTACTCCGTGGTTGCTCGTTGCGAAGGTTCCGCTCTAGCGCGATAAAGTGAAACTGTCTTTTAAGGTATATACTTGTAGGCATATACCTATATACATATGCATATACATAGAGATATACATATAGTAGGATTATTCATACTTGAGTCGCTCAAGTATCATCTAACGTGATCGATAATTCGATTAGAGTGTGACCTCGGTACTCATAGCTGTCGAGAATCGGTGTGTTTCCGTGTCGAATCTATGGACAAGAGTACATACAACAAAGCACCGGTTTCGTTGGTTGCAGGTTATTTACTTCTCAACAGCGCAGCATCAAGCCAGCGCCGAGGATACAGACGCGACACCAGCAATCTGAATTCAATTTCGGGAGAACGCGGCGCGGCGGGTCATGCGTGAACAAGAGCAACACCACCGTAGCTGCGTATCATCCGTGAGATTAACCGAACTTGGATTAAGCATCGGTGTGTTTCATCGCTCGACCATGATCACCCGTGGACCGATCGATCCACCCACGCGAGATCTGGTGAATTATTTTTACCTTTCTTAACATCCTCTCTTTGATCGATCGGTAACGCATCCTCGATGCACTCGCTGATCGCTCCAACGACAAGAGATCTACAGCGGATCTTGAACGGATTCTACGCGAAAAGAATCGCTTCTTTTCGTCGAGGGTCGATCGCCGTTATAAAGTGGGCCATTATTGTACAGTATAATTTAGCTGGACACGCCTTAGAGCGCGTGCGGTTCTTCGAGAATAAACTTATCGTTAGTGTCCGTTGTCACGATGACGTATTGTCCCTACGAGGATCGAAGGACACGCTGGCAGTAAAACCAGTGGAAACGGGATTCGCGATCATATTCGATCGAGAATATTTGATGGAGTTTTATCGTCCGTTTGGAGAGAAAAGGACAAGCTCGGTTACATTGGGAACGTTGGCTGAAGAAGAAAAATGTAGTCTTACGACCGAACACCGTTTCCACGAAGATTATTCGTAGTTCTGTTACTCTTTGTCTAGACTAACTCTAGACGAAGGATATTATTAAAATATTTTTTTTTTTACATCTGATTTTCCCATGCACTTTTATTTAGACATTGACAAATCACTTATAAACTAACACCGACAGACGTATGTATAATAATTAGGTAAATCAATTTTTTTTTCACATATCCAAACAGAACGTTATCTGACTTTGCGCAAAAATAATTGGCACCAAAAGTAAAGGCAAAGAAATTTTCTGTAAAAGAAAAAGAAACAGTGGTTCCATACAATTTTGTTCGTACGATGAATAATTTACACGTAACGTGTCGTGAAATCGTTCATAAAATCATAGAAACGTCATGTCATACTGCGTGTAAACTATCGGCCACGCGAATATATAACATAAAACGAGTTCTTTCTCTAAATAAAAGTATATACAAACGATCGACTCGATAAAAATATTTTGATAATCAAATTAAAAGTAACCGAACAATGGTTGTTTGACGAATCGTTCGATGCTTCGATCGTATTTCCTCTGTAATTAGGTTCGCGGCGTCTCTGAACAAAATCGAACCTGAAAGGAATAGCGTTAATCGTAAATAAAGGGGAATTGTGACACTCGGAGTGCAGTAGATTTTCCGTTATCTTTTCATGATGTTTCTTTGTAAATGAGAAGGTTGAAGAAAACGTCTATCGTCGTCACCCATGGCTGACAATCAGGAAGACGGTCTACATGTCAACAATGAACGCGGTTCGATACTTCAGGCCACCAATTGCAGTTGTCGGATCCATCGAGGCAGCAAACACTCGCCAGGTAAACTATTACACGCTCCCTGATTGGAGTTCCGATCCGACCTCCGTGCTATCTACATTAGGTCTCTCGGTTTAATCCAGATCTCGCGAGGCACCACTGACTTCTGTGGATGCTCGAATAGTTTGATCGGAAGAATGTTGGATGGACCAAGTATAATTAATCGGTCGTGATGCTGAGAATCTTATCGACTGCTGCCTGTCGCGTCGCGTCGAGAGAGATTGTCGTTTCCCCATTCAAAAAGAAATTCTAAGCCGATATAAATTCGTTACGGGGATAACTGCGCCCTGAACTGACGACAAACATTAGTTAAACCCCAGGTTACTACAAAAAGATAGGACTATTCGAATTATTTTCAAAAATGAAAAGGAGGAAATACGATCGGAAAAATGTTGATCTTAACGGTGACGAGTCATCTCTTCGTATAAAGAGAATACGCCAAAAAGTTTGCGTAATACAAATGGTGTGTACTACATGTCTACATAGGTAAATACATATTTATGTAGGTACTTGAGTACGTATATTCGCAGTTCGCTCGATTTAATTTTATTTCCACTGTGCCGATAGAGAGTGTCGAGTTACTGATTCGATTAGTAACGATCATCTTGCGGTCACGATCAAGGTTTACGATACGATACTCTCCGTCGTTCCTGCGATTGGTTTCCTTTTCTTCGTTCGCGACACAGGGAGAAAGGAACCCGACCGAGACAAGCTCTTCAGCAGAGACGAGCGAAATTCTTATTTAGAGAATAATTTCAATCTCCACGATTTTTATTCGCTTCTTATTATTTTTCGAATCAAATTCTGCCCGTCTCTGCTCACCAAGAGCCAAGAAAATGTGATGTGCGAAAACGTATCAGAGCGAACGAGCGACGACGTTGAAGGGAAAATTTTATCTATACATGTTAACGTGCACGCGACATACATACATACATACATACATACATACATACATGCATACATACATACGTATTATATATGTAGGTCCGATCGATCGCGATAAGATTATATTTTTATATGTAAATATGGCGTTCCTTCTTGTTATCTAATACCGTACATCTAATACATAAAGTATACATACAAGTATATCGGCGAAAAAGATAGATAAAGACGCCGAGAAAACCGAAACGATACGATCCACGATCCATGGGATCCAGCGATGCGATAAAACGATCACGTCTCAAGCGAAAAGCATCTCGAAACGGACGAATTACTTTAACCTATGAATGTTTCATAAGAAACGGGACGCACAGGTAGAGAGAGCACCGATTTCAATGCCAGCCACAGAAGCTGTTTGCAGGAATTGGTATTCGTCTCGACGTCGACGTTTCTAATACCTTATTTAGAGCGAAAATGAGCTCGTTTACCATCGACCCGACTATCTTTCCGAGACTCTTTTTACTCTTAGTACAATATTTCTCATCGGATCGATTATCTTGGTTACATTTTACCTATGCTTTTACAACCATTTTTTCACGTATTTACTCAACGTTATTAAACAATATCTTTTTTCTCTATTTTTTTTTTTCAACTAAATTTCACCAAAAACGTCCATTTTCGCAAATTAGTTTTCTAATTTTACTTTGGGGTGATATTTAATCTGTGCTACGAACGCGATTCGAAATTCTGTTTTTGTTTCGTTTCGATCGTTACATCCGAAACTGCGTTTTATTCGGTTAGGAAGGAAGGAAGGAAGGAAGGAAACAAACGTGGTATCGAGTAATTATTTATCGCTTTATTGTGTCGAATTAATTCGCGATACGGATACATCCTACAGATCATTCGAAACTGTTACCTATTTTTACCGGTGCAAGTTTAATTACAATTATTCGAGCCTAGGAAGGTAGGAAGAGAAATTTTCGATCGATGTATTCGCATTAGAACGTTAATGGAAGATATTATTACGAGGAAAATTCTTAATAAACACATAGCAGCTGAAAGAAGGAATGGTTCGAAAGTCTGGAAACGTTCATCTCGCGATACGAACGGACTCGGTATTTTCAATAACGTGTGGGATCCGCCGAAACCTGAAGCACTGTTTGCAGTTGGATGCAATCGCGCATTCTTCCAACAGTTTCCTGGTTCAATCTTTCGGCAACCGACTGCATTCCTCGGATCCGCTTCACTCGTGGCGAAGTCACTATCGAACCACCAATTTCTCGAGCGGAGCATCGCGATGCTTCTCGTTCTATTGCTTGTTAATTGCCGCGAAACCTATTTGGAAGCCTTTCGCGAAGAAGTTGTCTATAATATACATCGAAACGAAATCGGTGCGCTCTTACCTGCAACGTGTGAGAAAACGAGGGATTCAGAGATAGCGGAAAAATTGAACAACTACGAGTTAGCGATAAGTTGTATAGCTGTTTCTATATAAAACTACGATACGATAAGATATGTAATACATTAAAGGTCCCTCGCACTTATTAACATCACCGCTGTAATCAGAGAGGAAAGGAACAAGAAATACGGGGGAAAACGTTACGACGGACTAGTTCGACGCGTCCTAGCCGATTTAGAGAAGATATAGAGAGCGAGAGAGAGAGCGAGAGAGAGAGCGAGAGAGAGAGAGAGAGAGAGAGAGAGAGAGAGAGAGAGAGAGAGAGAGAGAGAGAGAAATATCACGCAAGAAGACCGAGAAGATGAAAACGAAACAAATTGTAGAAGCTGCCAGACGCGTCGGCTCCGAAGCTGTATATGTAAAGCAATTGTGAGTTATTAAATAAACGAATCGAAAGCACCATTTCAGTCGTAATTCGTTCGTGATGAAATTTCATTTCACGGTTCGCTTGGTGTCGTGACGAGGTACGATTATAGTCTTAACCACAACACATCTCGAAAACTGCACTATTCGTTGCGAAAACAATTTTTTAGTCGTTTATGTTTTGTTCCTCAACGCCGAACAAGCATTTTGTTTTCAGTTTTCTCGATTTACCCGTGATCACCAACGTCATCTCCAACGACTTATCGCGAACGAATTTTTATTTACCTTCCCTATGTACATACTACGAGTATATGAACCTATGTACACATATTTTTCTGCACGATGCTTCCAATTTCGGTTTTTGCAGGATCAAAACCGTTGAACGTCACGTTGGCATTAACTTTTCAAGGTAAGTGTGCCGTCAAATAATTTCACATTTAATTGTGAGACATTCGAAAAGCAATCATTAACAATCGAATGAAATCATAAAGGTGAGTATTTCTCCTCTCTTTGGTACATTCTATTCGGTTGCTACTTTCATGCGAGAATTTTGTTTTTGTCGAAGGGGATGTCAGGGAATTGCTACGCTTATAATAAAATATGTAAAATACAGATTTGAAAAATATAATTCGTTATCAGAAATTAATAGTCACGCAAACGAGCACGAAATGGATTTTGAAATGTATATGCAATATAAGGAAAATTTGAATAAGTTATTCTCTCGTTATATAGAATATTCTTGACCTGTGCTATTGGACACCATCCTCATGGTATCTCTTGGTATTTCCTTCGTTATCATTCGACGTCAAGTAGAGAGGACAGTACTTACATAATCGGAATATATTAATTTTTGCGGAACACAGGACCACGGCTGTGGCGATTAAATTTGGAAACTGGTCGTAACCGAAAACTTTGCTAGTCCAAAGTTTCGAGCCTGCTTGACGCGTTTTACCACCACCGTCAGTTATCTCTCCGCTCTGTCGTTATCCGCCCCAAATTTCCCGCTTGATCCCATCCAGTCACGAGTATCTTCCCACAGCTTTGATAATCGTCAAATGGCATCGCGATTTACGCTTTTACTCGCAAAACTTTCCCAACCAGCGAATTAACCTGTCGTTGATGAAATTGTTGCCTCAAAAATATATTTCTAAATGTTTCCGACTCGTCGGAAGGAGGATCGTCGTCCAAGATCGTATCGATTCCGAAATGCTTAACATTCCTTTTAAATATATCCATTCATCCCATGGAAAATACGATAAGTTTCCATCAGCCTTCGGTATTTTCGAATCGGTCGAAAATTTCGTTGGTTCGCGAAATCCATAGAAAGCGCGTCCTCCTTTTACGGTTGGGAATCCGTTTCGAAAAGGATCCCCATCCAAGTACCAAGTACCAAGTACGTCTATCGAAATTCGTTCCCGTTCAAATAAATTGTGAAATACATGCTCGCAATTTATCCGAGATTCACGGAATTCGGCGGATTGGAAAGACAAAATAGAAATTCACCTGTAGGAATTGAACATTGTACACATGAATTGCGGGGGTACGTACGTCGATCGAAATCTATCGAACAAAACGAAGCCACGATAAAATGGCAGCCACCATGAAATCACTTTTCCTAATCAACAGACAAAAGTCGAACATTGAATTGGAAGAAGACCCCTGGTTGCCTCGAAAAGAAGCAATAAAAGAACTGTCTAGAATTGGACGCTACTTAAACGAACGTTTAATTTAATTCCTTTCTGAGAATCGTAGCGAGTAGGGGTGATCTTCTTTCAAGAATCCTTCCTTGCGCGCCGTTACGATGCATTCCGAATTTCTATTCGTACGACAAGACGCGACGCGACGGTATTGGATGCGATCGAGGTCTAAGCCTTTGATGTTCCGTGGATCCTGTTCTTGATTACACGTTTCGCAAGTCTTCTCGGTACAACGTACCACTCCCTTCCAAATCGAACAATACAATAATGCAATAACAGAACGACGGACAATCTAACTATCACTAACTGATAGCGAACCGCCACCTGTTGTACCATACTTAATGATTTGCCGTGTCAGGACATTTTTTTTCTGAGAAAACCCCTTCATTGCTTTGTGACGCACTAAGGCCCAATTGTAACGGAACATTTTTTCGTTACTGCAGTAAAATCTCATACGCACAAATTTTTATACGATAAATGCACAGAAACTATCCCCACTACGGATCATTAATACCAGCTACGGCTCCTTGATGTTGTCCCTGCTAATCAAAATTTAATTTCACTTTAAACTTTACACTTTTGCACTGTACACTTTGCACTTTTACCGTGTCGGAGGTATTAAGTTTGAATTGTTCCAATCAATAAATATTAAAATATAGAAAAATATCTCACGATTACTTATTTAAATTTTATTCTCTACTTTTCATGTTCGGAAATATTACTTTCTCGGAAAACATTGGTATAATAATCGGAAACTTTAAAATGCATGAAATATGTACGTCTCCGAATTAATTGAATATTTACAATGTATACAGTAACATTCAGTCTTGCGCCGGCCCTCGATTTACGTGAGTATTTCGAAACGGAAACCGTGATGGGAACTACCAGACCAGCGTTTGTATTAAAAACGATCGTAGGTCTTGCGTTGGAATCAAACGTTTCATATTTTTTGCTGTTCTTCTGAAATATTCGTAATATTTGTTTTCGTGAACATTCCCAGTCCCAAATCCAGGATTTCTCATAACGAATTCAATCGAGCAGGTAGCTTTATTCGAGCGATCCGACGAAACGGGAGAGAGGAATATAGAGCTTTGGTCGATCTGCGGAAATTTCTACCGTCCGGAAACACCTGCGGCGAATTCGGAAGACCGTCGTCGAACAGAACTAATGTCGCGAGGCAATTTGTAACTAGGCGACCGCGTGCAGGCCAATTCGGAACGTGAGACAGCGGATCCTCGCGTCACAGGCCAGATAAATTACTTTGTTTTGGCAGCGAAGAACCACAGCCCGAGGGCTTGCAGACATCAATATCAACGACTGATGACTTATCCGTCGCAGTTCCGCCGTTTCTCATCAATCCTGGCAACTATCGTGACCATTGGAGACCGACCTTGATCAAACCTCTCGTTAATTTCAACTTTGTCGAACTTTGTTTAACAAAACTTTCCTGTATATTCCACTTTCACGTATTATACGTATTATAAACTTGATTCGCGTATAATAATCTTGAAAAATAGCGTACTAGAAAGTGCTTTTGACCGATCGACCAAGCAGGTTGCCATTGGCAACGCTGGATTTAAGGCTTTGAGCTTTCAGGTGGCGCATGGCGCAGAGGTCTTTCCATATAGGTGTATGTATGTTGCGTTTCGTTAAAAGCTCTGAACGTTTCTTTCTATTCTAGAACCTAGATCGTTTACTACCTCGTTGACGTTTATTCTTTTTCTTGTTTTTCGCGCGAATTCCTTTTCATAAATCCACTTATGCGTTTTCATTTTGAGATAAGCTCGTCGTCGATTAACACCGTGCGTTACAACGTCCCGCTCAGTTGTCTAATTTACAGTCGTCCTGCTGTGAAACTAACAATGACTAATCGCGTGGGAGTGTGACTAATAAACACCAATCCATAGATATAAAAATAATTTACGAGAAAGTAAATTATAATGCGTGTATACCGTCGAAACGCTTCTGGAGACAAAGGGTGGTGAGTCGAAACTTAAAGTTAACGATTTGTATTTATTGCAACTTTAGCGAGGAAGAAATCAACCTAGGTGAAGTAGCCTCATTGTCGCTATGCGCTAATTTTATCCGATATCTATCTGTTATTCGAATTAAATTTTAGCTGTCTCTGCTCGAATCAATTTTTCTAGTGGCTAAATTGTTATCCTTTCACTATATTTAACGTGTCACGTTCATTTGTTGAAAACGGATGATCGTACAAGACAGTCAGCGTCGAAAATTTACAGATATTCCAGACGCTGATTTTAATGAGAAACATCGTGTTTAATATTTATGTACTCAAAGTAATTGCATCGCGTTGCAATCGGGTTGGATGAGTTTTCCGATTTTTCAACGATTCGCCCCGGTGTTATTAGCGAAACTCGACTCGGACCTCTCAATTACCGTTTCTATTAATTATACGCCGCGATGTACATATACAATTCGTTCGTTTTCCTTTCATCGACGACGAGGAGACAATTGAAATTTTATTCAAATCTGGTTTTCTTTTAGAAAGTAAAGCCTGCTCGAATCCACTCGTTAATATTATTTCAAAGTTTGCGAATATTTTTCGAATTCAAATTCAGACTCGGCCCTGGCCGACGCGAACGCCGCGCGCCGATGTCGCGGTCGTTACGGTATCGCGACGGAATATTATTTCAGAATATTTATATTCGAATGTTGAAAAACGTTAATCCGGGCGCAGCGAGCGAGAAAGTGTTGGTCCTTGTTTGCCCTTGCCACGTTTTCTCGCACACCGAGCTGTTACATCAACTATTCCGTTTTTGCATCTCTTCGATGCCCTGGGCGGTTTGCTCGAACAGTTTCACGTTCGTGTCGTCTCTTAGCAACCTCTATTTCCTTCTTCACGTTAAATAATTCATAACACGCGGAGGATGTTGGCAGCTTCCTTATACATTCCTTGGAAATTGTCAAAAAAACACTGAAACTTTTAGTTGGGCAATCTTCCATTTGCCATTCGAGAACCTCTGGAATTCAGAGGGGACACCTTGTTTCCTCTTGCAGGGAAACGGTAGATACTTAGCTCCTATCGATTGCTCATTTCTGACTAACATATTACAAACAGCCGATCCATTGATCGAGACAAGAGCAAAAAGAATGTGTATCCATTAAAGTAAATTCTTGGACTTACTTAACATGGAAATGTAATTTTTCAGATTCAATTCTCGAAGATATGGAACTTGATAAATAATAGGGTGAAAGGAGATATTATGTCATTATGGCAGCCCCCTTTTTCCCTTTCACAGAGAGTGCCGAACTTGAAAGAGGATACAATAGAGGCGGGTGCCACGCACGTATCATTCCCGGTTGCTGGATTCTTTACTTTATTCTCGATTACGGGGAACCGTGAATATTTGATGCGCCTACATTAGATACATCTACGCTACCTACTTACACAGATACATAGACATGTATGTAGCGTACGCCTAGTCTGGTAGCACGATTCGATTAAATTCGAAATTAAATTTTCACGTTCGGCTGGCAGCGAACGAAGTTTAATAACCAAAACGTAAACACTTATTTCGCGGAGGTGAGGCGAAGAGACCTCACTTAGCGTAATCTCTCTCCCTTTACAATAAGAAATTGACTTCCGATGTTATCCCGTTATCGCCTGGCGGGAATCCAATTTAATTGCGACGGCCAGTTCGCTTGACGTCCGATGATTTTTTCGTTATTGGCGAAAAATTGGAATTACCCTCGGCACCGAGCCGCAGACAAACTTATTTTCCAATCGAACATATGTACGTTGCCTATGTATATTTATGGTTAAATTTGCGCTAGAGGTAACTGATGCGACACCGACGCCAGGCGGTCACCGATATACGCTACATTTACCGACGCATTTATGGGGCGTTACGGTTACGCGACCGTCGACGATTGACGCTGTATAATTTATTATATTTACGCCGTTTACTTTAACAATTCGACGGCCAAACTACCGGTCCACGCTTTACCAACTTGGTATGCCGCAGGTGTCGGCTAACGGGAAGAAAATAAAATGTTAACACCGGCGAACAATATACCACGGTATATATTTATACAGTTGATCGCGCTATATGTACGAACCGAACGATAATAATATATTTACAACTCTGATTCGAAACTTATGTTGATAGTTTCAAGTAGTTTCTTTGTTTTAAATACGAAAAACTTGATTTTATGCCTGAAACTACGCAATATCTTGCAAAATAATTGTATCTACCGCGATCAATCGAATTTTTCGACTAGAATAAAGAATGGTAAAGGAAACACTGAAATTCTTAAAGTTCGTTTAGAAACACGATTCCATGGAAAATGTTTCACGAGGCTGCCAGATCATCCAGGTAGCTGCGTTTGCGCTGCATGATTTCTAACGTCACGTAGTTGGATTTGCATTACGGTGTAGGCCTGCGAATGGCATGCGATTATGTTTGCAGTGCGACACGTGGTCACTAACGTCGATGAACCCCCATTCAAGTTGCATCACGCGGTCTGCATGTCGAAATGTCGTTATAAGAACGAGAACAAAGATTCGGGAATTCATTCACCATCTCTCTCACTACATTATTATCCAGTGGATATTGCTTACAATTCATCTTTCACGAACGCGATGGAAAAGCATAACTTTATTTATAAGGCGGCCATGTACAATATTTCGACGCCGACGCGACGACTCGAAGAGGAGTCACGGTTCTTTTGTGATTGAAAATCATTTTATTTTTGAAACATGGGGGTGCTAACGGGGAAATGTAACGTTTGCGACATAAAATGATGCATGGATTGAGACAGGGACAAATGGATAGATATGAGATACTGGAATACGGGGGGTGCTAACGGGGAAATGTAACGTTTGTGACATAAAATGATGCATGGATAGAGACAGGGAAAAATGGATAGATATGAGATACTGGAATACGGGGGGGTGCTAACGGAGAAAAGCTTTTTACTGAGTTTGATTTTCGATCTCTTGATTTTTACGACGAGCGCGAAATCTGTTAATTTTTTCGCAGGTGGTGAAACGTTCGGACGGGGATATTTGTCGATGGCAACGAAACCGTACATGGGTAGATGGAGGAGTAAACTAACAAGAACCATATGCCGCGATGCGTGTACGCAAACAATGACTGACGACCAGATAAATGGATACGAGGGGAACGAAAGGACGACGCAGACCGAATTTTTGGTCGACAAATTCACAAACACGCTATGCAACGTCACGATACAAACGAATTATTTTCCTGACACGAGAGATAGGCTCGTGGAAGCTAAGAGTGGCTCTTGGCGTTCCGGTTTAAAAGATCCCTCTAACGAGAAGATCCTGGAGAGCGTCGTAAAGATACAGAGGTTTTACAGGTATCGTTCACGGCGACAATGCCAAAGAGTTGTAGTTTGAAGTGTCTTGAAATTCTTGTAGATTTAAATACAGTTTGAAATGTATGTCGAATTCTTTCCGTAGAGCTCAACGCGACAGGTTCACCGCGATCCAGCCAGCAACCGCCAACGATTCTACGTGTACCAAAGACACAGACGAGGAACGGATACCGGCGGAACCGAGATCCTATCGCAGCCAGGATTTCGCGATACTAAACCGCACATCCCTAAGAACAAGGGCAGACTTTGAGTTACTGTACAATCTCCTGGATCGTTGGCGCATCAACGAAACAGAGAAGGCTAGCAAGCATCCTCGCTTCGAATGCTACAAGATCGCGCAGTGCACCCTGCTCTTGTCGAAAGAGGTGGAATTGCTGCGAGGCATAGACTCGTTGAAAACGGTCGTCAAGACTAGGAACAAGAAGAAAACGCAGAGCAACTTCTTGAACGAGCTATCCAGGCCTGCGGTTTGGAAGAACAGTCTCGGCGAGTCGATTCTCGTAGACACAGCCCGCGTGCAATGTGCACGCCATTTGCGAGACACGTACAACGCGTTGTCGAAGGACGACCTTCCGGTGCAGAAACGGATAAGAATGTTGCGTCGACTCAGAAACGACATCGAGCCACACACGTGCAAACCTTCGAACGATCTGCTGCGCTTGCTCGACCAGGAGATTGATCTTTTGACATGCGACGTTGACCGGAATAAATTAAACTGGCTGAGAAATCGGTCCAAGATCACCTTCCTGATATTCGCCAGGGAGGCGTTGGAAAACGACTCGGAGGACGCGATTCTGGTCGGTCGTAAAACGATCTGCAGCAGCTGCGGTAGATTACTGCCCGTAGAGAAGTTTTCTTGGGAGATACGACGCCGACGCCGCTCGTCTTTCTGCGATTATTGTCTATGCGCGAGAAATGCGCGAACGATGCCCCGAATCGTCTACGGCCCTTACGAGAAGCTGCTTCGCGACATCAGGCGTAGCGAGGCTGGAAAGAATCGTTCTCACACCAATTTGGCTTTCGTCGTCGACGCCAAGATAATTCATCGATTGGTAAACAACGTTTGGCACGGGAAATCGGCCATCTCCGAGTGCGATCGGCTCGACGAGTTGAGACTGGTGAGACTGGACAGGAACGTCGAGTGGTCACCGTGGAACTGTCTTCTCTTGACCGCGAACGAGGCCTCCGTGCATACGAGAGTCGACAATCTCGCAGAGTTTTACGGGACGATCGTGTTGCATAAGTTTCACACGAGAAATTTACAAGCCAAAATTCAGTTTGGATACCTCGTCGATGGCTGAAAACATGTACGCACTTTGCACGTATCCAAAGAAAGAAAGAATGAATGAATGAAATCGTAATGAAGCGTAACCAAGTACTCGCGTTATGGCTCATCGCGGCTCGTTGCGTAAAAGATGGTAACTTTTATTCCCTGACGAATGGTGCCGAATGGCATAACGCGAAAACGTTATCCATTAGACTTTCCAATTTCGGCGGGGTGACGAGTACCAAGTTTTAAGCAACTCTATTGAAATTAACACATCATCGTCTTACGATCTTACGCGGTTAATAAAGAAACTACAAGGAAATTCCAATACCTGTTAAGTTAATGCAACTTTACCCGAATCGATATTAAAGGGTTCCCAACGAGTACACCAGCGGGGCTCAGAATCAGGCGTGATTTGCATTTAAAGCGGATCGTCTTCCTGACATTGATAGATATATTCTTGTCTATATCGCAGTTAAAATCGACTATTATTTATAGCCCGGTAAGGTGCGCGGACGGTTCCGTGCGACTACCCGCGAGAAGAAAGAACGGAAACGGAAAAAACGATGCTCCGGAGCGGAGAGATACAGGCGATTTTAATTTGAACTCCGACACCTTATTTCGATGCAAAACCGCGGCTAACCATCAGCCGTGGTCGCTCCCGCGCCGACCCATAATAATCTCACGTGACCAATGAAGCAACACCGACAAATTTCGCGACTACGAAGGGTATGGTCGAAAGGCGATCGCGTGTAGGCATACATGGATGACCAGTAGGAAAACAATGAGGCAGACGAGTGATTCATAACACGGGCATCGCATAAATTGCCGGTGATATGTTGTCGCGCAATTAGGGTTTGCTAAATCGGCATTACTAATTAGATTCGGTATACCGAGCTTGGCTTGCGGACCAAACCGCCTCCTCGGTGCGAGTATAATTGATTCGAGTTTCAAACTAATCTATACCCGGTCTCAATGGTGATCGATAATCGTTCGCGAACACTGCGTTGTCTGCGTTGCTAAGGCTCGCGAAGCGCATCGCTCGAGCTCGAAATGGATCGGGACCGGGATCGGGATCGAAAGATGGGTCAAATTGGAAACGAAGTTGCATCGAACACACGTATCTGAACACGTCTGTATACGCTGCACAGTTTTGTCGCGTAGGGAGTTCAAGTTTCGGAGAAAGTACTGCAACCAGAAACGATAGACACATTATATTATAAAACAAAGCTTTTATTCATTTTGTTCGTTTTAAGGAGAAATCAATAAGTAAGAAAAAAAAGCGCCGAGTAAAAATATTGAAATACTTTGATATTTCTTTGGGTGTACGTATCGAAAGTTGTAAAGAGGAAGATAAATATTGTACATACATCTTGGACAAATTCGATTTTCGTTCAATATCCATCGTTTGACCATAACGGTTCAAGTTAAATGGAATGCACACTGGTTCGCTTTAATCTTCGTATTCCGTTTGTAAGCGTCCACTTTCGTTACCCTTGTAAATAACTCGGAGGATCCGCGACAGTTTTGACCAGAATTTCCCATCGCGTCGAGAAGGGAGCTTTACCGCAACGCTCGCTAAATATTTAATGGCCTCGATTACCGTGTATCGTTACGCGAGGATATCATCGATTAATTTCGGAGTAAACCGAGGGTATAATGGGAACGTCGCGACGTAAGAAGCGAGCGCTTCCGTCCGCTTTGTCTCGATGCTTGCACTTTGTCGAATCTGTTGGCGTACAGGAGCCAAATTGGGAGCTTTGTCCTCGACTGCTTCGTGACTTTGGCTCCTAACGGATCGTTTAATGCCTCCCTCCTAGTAGACATCGAAAACGACGCGATGCGACGGTTTGAAAAACAGCTGATAATTGATACGCTTGGAGGCCGTAGAGACTCCGTCTCGTTCGCGGGACAGGATAAAAATTGTTAACGAAAACTTTGCGGACGTTTCTTGCTTACCGTATGCATTACTTGAACTCGGCCAAACTTTTTGGTTAAATCAACTCCCTGAGCGAACCACCTGAGAATTATTAAGCGTTTCACGAAGTTTAGCCTGATATTGCGCCGCCATCGTTGCGTCCGCGGCGTCGGCGTCGGTGTCGGTTCCCGAGCGTTCAGACTCCTCTGATTGAAATTTTAACCGCTGCGTTAACGCGCTACGTGTTTTGCCAACTTCTGTGCCGTGAAAGGGTCTCCGGAATTGAGCATCGAAAAAACCACTTTACCTTAATTTACGATACGGACAGAATTCATAATAGAAACGTGACGGTTCAACACTTTTGGGATCGGGAATAACCGGTTTATCCAAATGATTTTAATTTACTCGACCATGGCTAGAGAAACATCACATTTGAAGAATTTGAGAAAAAATTTAGAAAAAACATTGACGAATGCAAAAGTTTGATTCGCGCGTGACCTAGCCACGTTTAATACGTGTTGCCAAGTATCGCAAGATTAGAGAGACTTCGAAATCGGTAAAATGTGATCAGTGGTAGGACTCGACGCGTACATCTTGAAATCTAAATCGGAAGTTCGTTGAAGACACGAAAGAAAAAGAAGAAATTCGATGAAAGTGCTCGATAGAGGATAGACCGAGTAAAAGGCAGACGGGTAATGAACGGTAAATTTCAAAGTGGAACATAATGAAATATCGGAAGAGTTTAGAAGCCCTTGTCTCACGGTGAAAATAGAGGTCGCGTTCAAGAACACACATAGTCGACAGAAGCGATTCGAAAGGGGGCTCCACGGAGTTGAAGTCTATCGGATAGAAAGAAAAAGGAGGAGAGGGAAAAGAGTACAAGATTCAAGATCTGTTTCAGAAGGAGGTTCTCGATGAGGCGTGTTCGTAATTACGACTGTGTTTGAGCGACTGACAGGTACTTGACGGGTAAAACCGATAAAACCTTCTCGAGCGCCTATCCCGGTGTAGCCACACTGCGGATTCAATCCTTTTTGAACTCTTTCTGCTCGAAAGCACTCGGAATGGGTCATCCGTAACGCACACAAGAGCAAAATGATCGTTCGAATGATTAAAACGTCGGCGTTGGCGTCGCGTCGGTCGCATCATCATCGTCGTCGTCGCCCGCACTGGTGACTCGCGAACAAGCTCAGAGCGTTTGCCGTTAAACTACTTTTCTTCGACGAATTTAACTATCGAAAAGCTTAAAGAGCCGTATTACTTAGTTGTCTTTAATCGTAACACAAGAGAGAAATGTTTACGATACTTTATTCAACCATTCGTCTCTGCGAATGCTACGGAAGATTATTTATGAGAGAAGCGAGCTCTCATCGATCCGGAAACCACCGAGGGCCGATTTATCTTCGCGATAGCTCCCTCCATGATAAGTATGCGGAAAGTTGAGACAGTCAATAAATATTTAAGCTGTTCGAGTTTCGTCTCTATAAAGCGAGCGAAGTTGATACTATCTTTGTAGTAGTTGTTACAAGAAAGGGAAGATGACTTTCTTCAAAGTACCGACAACTCGCTGGATGATATTAATTATTGCACGTTTGCCTGGAAATTGTCTTAAAACTGGAAAACTTTCGAAACGATTACGTTCCGTATGACGCTTGCGCGGGCATGCCGATGTTGTTACAAACTTTGCAATATGTACTACCGACGCGGTTAGTTACGAGAAGTTGCGGTGGTTATGCGTGTCTGGCTAAGCACAGTTCACTTCAACTAACGAGCTAAACTTAACCTAGATACTTGGGTACACTCAAGAACAGAAACAGAAATGGGCAGAATCCGCTTATGGGTTGGCTGCGCGTAAAATCTACACAGTCTACGGTTCTACTTAATACATACGCTGTTAAACAGTCGTGTATCGTGCGAGGACTTGGTTAGCTACTGTTTGCAAATACCGTCTAATTGTACACAACCACTGTATTTTTTTCAAACTCACCAGCGATAGAAATAGTTGAGCTATCAATGTTAAACGTTTACTTTTATTTCTGCTATATCCAGACAAATTTTTAACTATTTTGGCAAATGCATCGCTTCGACAATTCGACCATAAAGAACTGGGTAAACTCGCGATAATCTCAATTACCCGCAAGATCGGTTCTTCGTTCGAGGGTATTCGAGGCACAGACGATCCAAATCTTGTCTTAACCTCGACGCGACGAGAACAATCCTTTAACGAAGGACGTACACCTCTTCTCCGACTAGGAACGTGCCAACTGGTCTAGCTCGGTACTTTCGCCTTCCGCGGTATGATCACGAACACCAACCACTATGTAGTAGAAGGATTTGCCATAAGGGGGCAAAGGTCCGCGCTAACAATGGCTAAAATACCCGAGCTGCGGTTCGTTTTACGGTGGTTGAGCTTTCGCACGGTGCTCGTCTAGCATCGAACGTCCATTCGATCTATTCGACCTTCCATTCCGTCTGGCTTCTTCTTCTTCTTCTACGCTCTTCCCGGTCCCTTTGTCCCTGTTGGTATTATAACACTTATTTTTAGGAGAAAAAGATGCAAGAAAAAATACATGGATTGGGTACGTCTTTAAATTGCTCGAAGACAATCAAACATTCTGAATCGGTTGGAATTACGCGCGCGCCCAGAAGTTGCTCGGAATCGTGTCACATCGGCTGAGAAATCGAATTAAAAGCAGCAAAGTCGTTCTCGTTTCCGTTCTCGTTCTCGTTTTCGCGCGAGAACGAATATCAGGGCAATTTATTCGCCACGTGACTGGAATGTCATTTTGAACAGGTTCCCAGCCGTGGCAATCCTGGTAATAAGATTTCCGTCACCATCGCTGTTTAACGTTCGTGAAATTATCGCGATTAATCGTAGGTATCTCTAGTTAATTTATTCGTACATATCGTTTTGAAAAAAAAATTCGATTGTTGCGCGAATGAGCGAAAGTAAATTCTCGAAAATACGTCTCGGAGGAAAAACGAACGTAAAGTAACCTAACATAACGGAACGCGTTATGCTCCCAGGTAGCGGTAAAAATTACGTTCCATTATCGCTGGAGAGAAAAGTTGGCGACTTCTCTGGAGCCTATGAACATTTCAAGTGGCGGGGATGTTTCCGGTGCGGCACGGCGGGGCGCGATGTTGACACGCGCCGCTCGACTTCGTTAAACTCGCGTGTGCCAGCCAACGTGTTAAATCCGTATTACAGCGATTAACCTTTGCGATTTTTCGCGCTTTTTCGCACTCCGCGAAGTGTTGCCGGGGAGAAAATTTAATTGCCCGGCACTGTGTGGATTCTCCCGATCGATAGCTATCGAAATTGGCGCGTGCAACGTCGCGTCGGCATCATTGAAGCTCCGTTGTCGATCATGTTCCGCCGGCGAATTGTTCCGCTCCGAGAGCGTTACGTTCCGTCAAAAGGACCCTGTGAACCATGATTTGACATTTTTTTAACCATGCCGGATACAACCAAGTTATCGAATTGTTCGGTTGAACGCCTCTGGTCGTTCGTTTATGGTTACTCTCTTTGTTGGCTTGCTTTGACTGATTTTACTCGCGAAACCCCTTGATCGAATTCACTACACATTCGATGGTTCTTCAAACAATCGTACACGAATTAGTTGATCGTGTTGGTTAATTTGTGTTACCAATTAGGCTGGGTGAAAAAAACAGTCATACTTATTTCTCGCAGAAAAATTTTAACGCTCAATTTCAAGTTTGTTCGTTTACGATTTGGATCAATTTTTACGCGATCAATAGATATTGCCAGTAAATATTTAATTGTCTAGTTGAATCTTATTTGTCTTTCAAGAACTTTCAAGCCAAGTATGTTATTTAAATGCGTTCTCAACATACCACGTACCGAATTTTGCACGCATTCTATTCTTACAGATGGTAATTTTACGAAAAGAATCGATGAAATTTGAAAGGCACATTCTGGTATGGTAGTACAACGGGTAACTTGTGCACGTAGAGTACTTTAAAGCTACCTTAACCCATCTATGAGACGTGTCTCGTGTTTAAATTTTCACGCGTATATCGTGCGGAAGCGACGAATGGCTGACACGACTTTAACCCCACTTCTAATGAATTTCAATGAATCGAATGGGTCCCGCACTTTAATCAAACCCCACCGGTATACTTATATCCCGTTTGATATAGTAATTGCCCTCTTAGTATTTATTTAATCCTCGACACTGCCCTGTATATCTCTTCACGAACCACTGGATACGCTGGAAAATGTACCGTATCCTTTACCGCGGGAGAACTTTAGATAACAGAAATCACATTTAGTAGAAACACTTCATTTTTTTATCATCAACATCGCACTATCTCGTTACGTCTCGCGAAAAGGAATGGTCGTATGAAAATGCAATACACGTAGACACCTATTATTCGAATAAAATTCTGACTTGTTTTCTTATCGCGTCGCCGGCGTCGGCGTCGGCGTCGCGTCGAATAGCGACGCCGTTAAATCATAGCGATGGCAATCGGTATGCGTGTGAATTTTCAAAGTCTACCATCAACGTAACGACTCGATACATCTCCAGCGTCCATGACGCACAGCGTCAAAAAAGTAGTTTCCTTCGGTCGTAACTCATCCCGTTTCCAAGCCGATATCGTGTACCATAAAACCTCGATATTCCAACGTTTCATCTCGGCTATTCAACGCACGTACATTATAACGTCCGGTTCGTTCGGGTAGAATGAACGCGGTAGAGCAATTGTATTTACCTTGGCTCGTAATGGGATCCACGAAGAACGTTTAATAACTTTCAAATCGCAATGACCTTCTACCAGGTACCGATTTATTCTGTTAAGGTTTCGGAAACGACACTGCTACCCCGAACACGCGTCTTTTCTGGAACCACGAGAGAGTACCGGAGTAATTAGCTACGTCCGAAGATACCGTACGACCTTGTACCCCTCCCGTTTCGAAATAGCGCGGTCCCATGAATAGAAAGGGGACAAAGGGTACATACTTGTATTCCCACGAACGCGAGTGGGACAAGTAGGAAATCGGGACATTCGAAATTCAAAAGTCGTCCGCTGAGCGATACGGACTGTTTCGACAGATGGGTCAGACTCGAGTAGTAACGAAGATTTTTTTTCTTACGGCATCGTTCTTTCCTCCGATCTGTTCGTGGAGTTTTACGACACAATACATAGGATATCATTACGTGTATCATTGTAGTACTGGAAATACCATCGTGTTATTATGGAGAGGGAAAATGACGAAAAACGTTGGTCGTATTAGTCATCGGTTCAAATTATTCTCGTACCGGAATTCTCAACGTCGATCGACAGATGCAGGAACGAGACGCACCGTCGCACTTCGCAGAATAAATCGAGCCACGGAGATTTACGTCTGGTTGCATCGTCGCGCTTGAAACGATGCGCGATGGGGAAACGATAGCGACGGTCGACGAGCGTCAAATCGGAATTATTTACTTGAACGATCAGAAACATACACATCTGTTTAATCCTTCATCAAAACACGACATTAATCTACTATAGACGTTTGATTGCATAGCACGTCGAACGGAATTTGCAGACCTGTAAATTTCTTTGGAATTATAGCGTGCGATTACCACCATACATACATACATATGTATTATACATACATCGGGAGGAGGAATCTTGTTGATTTCGCTGATAACGAAGATCTCACCGCACAATTTCGCGCAAAGGAAATTGTTCCTTGGCGAGGGTGGTTCGCCTGGTTCTCTACATTTCTCTTGGATTCTGTTTCGGAATGAAATACGTAGAAAATCGAAATTGCTTCCCTGCTTCCTGATTTTTAATTACCTAAAGTCATTCAAATCATCGTTCGTTATATTATACCATGCTGCGAGGCTCGTCGCGCGAAATTTCGCGCAATGTCATCGCGCTGGTCGAATCGGATCGCATGAAAACGAAATAGTTTGTCGAAACGAGGGACACGTGACACGTGACACCCGGCGACAACGATATGACGCACGGTTACGACGGTGACTGGTAACATGTGGCACTGTTTGACTGATGTCCGGTAAATCACTATTTCGGTGCATCAGATACACGTGCATACCCGAGCAAAATAGCGACCGATTAGAGCTGACCCGATCACCCGGTGTTCCGATACGGTACCTACGACTCTCCTTAATTTCCAACGAAATCGTTTATCGATCACGGGTTGTTAGTGCCAAGTTCCAACGGGCAACGGCCTCGGCAGATTCTCGTATTCCCGATATCGGCTCATACCATGCATTTATTACGATAAACGTGTAGCGAACGATAACGTACTCGACCATCGACTCACCGTCCGTCATTACGATACGCTAAAAGAGAACGAAACCTTTTAGAAGTAGTCTGTACCTGCACTTTAAGTTCTTGTCCGTTGAAGAACGTTTCTTTCGAATGTCTTGGTAAAACTAATTTCGCAAGAATCGTAAGAATTCCAAGCAGGAGGAAGACATTGCTAGTAACGGAACCCACTTGTCCAAAGTTCCATTGCCTGACAATGGGATTAAGTTACACCGTGGCTCACATTATTCCGAAGGTATCGCAAGAAGGTAATTGGACTATTCGGTCGAGGCACGAGGCAAGTTAATTACGTTCGCCGATATACAATATATGTATCTCGCAGACATAATTGAAATCACGATAACATCTTCGATCCAAATAGTCTTCTCGACGCGACGCGACGCGGGATGGTACGGACGACACTTGTTTCCGAGTATTCCGATCAAGTGCGCACTTACACGGTCACGCGGTATTATTATATTCGTATTTTAGCATCGATTCACTTTTACTTGACACGTATAGGTTCCTCCCTTTCTCCACTCACCTTTCTATCGTTTCCCGATAGATTTTCGTAGAATTCACGTCTCTCGCCTGCTTGTTCGGCGACGTATTTTAATGCATTAAAAATGAGGAACTCTCTGGCTCGACAACGAGAAAAGTCGACGAATAAAGGTGAAGAAACACTCTTGAAACGGTTTTTCCAATTTATGATTCACCGTACACTCGGTCGCGGCCCTTTTCCGCGTTTCCGCGAGATGGAATCGTCGTATTTGCCTAGGCAATCGCTGTAAGCGGATGCAATTTATGGAAACGCAGATGGTATCATCCTCGATGGAATTTGAAATTTGGTCGATTAGTATCGGATACACGAACCTTCCAACAGTTGAGAAAATCCAACAACGTTAACCATCCGATGGCTGACACCTTTATTTCCGTTGCTCTTCTTTGATACAAAGTTACAGCAGAGTCCGCATTCCCCGGATCCATTACAACCGTGGCTTCACGATTACCGATATGAATTATCGAATACACGGTGTCGTTTAATCTCTCGAAATACACGAGAGGCAAACGAGAATCGTTCGTTTCCCGTGTAAATTTATAGGAGGATATTACTAGAGCATTGTAAATTAATAGCGGTGACAAAACTATTTGTACGCGCGATTAATGGGACGCTACATAATGCGCGGATAACGACGGTTCCAAAACGTTCCGGGGCTGTGGAGTGTGATATGTAAAGTGGTTGAGGGAGGAGGGTATCGATTCGTTTGGCTATTTAAAATAATTTTCGCGGCAGCGATATATCTGCGCGAAACAATTGAATTCTGATTCCAATTTCCGCGGGCTTTCTAGGCGCTTCGCATCCAAACACTGACACAGATACATATACATAGACTGTGTGCTAATACGGGTACGCCGAAGACCAAACAAATACTGTCAAAGAAAAGCTATCCCGCCCGCCTCCCTCGAATATTTGTCGACATACGGCAGCTGTAGGACATTAGTAATTTACTCGGAGGTAATCGAAACGAACATAAACGAACGTACATGCGTATAAATAATAGCGTCCATACTCGAGACGCACGGAAACGGAAAGCCCCTTTCACGCGAAATGTGACACCGTTAAAATCCAGCGTCCGCGACGCCACGATAATAATTGCGTTCGCAAGGACGTACGTTTAATGTTTCATAGCGAAAATAATCGCGATAATCTTTCACCGAGAAAATTACGACTTGGCCGTAAAGAGGAACCCTTGAAGTCGCGGTGGATCCGAAATCAAGCGGCTCGCGAATCAAGGTGAGAGTGGGGAAACAAATATCACAGGGTTAGAAAAAATACTCATCCGCGGCGCCGACCGCGTCAGCAAGGTGCGATTTAATGCTACGTTAAATACGACACATGCAAAGGCAAGTGATATAATTAAAATGTAACATGAACAATGGGCAAGTTTGAACATTTTATGAAAAGAAAATATGGATAATCGAGAGCGAAAAACTACTAAAAACGATATCCGTGGTGTCGTGACCGCGTCAACGATTCGAGGTGGACTTGCGTGAAACAAACGATGGTCATCGCTTGTAGTAACTAAACGATCCCAAAGATACGCGACGCTGCTTGCGATCCCTGTGTCGACGCTGTGAAAACGATTGCAGCAACGGAGGAGAGGGACGAGCATTTCACAAAATCGAATGTAGCTAAACGGCGTAGAAGCCAGTAATCATGTAAATACCGAAAGGCGATAATCGGACGTTCGCGCAACTGTGCCGAGCGTAACATCTACTGGAAAAAGTAAACATTTTTACATTTACAAATCGCAAAGGTCGATTCATGAAAGACGATAAAATGCTATTCTACGATGAAAATAAACCAGCGAAACACGAAAAGGAGCTTTCCCTGTATCTTCGGAACCGAGTCGAACGTAAACGCTCCGATCAAGGTAAACGCTACGGCAAATCGTGGTTCGTTAACACATTAATAAAACATTCGAAGATGTACTGCAAGTACAGCAAGCTAGCTGGATTCAACTATTTCGTGGAACCTGAAACTTCATGGTATAGCAGGTAATTTAGAGTCGTACGTTTAATCACGTTGAACGATAGTATGCGCCGCCGTTCTATCGTCCAGCCGAAATCTTTTTAGGGTTCTATTAATTCTGGTGTATTCGGTCATCGTGCCCGCTATGATTTACACAATTTATCATCAGTTAGATGACTTTTTCGAGAATCCCTGCTTCACAAGCGTGGACACGGAATATTTTCCCACGCAGGACTTGAATTTTCCAGGTGAATCATATATGCATTCCGCAAGAAAACATTCAATTCGCGTTAACATTAGACTGCTGTACCAAATTGGAAGCGTTTGTTTTCAGGCGTGGCCATCTGTAGCATTAATCGAATTAGTCGTCAGGCCGCCCTGGAAATGGCGAACGAAATGTAAGGATTTTCGGATATTAAACAAAGCACGAGTTCCATTCACGAAAAATGGAACCACGGTTATAACTTTGGAAAAAAGTACACTGGGTTCATTTCTACCACCACCGACTGCCATCAATCCGTGCTGGATACTCGAGAGTTTCGCACGAAATTGAATGCTTAATTTTATATTTGGCTGGAACGTTTCTTTCGTTATTCTCTTCGTCATTTACACAATTCGCACAAAACCCGTTTGTTCGCACGCCACGCTTCGCTTTAAAAACATTCGATGCTTTATATTTCATTTGTCATCGACACATAAACTACTGGACAAAATTATTCTGGACTGAAAATGATTAGAAAGTGTATCTTTCACGGTTCATGGAATTATTACGATTCGACGTTTTTCCGAATAGTTTCGAGCGGAACATTACTCGATCGTCCATCGAAGAAATTCTTGAGATGTTTACGGAGCTGAGCGTCTTGTACGATTCCGAGACGTCGGTGCTGAATCGAACCAACCAAATCCATAAACTTCTAACACAGTATTATAACGGCGATTACAATGTCACTGACATAATGAAGCGTGTAAGTAACATTCGGTAATCTCTTTTTCCCAACGATTCCACAAGAAATATTATATTTAATTAAAACGGTAGAAGCTTTGAAATTCTCGTATGTTTCATTCATGAACAATGTTGTTTTCCGTGGAAATCTCGGTTAATTACATTTTGGTGAAAAAGTTTAATAATAACACCATCAGAGGGATTTCAGCTAACGCCGCAATGCTCGGCCATACTTTCGAAATGCCGTTTCCACGACGAGGACAGAAACTGCTCGGAGGTGTTTGAGTTTCGCAAGACACAGGACGGATTCTGTTGTACTTTCAATTACGCCATCAAACAAGACGACAGAGCGTTGTGAGTTTCGAAAATTCGTTATTTTCCTGCGCGATATCCCGTTGTATCGATCTAAAAGTCACGCGCTTCGCAACGCGACACATGCATATCTACGTACATGTAACTAACCAACATTTAAGAACGGAACAGGAGTGCAGTTTTCGCGGCGCATGCTCGGGAAATGTATAAAGAGTCGAAGCTTACTTTTATTTCTTCCTCTCTCATCCCTTCGTTTGAAATTATTTCGTCGGTAACGCGGCACCGTTTCGTGCACGCAACCATATGCTTTTTCGCAGAGATGCGAAAGAACAACGAATAAAAGATAATCAGCTTTTGGAGAGTAAAATAAAATAAAATAAAATTCACTTGATTTTTCGTTGTATCTTCGCCGTAGCAACGATGCCGTCGATCACCGACTAGAACCAGCGAAGGTGGACGACTTTGGCCCAGACCAAGGTCTATCGGTCTTGTTGGAACCGTTTCTGGACGATTACTTTTATTCTATTTTCCCCATCACTGGTTGGAAGGTAAATACACTGTTTTATTTCAAACGAAATCACCAAAGCAAAATTAACAGTGTCAGAAAAAGATACAAAATTAAAATGACGGTACCATGGGCGAGATTTGTTGCACCGTTGATAGGACAGGTGCGTTCCAACAGGTGACGATTTTCAATCCTCACGATTATCCGGACACTACCAGCGGTGGAGTCTCCGAGATTTTCGTGTCCGCGGAAACGCAACAGAGCGTGGAGCTTCGTGCGATCATATCTTACGGCACGAAAAACATTATGCCAATCTCGTTGGAGCACCGACACTGCGTGTTTCCCGAGGAGATGGATTCTTACACTTATAGCGACTGCATTGTCGAATGCAGAACTAGGAACATGTGGGATACCTGCGGATGCATACCATTCTATCTGCCAAATGGTAACTCCAGTTGCATTTAAACAACGAGAAATTATTCTACACGTAATATTCGTAATTGGAATTCTTATTCGTTATTATCTATCGTAACGATGCGTTGCGAAATTTGCAAAATTTCCAACTGAATATATTATATAAAATTGCTACGGTAAAAAATACAAAAAGATTGTGCATACATAAAAACCACACGAAGGCTAGGTACATATATGTACATACATATATCGTAGATAACATGCGAGTATGCTGTGAAAGTCAAGCGATATTAACGAGTGTGTACACGTTTGCCGTGCTTTGATTAATTTTACGCGAGTTATTTACCAAGTAAATTCCCTTCAGAGACAAACTTGTAAGCAACGCTTGTTGACCCTCCCTTTGCTCGTCATATTTAACAAAATTCTGCGCGCGGGCCGCCTGTTGGCGAAAAGATCAGCTTAATAGAAAATAAATATGTATGACGGCCAGGTTTACTACTACATAAGAAACGCGATATTATTCTCACGAGATGCAAATCGAAGGAAGGAATATCTACTATCTATTAGGTAGTTGATATCGTTGCATCGTAAGGCGATACTAACGAGGAATATAAGAGGAAAATACTTTTGTTTTCGAACGAATCTATTACGTTAGTTATCGTTTCGTTTAATTAAAATTACACGGTTAGAGCAATTGAATCCTATCTTGGTTTATTGCTTTTCAGATTCCAAGAGGGTCTGCAACTTGGAAGACGTGCCGTGTTTGTCGCAGCACAAACGTAAGCACCTTCGAAATCGAAATCCACGTTGCATAAATTATGAACCACCGTCGAGCTGTTTAGTATTCACAGCTGCATCGTGTTACATTCCACGCGAGGCGTGCCCCCGATTAATTAACCCACCCAAGTCGGATTCTGCCACAGTTGCAGAAATCAAACCTAAATCCGTTTAAATGACAATATCGTCAGTGACGCCGTTATATAGCGAATACAAATGTATTATATCGCAAAGTAGCTGCGCGCTATCGAACGGCAGGAAACGTAGTTTGGTACGCTAGTAAGCGAAGAATTGAGAAATTAGAATACCGAAATGAGAGAATTTTAAATGCGAATTTAAAAGGGAGCGCTTGGAAATCCTGTACCATTCGTCTGAAATCTTTCGAACTAATCGTTTGACTCTTTCTTAAATTACAGATAAATGGTTTGCCGCCATGCCTCACGCATATCACCATGGCGTTGATACAATAGACGATAACGAAGTTTTGATTTGCAGCCATTGCTTTCCCACGTGTAACGACGTGACATACAGTCTACAGTCTACATTCTATGCTTGCATGACTCGTGATCGTCATCAAACTAAACTACTGTGGGTATCGGGTCGGAGCATTTTTTCCGATGTTTCACAGAAAAAGGTTTAAGTCACCGTATAAAGTACGAAAGCATTAAAAAGAGAAAAAAAAAATAAGCGACAAGAGCTCGAGTAATCGTAACAACGTAATCGATTTGTACCTATATAAACGTAATTTGCAATATTTGTGAAATATTTAAAAATACTCGTCTTCTTCTCCCGAAGAAGATGTAGAAGAATGTGCACGCACGAAGGTGACATAAGCCCTTTTTATTGAACATACAAAATGGACTGGTACGTTTCATACGTATGTCTTCTAATTAGTCACGTTAAAATGATTTCCAAGGAACGGCGTCGACTATGCGAATCAAAGCACCGTGCAAGTGTACTTTACTCGTGTTGGCACGGTAAAGCTGAAACAAAACGTGGCCAGTCAGTGGTACGATCTTTTGAGTGAGTACAGCGTTTCTAGGATGCTTATTCAGTATTTAATTTAGTTCTAAGCGGTCTGTAACAGTCACTGTCCCGACTTGGTTAAATGAATATAGGAGAAGAGAAAGTCGACGTGAAAAATAGTAAAATTTGTATTAAAGAGAATTTCATGAAAACGGTACTGAATAAAATTTGAAAGCAGGAGGTTAAGGATCGCGACGCAAAGGCAAAGGATTTCGTTGTGTAACGTAGGGGATTGGTAGCATAAAGTTTCCGCGCGAATGTAATCTGTTGCCTCGAGCCGGAGGAAATAAAAGCGCAACGAAACTGCTTCTGTACGAGTTGATCCATTATGTTAGAGACACACTCGCTCGGTAGGTGTTACAAGTAGTGTAATGCACTCGGGATAAAGGACTTGTTATCTTTTGTTACGAGAATTCTCCTACACCGTGGAACGCGCCAAAGTGGAACGTTTTTGTGTCGCAGCCGGTGTGGCACGGGCTCGGACACGGACACGGTCGTGACGACGTGCATAATTTCACGTCTGCGTAACAGAAAGATAGGAGCACCCTTCTTACGTGGTTAACAGCATTTTAGATACGCAAATTCGATGTAAATTCACGTTGAATAAAAACGGGAGATTTAGTTTGTTTTGTTCGCGGTTCGCGGGATCATAATTTATAATTTTTTAATTCGTACTTACGTCGTTTGTTACTTTTACAAATCCATTCGTTTCGTATAATTGTCATTTCGGTAGGTTTTTATGGTCTCCAGTGGCTGTGCGAATAATCGTAAATTTCTTGCAGGTCTCATTAAATGTTTAATTTAATAGTTATTTCAAGTGTTCCGTTAATTTGACTCGGACTATAGAATGTTGGAATTTTTCAGGCCAGGCCAGTGGAATCGGTGGCATCTTTATTGGTTTCAGCCTCATCGCCATCGTGGAGTTGAGTTATTTCGTCGGGCTTTTCGTGTTGGAAGTTTTAAAAGGACCAGATTCCTCTGACGGTATCGAAGATGAAACTGAGCGTAAACAGTTACCGTTACAGACAATTTATTGGGGCGAATTGTATCCGAGAACGAGACTCGAGACGATGGCGAACCGTCCAGAACGAATTGCTTTTAAATAATAACGTTACGTATCTTAAACATCTGCTTACGTGTACGTATGTATATGTACGTACTTGCGAGAGTAGGACAAAAGTTGTTTACGTGTGAGGTGGAAAAAACCAAGATTTGACAATCTTCGTGGCAGGATCGTGCATTTTCTTTTCTAGTAATAAACAACGAACGCTTCGATAATAATTTCACGTTGCTTTAAAAAAAATGTATGTTCTTCTGCATAAATTGCACATTGCATTGAAAAATACTTGTTGGCAGGTTTATTTCAATTGTACTTATAGCAATCTCGATAGTATACGTACACATACGTATATGGATTCGGTATCAATAGCATTCCTTGCGAGATCTGTGAACTAGTCGCAACACAAATTTTCATTCCGTAGAAACATCGCAAGGGCAGAATGTGCTTGGAACCACGCGCATACGTTTGCGTTGGCGTTTAGGTATCGACAAAAGGATGGTCGTCGAGCCGTGGACAGGCGGGAAAACGGTCGAGTCACGGAGATTCGATTAACGTCGTGTAAACTTGATCTAATTTGCGTGAACCGGTCGTTGCTAGACCGGCTGTCGGGGTTGCATGATAACTGCCAAAGACGGTTACGTTCGACGAACGACGCATTTTTATAACGAAACATGTATCTACATATGTACATATACAATTCGATGACGTAACATCCTACGAAACGACCGCGACCTACCGCGAGATTATCATTGGTTTAGTCTCATATCTTAACATTACACTAAGGGAAACGTGTCTACGAACTCTTTTTTTTTTGTATAACCTGTAGCTGACGATACATGAGATAAGCGAGTCGCAACGATAATTGAACGTTGCGAGAGATACATATGCGCGACCTTTCCGAAGACGAATTGCAGTGTCGCGCAGGCGACACGTGTTGCAAGCAAAACAAAGCTACGATCGGTTTTTCGATCCGCATAGAAAACATTGCAGAGAGTGCAGTCGTCGAGGAAGTTTCGATGTTGAATCGTTGGCGTCGTGTAACCACAAGATATGCAATAGCTTTCTGCGCCGTAAGTAATCGGTTGTTTGCAGTGTGTACACAATTAGTTTGGCGCTAGTCTCTTTTTTTTTAAACGAAACGCTTCGTATGTAGTATCGCGCATAAAATGCACCACGTAATTGTAAAATATTAAAGTACGAAACTATCTGTACGCGTATGGAGAATTTTTTTTTCCGTATAGGATTCTTCCGAATCTATACTCCGAGTCAGAAATGTCTCGGTTAAGTCTGGGTTATTTCGTTTCGTTTTCTTTAAATTAGAGCCACAGATACACTAACGGTACGTAGATACGTACGTATGTATACTAACGACAAGTGAAAAACGTCACGCGCAACCGTCTATCGATCGTAAATAAGCTGATACGATGGCGAACACATTTCGCAGAGTATAATTGTCATAATAGCTGTTATCTCTCATTCTCTTCAACGATATACACCGCAAACCAGGTGCATACTGTTTCAGTTCACGCGTAACGATGTATGTACATGTGTGTACGTGAAAAGGATCTAGTAGAATAAGGATAGGCAATCGGCTCCCACCCCGGTTTTCATTGCTATTATGTGCCGTGCAACGCTTTTGGCCTAAAACATCGTTCCACAAAGTTTCAGACTATTACCACCCCGTTTAAGAGTAATATGAGGGTAAACACTCTTAACTTTATTATTTTGTTTTCTCGGTTACTATTTCAGATATTTAAATTCTGCGAAAACGAAATATTCGTACTTATAAACTGCATCTTGTATATTTTTTTAATTATTAAGGGTAGAAAATAAATAATTTATTTCTTGCGGGTGGTATTTGCAATGAACCCTGAGAGTGACACATATGAAGAAAATCAGGAATGATGATCGATTATTTAGCTGGCACATGTAAAAGCTTCAGAACAGTCGGAGTCCTGGAACATGGTTAAATAATTAAAAAGAAACAAAAATCCCATGCGTTACGCCCCGTGCATGGGGCTGAAGGAGAATACGCTACGCGCATCGTACACGGCTGAAGGAGAATGAGATAATGTCAGACACACTATGCACATAGTTACAGCTATGCATACGACAGGGACTGCATATTTTCACTGCAACAGTCTAATAGCTTATAAAACAATGAATCGACCAAGGTTCAATATGTTAACGTCACGTGACATTTAGTTCGTTTCATATTGCATGTTTTGTTTCTTTTTAATTATTTACAACTAAGTTACAATCCATCGAGCGACGCACAGCGCGTGTTTGTAAACAACGTCTAGATATCGTTTAAGAAATAATCAATTACAAAGTTGTTGAAATTGGTTACCTCCCTTCCGTCGGCAGGCTGCCGAATGCATATAGCTGAACGATACGCGTATTGTGTCTGACAATATTATTCCATTCTCCTTCGGCCCATTGCACGGACCGTAACGCACGGGATTTTTGTTTCTTTTTAATTATTTAACCATGTCCCAGGACTCCGACCGTTCTGAAACTTTTACATGTGTCAGCTAAATAACCGATCATCATTCTTGATTTTTTTGGTAGGTGTCACTCACAGGGTTCTTTGCAGTTACTACCTGCAAAAAAGTAATTATTTCTTTCCTACCCTTAATAATTAACAAAATACGGTCATACAAAAATACAGTATATACAAACAAACACAAACATGTTGGTTTATGTATTCGTTATTACGAGAACCCGTTTACTCCGAGTTATTTCTTGAGAACAAACGTAATTAATTATATTTTCGATTTTCGTAGGATTCGAAGCGTGTAATATCTACCCACGTACGTAGTTGTACGAATACCTCGCGGAAATTCGGCCATTCATTCTCTACGTTCTCGTTACACGAACGATGGCTACAACGAACGGTGAAATGCCGATTGTAAGCCCGCAACACAAAGATAAACGCGGCGTTTCGTATGGATGGGTTTCACAAGGTGCACGCAAACGATCCTCGCAATCGAGCTGCTTTCGAACATTAACAAAATGCTTTAAGCTGTACTGCAAACATTCCAGTTTGGTGGGCCTCAAGTATCTGGTGGAAGATCGAGCAACGTGGTTCGATAGGTAAATTGAAATCGACGGAAATACAAGTTAATACGTCGCGAGCGTTGCGACGTATGCACATTGTAATCGACGTTTCTTCGATAAAGATGACAAGTCTGCATACGTATAATATCTTTAAGCTATACATAATATTATACCTGTCATAATATTATAATATTATATTATTATAAAGAAAAAGAAAGAGAAAGTGAAAGTAAAAAAAGCTATTTATGGATGGTAACCGATGAAAACTATCGTTCGAATCATTTCAGAACTGTATGGATTGTGGCATACATGTGTACTGTATTCGTGGTGTCCCTTTTCTCTCTGGTAATTTATCAAGAGTTCATTGATACACCTATAACAGCCACACCCGAGGCAGAACCTTATCATACTCGAGACGTTGAGTTCCCAGGTAGATTCGTGGAGATTCGTTAACCGTCACTAATTGCGAGCTACTTTAATGCGAGCTCTAATTTTCTGTACCTTCAGGTGTCGCTATTTGCAGCATTAACAGAATAAGTCTCCGGAAGGTGACAGAATTGGCGACTGAAATGTAAGCAATAACCGAGCATAAAATAAACACAAGTACGGGAGACACGAGAACGTAGCATTGTTTTTAGGGATAGGACTTGTACCTAATTCATAATCAAACAACAGGATTTAGCATTGTCGCCTGCAATGTGGAAAATTGTATCGCACAGGCAATTTCGATAATTGCACTCGAAACACTCGCGCGCGCGCGCGTGTGTGTGTATGTGTGTTTATTTGTAATTAAATTAAGCAAGAAATACAAGCAGTAAAGAGCATAAACGTGATCCAAATAATGTATAAAAGCGGGGAGTTAGTTCTAGAGATCCTTAAAGTTTCTCTAGAATTAACGAACAAATTTTCTTTTGAAAATGTTCCAATGTGCTTTCACGAAGACATTTCAATCAATTCGGAGACAGATATAACGCCAATATTTCTAACCTGACTCTCGACGAAACGCTCGGAGCACTCTGGACGCTCGGTGGTTTTTACGAGTCACCGTACGCGGAAGCTGATAATTACACCCAGGTTACTCTACTTCTCTCCGAGTTTTACAACGATGACTATAATATCACTGACCTTATGATGAGCGTGAGTAACGTTAAGCGTCGTCTAAATTGTCATTACGCGATTTACCAATGATATTTTCGCGTCCCTCTATGGTCGTATCTTTTCTCTTTTTCTTTTAACAATTACTTTAATAAGAAGAAATGGAATTTCAGCTGACTCCGGAATGCTCGGAAATGCTCGTGCTTTGTAAGTTTCAAAACGAGAAGGAAAATTGTTCAGACATATTCACGCTAAGTCGAACGGAGTTTGGATTCTGTTGCACTTTCAATTACATCCCGGACGACATGCTCGAGTATGTTTCGAGAAACCCTCTGTAATTCGCGTCACGATGTTCTCATTTTGGTATGTAATTTTCCAGATCTGAGAAAAAAGCACGGCGGGTAGAAAACACGGGCAGAGAAAACGGGTTAACGTTGGTATTGGATTCAACTACGGATGATTATTTCTATCCCATTTTGGCTACTACTGGCTGGAAGGTAATTCTTTTTTTTTTTTTTTGCACAAATAATGTTCGCATCGGACCGAAGAACTCGATACATTGTACGGATTTTTGATTAATTTTCTATACGTACTCGTCATCAGGTTATGGTATTCGACCCAAACGATTACCCCGACATGAGTACCGGCGGTGTGATGGAGTTTCTGCTCGCTCCATTAGCCGAGAAAGACGTGGTACTGAATGTAGTCGCATTACGCAGCAGCGAAAATATTCGGTCGTATCCTATCGACAAACGCGGATGCTACTTTCCGGACGAAAGACCATCGATTTCCATCACTTACACCGCCAGCGATTGTATACTAGCCTGCAAAATAGAAGATATATGGAATAACTGCAAGTGCAGACCATTCTTTTACCTCCAGCCACGGCCAACGGAACCCTCCATCAAGATTTGCACAACAGAAGACTTACCGTGTCTGAGGAAATACAGAAATAAAAGATTTTACATAGTACCTTATCCAGATGAAACATTATCTTCTCTAATAAACAATAGCCGAACGCTCTACTGCCGAAATTGTTATCCTTCGTGCGAGGGTAACACATATATAGCTAGCAGTTATGTTCTTGATTTGACACCGGATGACTTCGGTAAATTCTCACGTTACAACGTCAACTCGACAACTTACAGTCTTCTTCATATGTATTTCGGAAAAAGCGAAATAACGTGTTTGAAGCAAGACAAAAGCTACCGATGGTACGAGTATTTGAGCGATGCCGGTGGCATTTGCGGATTCTTTATTGGCTTTAGTCTGATCAGTGTTATCGAAATCGTTTACTTCAGCGCACTCTTCTTTTTGGAATTGTTGGGACACGAACCTGACCTCGAAGCTGATAAAGAAGATGAACAAATTTCGCATAACCAGCTACCGATACCAACCGTGTACTGGAGCGAGTTATTGCCACGTTCGAAAATTAGAATAAGAGAACCTAAATAATTGAAACGATCATCTATTTGTAACGTTTATTTTTACATGCTCTCGTACCGAGTGTAAGCGAAACTTGTACTTATCATACCCCATGTACAGAATCGTTTCATTAATAACGCAACTGCATTTACGTTACTTATCTTTCGCCTGTAATCAATTATAACAATAAGATGGATAGTACGGTAACACTTGGTAAAAAAAAAAAAAAAAAAAAAAATTAAAAGGAAGGAAAGGAAAGGAAACAGTACTTTATTCATAACAACAATAAAATTATAGGTGTTTTTTTTTTCTTCTTTTTTATTAACGAATATCAAACAGATCGTATAATACGATACGACGCGCAAAGTTTTACGCAATATCATCGGCATTTTCATTATCATACAATTTAATAGTTGCTAATTCCGTAAATTGTAATAAATCTTCCCTGTTCTGCTTGGTATCTATTGCTACTATTTTTTTTTCATTTATATCATTACGTTTCTGCTTTGCTTGATTTTTGAAATCTAATATGGACATTGATTTTAGGTTGTCTATAACTACGCTAACGTTAGCTTTTCTGTAATCAGTATCCCGGTTTCCGAGCAAAGACAGCGCTTCCTCGTACGGTGGCGCGATTGGTGTCTGCACCGGTGCCTGATATTTGTACTCCTTTCCCTCGTACTGCAAACAATTATAGCATAGACTTATAATTCGCTGAGAAAACATAGATGCAACTAACTTACGTCAAGGGGGTAACACGTGTCAGAATCGGGCTGAGTGAGATCACCGCAGACGACAAATGGAACAATGACCCTATTAGCTCCGGTGAGATTACGGAAATCACATTGCTCGTGCGTTAAGAGAGGATTCAACATGTGAGGTGTGTATCCCTTGGGAGGCGAGTATTGTTTGCACACTACGAATGCTTCTATACTCGAGTTACGCGAGCTGCTTGGTTTCGTGCAATAAACATAAGGGAAAAATATCTTTAGTTGAGAGTAGAGCAGCGATACATCCTTGGCACGAAATATTTTTGCCACAAATGTGCCTCCTTCTCTCAGTATGTAGGTAGTAATGTTCAAAGCAGCTAGTAGTAGTTGCGACTGAATGTAAATATCCATATCGTGAAGACCTGTAACTGTTGTTGATCGGCGCATGAACATTTGTCACCAGAATCAATGTACAATAATAATAATTATAATAAAAGCCTACCATCCGGTGCCCCATCACAAACTACTAAATCTGCTTGCTCGTGGTTAAAGTGAGCTATAATTTGCTCTGCTGTATTAGCATTAGTAATATCCCCCTGGAGTTGTATTACTCCTTCTAACGGTGCCATAGCTTGCAAATCAACGGCAACTATTTTTGGAGGTGTTGCGTTTCCCATCTTGGAAGCCTCTTTATAGTTTTCACTGGGAATACAGAAAACATAAAAATGTATCATCTATTCTATAGCAAAATATTTGGCAGCAATCGATGTAGTAATTATATGAATGCATACTTTAATCTACGGGATAAAACTTGACTCCAGCTACCAGGCGCCGCACACAAATCTACCGCTTTGTTCACTCCTATTAATAAACATATAAAATAGTGTAGTATCAATACATGCGGTGTTATATATACGTACCATCCAAGATGTGACATTCATTGTCTATTTGGAGTAACTTAAAGGCGCTCCTTGCCCTCCAGCCTTCTTCTTTCGCTCGACGATAGTATATATCCCGTTTATCTTTCGATGTTTTTCCCATGGTTTATTAACAAAAGTACAAAAACTATGTATACACTTATTTATTTCACGTATAGGTTAATTCGAATGATAGCACGGAAATTGTCAAACAAATTGTGTATAGTTAGGTTAGTATGTATCGTGGGTACGCGAACAGCTGTTTCCAACGCTCGAGCGGGAGTGGTGATGATGAGCATCACAGGCATATGCGACCTTACCGAATGTTATTTACGTCATCGGTTGATGGTAAGAAGGTATAGAACGTGAAATTTGCTAGACTTACGATGTCTCCTCACAGAGGGCATCAGCGTGCAAAGGGTTAAATTGAAAGTCGCGGTATCGTACGCCGGTAATTATATTAGACTATGCCGTTTGAAGGTAAGGCAGACAAGTACTAGTCCATACTAGAGATGACGGTTTTGAACGGGTATTAAAATACACGGGTACACGGAACACGGGTATTTTTAATTTTATTAGATCAACTAATTATTAATAGTTTATTTATTTGTAAAAAAGGGAACGGTAAATAATTATCATTGAATGTCGTTTCTTTGTTTTACAGGTAAGAAATGTACACATCCTTTGCTTCTTTCAATGTTTCTCTATCAATCATGTTTGCCATAAAATTGGAAAAGTGAATTGTTCGTTAACGAGTCGAATATGACTTAGTAATCGAGGATTACTTCTAAATAACGTAAAATACAATTTTCTGTTTACGGAGCGATGAGAATGACATAACTCAGACATTCCGCGAAGCATTTGTTCGTTGTACGATATTAGAGTTCCAAGAAATCGGTATTTATTGTACGCAGCACGACAGTAATATTTATCCGAGTTAAAGTTTTGTGTGCGGCAGCACGTAATAAATTGGATTAAAAAGACATCAATTATCGGTCGTCTCGCGGGCACAATAGTTCATTCACCTCGAGACAATTCAGTGAGCACGTGGCGACCTTTATGCAGCGGCACGAATTGCATACGACCTGCGTTCTATCGATAATTTTGTTCCCCTTCGAAACGTATTGTGAAAACTGCATGAATTCAGCATAATAATGACGGTACATCGAACAAGAAGAAAAGAAAATTTCTACGCGAAAACATTGCGAGAATACTAATCGTAAGTTTTCCGTAGGATTCTGGGTTACTTTATCTCCTTACAATCCAAATTATTGTTAGGTTCTGAATTGGGAGTGTCAACGCCGATTGGGAAACACTAGTGTAGACAGCGAAGTTTAGTTATATTACATTCAGTTATTACATTTGAACGATCGATGCAAAATAAAATTTGTACACAAATATAGAAAGGAGAAACGTACTTTAGAGATGGCTTGCATTCATCATGTCATCGTTTCTCCTGGATTCATTCCAAACCTTGACTAATCCGTGTAAAGTTCGTCGCGATGCTTGGATAGGATCGCTGTTCACTGCGTCCTGCATCCTTGAGAGAAGTGTTTACTTAAGCACACTCTACGAGCCTTTATCGTGTCGTGCTTGAAATTATTTATCAATGCGAATGGCGAATGTGCCGCCTTGTATACGAAAAGTATATGTACGTTGCATTATTTATAACTATCTGCATACCGACGAAATCCTGCCTTGTTTAACGTTAAATTATTCGCAATCTTCTAATTTCATGGAGCGAAACTGAAAATTAATTTTTATGTTCAATATCTAAGTTTGTAACCGCTTCTAAATTTATTATGATACAAATAACATATATTGGTATGCGTCTTTTACGGTTTCTCTCAGGTGGTAAGACCAAAGTGTGTTACTCCATTACTTCATTACTCCGATATGTAAGTTATTATATCCACGAACTTACGTTATCTCATGTAAAATTTCGTAAAATAGTGCTTAAGTTTCACTGTATCATATTATGTAATTATTTAACCTGGTTATCAATAAAAAAGAACATATCCCAACTATTCTCCTTTTATGCTCGAAGCTGTACACCCGTAATCTGTTTCAAAGTCGAAGAAAATTGACAGTGACAGTAATGATCGAATTCGTTTGAAAGAGTGTCCAAGGAATATGGCGCCAAAAGAGTCCGCGACTTGAAAGAGCGGCGCATGCGCAACGACGAGGGACGCGCCGAGTGTAAACAAAAGTGGAGGTGACCGCGTGGTTTGGATCAGTGCGGCGACGACTCTCGCGGTCGAAGGAGTCAGCGGAAGCGTCTTTTCCTTTTTCCAAATCTTCAGTCACTATCGGGCGATTCGCTGGTTCGCAACGTTAATTCTCCGACGATACTCTCCAACGAGAAGAACGTGTCGAGTTTTATCGACAAGAACGGCGGTCCCGATCGGAGGACAGTGATCGAGGTTCGAACGGAACCGAAAATTGGAGTTTCGTCAACAGTCGATCGAGTCAGTCCGCTGAAACGTTCCACCAATGAGATATTATTAAATCTAAACGAATTCGTGATATTAATTTCTACTCGCCGCCTATCAAATGACAGATAGTGCTCTGATATACGTTTCCTGTGAGGATCGTTGAAGTGCAGCTCTGCCGTTACGATTCTTCACTGAAAATTATTTCTCTCCGTACTCTTAATCCGAAGAATTTGCAAGAAGAAGACTGGCCATCCCGGTGGCAGCAAGTTTTGTCAAGTTTGTCTGAGTTTTTGTAACTCGATCGATAGAGGCAAGTTGATTCGACGCGGCAGTTGTGGCCTGGTGCACGCGCAAGCTGGCTTGAATAAGGGCCTAGGGAGTGCAGGTAGTCTCACAGAAGGGTCCAGTCGCGACGTTGTCAGATTTCCCGAGAAAGTCGACCATCCGGTCTAAGGCCTGCGTGTAGCAACAGCGCTTACGGAGTTACGAGAGCGATGCGATAATAGAGTACCAAAGGTACACGATAACCACGCAGCGATACGCGCCGAAAAACCAACAAGAAAGCGACGCTTAGGAATAGCTAGGGGACAATAACAATGCGTTGACAGAGGAGTTGCTCGAACTTTCGCTTTTCAATAGCGCATATATTTGCACGAAGGGGAGTAAAGATAAAGGAACCGAGAGAATTTACAATTGCTCGAGATCGACGATACCGTGTGCGCGCCACGTTGAACGAACCATATATATAATGAAGTCCCTGAATCGTTGCATTGTCGATCGCGTCTCCCAGACTTCCGCGTGAGATAGACTCTGAAGTTGTTGAAAACGTTCGTGAAATTGAAAAAGTACCAGACGAGGCATAGATCGATTAACTTTCCTCGGCTCTTGTTACGAGAATCGTACAAAATGTCACTCACCTCGACGAACGATTGGAACGAAACCTTGTCGATGATGGAATTGAACGCGACCATGACCGTACCCAGCGTTGTTTTGAACACGTCGAAGAGACACGTGGCTCTCGCTTCTCAGGTGGTGCTCACCCTTGTGTACATAACCGGTGTAATCGGCAACGTGTCGGCTCTAGTCATTCTCTTCCATCGGGATAAGGTAATAGCAGCTCTCAGAGAAATTAATAAAGTTACGAGCGATTGATGGGGGAGAGTCGACAAAATCGTACCAGTTACGATGCTTTCTTGTATTTCTCGTTTGGTGGTAATTTGTAGGCAAATTGATATCAAGGCTTGATCCTTTAGACACCTATCATTACGTCTTAAATTTTTCACCGAAAGCAACTTAATCCCTGATAAGCTTTTCTATTAAATGGTATGAAACGGTGATTTTTTAGACCCCGTGTTATGGCGACGATTCCGTTGATCTTTTATTTCCTAATGTTTCTTAAACTATTACTATCTTACGTTAAAGAAATAACAAATTTTTTTTTTTAAATAGAAAAATATAGTGTAAAGGTATAAGTATAGTGTTTATAGGTTAAATATAAATATATTTTGATTCGTTTGGATTCTATTCAGTAAAAACACAGTAAGATATACAAATAAACAACATCCTACCGATCTATTTCTTCTCAGGAGAACAATTTTAGAAACTGCATGAAAACGAAAAACAGGTAATATCAATTTGATTCGAAATTTTCTAAAAGACAAAATTTTTCAATATTTCCATTGAATATGAATTTATTCGAATAATTTTGTACGCGTTGAGTAATTATGACAAGTATTAGCGTTGGATGCCTCCTCTCGAGTAATGTATATTTCGGAGTGAAAACGTTCACAAATCGTAAAATATCGTAAAAAATGATTCAAAGAAACGTTTCCCTGAATTATTGACACATTCACAACTCGTTGACGTGATTCTACGTCATTTTTAAATCTGTAACTATTTTCCGCTGGCGCGATTTTATGTATCACTTTATATTTATATTTCAAACTACATGTGGTTACCGACACACACAGGAATTCTTACTCCAATCGTAGAATAGGACGATCCTAACCGTTGAAACAATTAGGAAATTAGCAAAAATCGCATTTAATATTAATTGCAATGAATCTTTTCTTTAAAAAACTAGTTTAAATCTAGAAGCAAAAGAAGAAACCGTTGGATCTGAGTTTTTAGGAATCGAAACGCAGCATTGCTCATAATTATTTCTATTTCTGTACGAGTTGGACAAAGCGAGGATTATACTGTATCAAGCTGTATTTAATAAATAAATTTAAGTTGTATCGAGTAGAAGAATCAACTTGATTAATACTAGACGAGAGTCTCCATTTACTCGGCAAGAAATATTTCACTCTATAATGCTTTCGTTTTGGAGTAGTATATAGAGTTTGTCTTTTACTGGTTTTTCGAAATTTTCGTTTGGTTAAGAGTTTTATCAAATTCCTGCACTCTGTTCTATCGCTACTTTCGTTGGATTCTGTTGCACTCTGTCCTACCAGTCGATGCAGAAAAGATGAAAGAGTTTCCCTCAACAGGAAAAATCGCGGGAGGTTTCCTAACTTCGATTCTTTCACTCGCGAAACCTTTGCGATACTTTAGTGTTACGCGTAAAAAAATGCGTACTCTGATACGCAAACGATAATATTCTTATCAGTTGCAACTTAATGGGTAATCAGCAAGAAAAAATTAAATTATCGTACGTTGATGTTTACGTCTTATTATGGTAAACATCGGTATGAATATTAACTGTACAAATCTATTTTATCATTTGCAAGTATTACATAGGTATAAATACTTAATTGAAAAGTCACATCCATCAAATAGATGTTTACTGTAAAAAATAAAGAAGGAAACTCTTTACATACGGATTGGAAGTAATGCAACAAAGAAAATGTATTTTTTTTTTTATTTCAGAGGAGAAATCGAAAACACCTGCTGATGCTGCGTTGTTTGGCCACGAACGATCTCGTTGCGTTGTTGGGGATGTTGATACAGATGTACATCACAATTTACGTGGGCAGCGTGATATCCACGAGGGGATTCTGTTCTCTTCGAGTCGTATGGAGGCTTTTCGGTTTGTTCAGTGGTTGTGTGGCCATCGTAATGGCTGCTGAAAGGTGGCTGGCCTTGACGAGACCCTTCGTTTATCAAAAGGTAAGTCATGATCTTAGATAACCTTGTTTAGAGGATTTGAAGAACATCGTTTCTAAGGTCGATACACGTTTATCGTTGTTCCCTTCCTCCGCACCACATTTAATGTCACGTTCACAAGACTTTCTTAGCGTTAGATAATCCTTACTTTCGAAGTGTATTAAATGAGAGATTAGAAACCAATTAGAGAATCACGTTTCTGTGTTGTAGGAGAAAAATAACTAGTATGATTTCAGAAATGGAAACTGTACTATTTGTACTTGTACTTGTATTTTTATTCATTTACACTTACCGTAGAAAATCTAAAAAATAAACACGATAGAATAATTACGTGCTCCTTTAAACTGTCATTCATATCGTTTGGTTCTTCTGTTTGACACATATACTGTATCGTATATTTTTTCTAGTATTAAATTACTCATCTTGCATAGCGATACAATCATTCGAATAGATGATTCTTCAATCATTTTAAACACTATGCATTGCCAAGAATGCAAAATTCATTCAAGGTTCATCCAATTTGCTTACATTTGAAGCACACCTAACTGTGCGTCGCATGAAACGTAATATAAAACAGCATTTCGTAGCTTTCAATGTTGACCCCCCAGTTATTTTAGGCAACGTAATCGCTACATATATTCTGACGCAGAGATTTCATTAAAACTATTAAAATTTGTTTGTCAACTAAGAAAATGATAGCTTTAATCACTATTCCTAGAATGTTCGATGTTACAGTACAGTAAACAGAAAAGTGATAGTTTCGGTAACGATATTAAAAATCTGAGAAAAGTTGTCGCGTGGTGTTACGAAGATACGGGTAAGTCTATAAAGATAAAAGCGAGGAAAGACGTTCCTACAGACGAACAGTCTTCATGGGATTTATCTGTACGTGATAAGGGTCACGTTACGTGGGTCGCAATGTATGTATGGACCTGACCCATTTTTTAACTACGTTTACTTTAAGTAGTGTGGACACCATTCGAATGTGACAACACTACTTAACACTTTATTGATATTGTACGTCTAAAACGTACGAATGATTCTATACGCTTGGACAATAAACATCGAAATGTTAAATTATTTTACAGATTTATTTACATATCCTTGGAGGTTGCTCCAATCTGGAGGATTTAAATGTTATAATAGGTGTACCGTGTTCGATTAAGATAGTCAAATTTGTTCTTTGTTTACTACATTTACAAGCACCACTACTGACAAAAATATCGATTTACTTGGAAGTAGTGATGTCATTTATCAGTACCCTATACCAACGCGACGTCCATTGCACACGTTTCGCTGACAGAATCGTCGATAGAGGAGGACTTTCGCATTGAAATTCTTGAGATTCCGTGGTCGTTGTACCTACAAATCGGATGGACAGCGCGGGAATATTAACTTCGTCATTTCGATTTTACCAGCGAAGCCTTTGTATCGATTTGCCTCCTTTTAAGACGCGACGGAAATAATTATTTGAACCGACTCCGAAACAGCTACCGTCGTAACACAATCCGACTTCCAAACAGCTTCCGTTTAATCCTTTTTTGTCTGCATAGTTATAATATTTAATAGCCAATGGAATATAAATACTTCTCTCAAATTACAAATTTCAATTTTTTACTCGGAAAAATGTACCATTTATGCTTCTCTGAACATTAGGGGAACTAAATCACCGCAATATATCATTTCTCTAGAATTGAGTTAGTATTCTAATGCTTCCAAATGCTGTCCAAGTTACAAATTAGATAAAAGTACTTGGACATATTTAGTTTTTATCCCTAGACTATATCCGACTAGAAATGTATTTCAGATTTCAGCCCCGAATTCAGTATTGTCAAAGTCTTCATTCATAGTATGACCTATGTTGATGTATAAATATTTGCAAGTTAAGATCGAGAAGGAGACATACGTGCGTTTCGATACTGACTTCCTGTCGTTGCTCCGGGCCAAGGAAGGAAACGTTAAGAGTTCACGAACTCGAATCGCATTGCTTTCAAAATGATGGAGTAACGTAATGCGTGGCGTTATATTTAACTCGTTGTTATACTTTTTTCTCCAAACACTTGCGTTGCAATAAAACGAGGACAACACCCGGACCCTCGAGTCGTTATCATCATAACAAATTCTGTGGTATTCTCGTATCGTTAATCGAAATTGTTGCAATTCATCTTAGGTGCGTGCTTCATCCTGTTGTTATTCCCTTCGCAGATTTCCGTGAGATTTTTAGGAATAATATGCTAAACGATACCAAATTTTTATAAGGGGAATAACTCTCCATGGTTCTGGCATTGTTTACCAGTCCCCACTCTTCGAAAATCAAAGAGTCCAATTGTTACAGCAACTCTGTAAACTTAAATTATATTTACAATATGATTTACGATATAATTTAAGTTAACAGAGTCAATTTGTCTGTTTTGATTGCTAAGCCTAACGTTGTGGCGTGTGCTTGTGTATTCTATCCTTCTTGAAGAACTGTAATATAAACGTATAATCTCACACATGTCAACAAATTCTACTTCTACATATGTATTGTTAACAACATGTGAAGCGAATAAAAATAATCTTAGGGACGTATATCGTGTATCAGTTAGTGTTACCAGATCATTGTAGGTGCGATTACTATTGGCCACCGAATATTTTGAGTAATTCGGAGAATCGTGATTAAGGAAGGTCATGGGTCATCATAAAACGGTTATATGCCACGAATTCCGCGATAGTGATAACCAGCAATAGCTTCGAAAAGACCTGAAATTGTTTCTGGGAAAGAAGAAGCTACGTGATCGAGAACATGGTGTCGAATCACATGCTTTTCGTCTGTCTTGAGCATTGTTTGACCTAGAAAAGAAATCGCTTTTCACCCGATACTGGTTACAATATGGGTTACGTCGGAGCGAACAGCTCGTGACCTATATTGTGACCCAAATATGGCCAACGGTTACACCTTCTCACTTTTCACTTACTGTATTCGATAATGCACATCAGACGGGTTTGATAGTTATTATTAAACTTTTCACTCTTCGCTTCGTCTCTTGAATTTTTTTGGCCTGTAGATTCAGAGCATATTGCCAAACTTTCTTTTACAAGCTGTGGACATACTTATAACCAGCCGTTGGATCTTGTTTCCGTATCGAAGAGATTGGCGTGATGAATTTAGTATATAAGCACGAGATTTTAGAAAGTGGAAGGATTTGGGTACAACTCAATCTTTTATAGTGTTTGTTTAGAGTCGTCTAATACAGTAGAAAGCGAAAGTGGCGATTTGTTGCAAATTAGCAAGGCAATAATTGTAACAAGAGACTTTTTTCCTCGGAGAAAAGAGACATTCTGTTCTCCTATTTCAAAGTTCGTGTTTTGACTTTTGACAGGCAGTAATCCGAGGTCAGTGAAATTAAAATAAACCACTCATTGAGAGATGCGAATGTGCCTTAAAGATTTACCTTTTTCTTAAGATACGTGTAACCTCGCACGTACAATACTTTCATTAAACTCTGTAATACACATCGACGAAATTGGATACAACAATATCTCCTTTCGAGCTATAGCCTTCGCTAGTTTTCTTGCATAAATCAGAAAGAATAACATTCGTAGTAAAATTAAGAATCATTAAAATCGTTAACGTACTTTAATTAGAATCTGAGTTTAATATAGAATAAATGCTTGACAATTAATAAATTCTGATTTCTACATGAAAGATACGTGGTTTAATATCTACATATGTATATTGGTTCGTATTTATATTAATAACAAATGCAGCAGGAAAGAAAGTATTTTACCATGAAAGTGGAGTATTAAAAAATTAAATTAGTAGTAACAGGAAGAAAGGCAGATAGGTAGCTATCAATTCGGAAAAAAATAATTGTCATGTAGATATTACATCGTATAGCAATTTGGATTACGTTCATGGATTGCACCATCCGAGTAAAACATTCTACAACATAGTATACAAATATTATCTTTGGTTTATAAATTAAAATTAGAACGTTTTTATTTTTTTTTTTTTTAAATACTTAGTAATATTAGGTTGTCCCAAAAGTTTCTTTCCTTTTATTAATAATTAATACACACACAATATTTTATGTTTTATGTTACATCACAAAACTGTGTACAATTCATTTCGCTCCATTACTGTTACAGCATCAATGTCTAAGAAATTATATTGTCTATTTATATGAACACTGCCACAGAAAATAATTGAATGCAACTCACGAAAGAAACTTTTAGGACAACCTAATACTTTCCTCTAAAATATATGAAGTACTTATAATAAAATAAGCTTCTTTTTCGAGAAATAGATACGTGACGTTATTGCATTATCAAGTTGAGAGCTCGTGGCGTCGAGTTAAGATTCCACTCCAATTCTTTCTAGGAGTACAGGAGCAAACATGGAAAGAATTTCGTGTCAGAGTCCACTTGAGCTCAGTCCGGGAGTCTAGTTTATGGTCCATCTTTATCACGCTACCGTTTTAATAGACCCGAACTATCCACGGAAATAGACCACAATCGAGCGGTTGATTCAAAGCAAATTGGAAAGTGAACTAGAGAAAATCCGAGCTTCTTGTTAGTAGTCACCTTTGGGAATCTTTGATCGGCTGGAGTGCTATAAATTTGTAACGCGATAGTACTTACCTCGAGCCAAGGTGAGGTAACTCCTGGATAAAATATAGAGCAACTCTGAAATTATAAAGCGAATGGATCACGGATTACCATTGGTCGGCGACGTGTAGCGCAGTATTATCGATTCACTCGATCGTTACAGCTCTTTACAATCTCGATGATGCTTTGACGATGCGTTCGATGGAAAAATATGGAATCGTGGCCAACGTAAACTAGACCACCGATTGGGCAACGCGTGAAATTATCTTTTCGTGGTTTCATGCGACCTGTGCGATGTGTATACCTTTCTGGCAACAGACGTGCTGACCAGTTAACGTTGTTCGCGCCAAAAGCGTGAATGGAGTGTATTCGAATCCGCGACGATTGATTCATGATGTAGCCATGCTTTTGCGTTGACAACCTGTGCTAATATTTCAATTTTCACTGGCATTACTGATGGCAATTCCACGTTTGACCAGAGAAAGACGTTCTCTGGGTCATCGTGCTTCTTGGAATACGGTTACATAAGCAAAGAATTTTTTAGCAAATTTATTTGTGCACTCTATGTATGCTCTCGTCATGAATATACGTCATTTTTCAATTTTTAATTTAGGTCCTCATTAAGGTACTCGAGAGTATGAAATTTGAAAATTACATGGAAACCTTATTTTTATATACTTATAATTAGATGCAAGCACGTACAAATGCGAACGATACGCAAGAATATAAAAAAGATTGAAAGTAAATTTCATGTTATAATATTTGCAGAATAAAATAAATTCTCATCTAGGTTCAATTTTTACGTAAATTTTTGCGTAATGGTCCGCAGTCTACTTATAATTATAATTGTTACTTTGCATTTTTTCTATGTAAAGTATGCTTCACGATTGATTTTAATAACCTGACGAGGAGTTAAAACAGATGGCAACTTAAAACTAAATAAAAAAAAAAAAAAAAAACTAACTTCTTCTACGCTAAAAGTTCCGTTATCATTTATATTTGACATTTGCATGTCCGTCTTAGGACACTCCCCGTTCTAGTTATCAAACATGTTTTCGGAGAGCCACAGCTATTTTGGAGTTATCTAATCGGTATGTCGATTAATGGTCCAGTAGTTCTAGAACCTACGTCGATTAATATAAAAACAGGAATGAAACGTGAACAAAAAGTTGACGGTTTTAGACGGTTTAAAACTCAGAAACTCAGATCCATGAGTTGGAATATAAAATTCAGCTCAATAGTATTCTGTGATAGGCTTCAAAACACAAGACAATGCGATCAGACTCGACTAAAATCGATTGATACTGTTAAGCTGATTCCATGGTCCAATTGCATCGAGAGCCAGATTCGTTGAACGTCATCGTCGCGTCGTAACCTTGTTTCATGTTATTGTCGATAATCGCAATTGATAGCGATTTTATCACCAAGTACAAGTAGTTACTTTGCAGGGGTCTCTTTTGTCGATGGCGATACTTTGCAACAGCTTTATTCGTCAGTCGTTATGCAACAGATTAATAAATCGAGAAATCATCTCAACAAATATTTCCTTTAGTTTTAAAATATATAAACACTTGTGATAGTCGCCATTTGTCGATACCATGTCACAGAAGGAAGGAGTTACTCGATCCACGTCACTTTTGATATTTTTGACGTAACACTTGAAACATTAAGCTCTTCTGATTTCTCCTAGGACAATGTTTTCTTTGATGAAAAAAGGAACTACGTCGGCATATACGTCGACTCACCGTCCCTCAAATTCAAGGCTTCCGAATCTCTTAAGTTCAGAGCATTCGGTAGCATTGCTTCATAAATGTCAGAGGTGCAACGTGTCAAATGTGGATTGACAGTGGAGCTGTATGCCAGGCTTTTGAGTCGACGTTGACTTATTTTGTTATAACTAAGTAATATTCTTCAAACATTTCTTGATGATATAACTATACCACCTATATAAATGTACGATTTGTTTTCCTCTGGTTCTTTACGTTTTTCTATGTTCAAGCTTTCAAGTACATCTGAAGATAGTGCAGAAAATAGTTAGTTCATTCTGTAAGTGTGTTTTTTCATGTTTATATGAATACCAAAAAAAAAATTCTGTTGAATTGTATATTTAAGCTGAAAATTAAATTATTCAAGTGCCTCATGTTTGTAATAGCATAGACTGAGAGCAACAAGGTTAAAGTCATCTCAGACAGACTGATACTTCCCTTTAATAATCCCCAAGGGGTTGAAGCTGAAAACATAGCACGACAAGGGTGACACAACGCCCGTATAATCATTACTGTTTCTTTAACTGTTTTCTTCACTAAAGTTAGTATCTAATAAGTCTTGTTGCTTTTCAATACACGAATGCACCACATGCTCGAGAGGTCTATTCTCTCCTTATTACATAATTTGTACGAGCAAGTGAACAACTGCGGAAACATGTAACTAATTAAATTGCTTTCTTCACTTTTCCGCAATTTTTTAGCTACTATTGAAGGCTGATACCAAAAGAATTACATGTCTCCCTAGCATATGGTGTGTTAACTATTTTTTGCTAGGATTTTGTTCACGAATCCCTTATCATCCCCAATGGGAAGAACTTATATATATATATTTTTTTTTCTGTGAAACACTTAGTCTCCACGAAGGGTCGACGAAAAATCTTTGGAAGGATTTCATCACTTCGGTCATTTCCCAAGAAACGCTATTACAGAACATCCAAGTGACGTTATCCGTATATTTGTCTCGGGTGTAATCATAAAAGAATACGGAGAAACTCATTCTTCGACACCGTCTCCTTTTATACTTGTAGAAAGTAGTGATGCGCACGAGACGAGACGAGACGAGACGAGAACGAAAATTTCCCTGACGTAAAAAAATGACGCGAATAATGACGAAATCATAGCTATACCCTTTTTCTGTAGCTCTCCTCGACGCACCCCTAAAGAATCTAAAAGAGGATTCAAGGTTGTAGGTAGCGATTCAAAGTCTAATAACCCTAGATCGACGCCCACGCAGCTCCAAATTCACGTATTTTAGGTGGCGCATCTCTGGGATGCGAAACAAACCACCAACACTGTTAATAATTTCGACACTAACGATTCTCTTCTCGTAACTCTTTCAAGGGCAGTTCGTTCGTGTCGAACTAATTCTAGGCACATTAGAATCGAGTCGATACTCGTCCAAGTTCGTTGACTTTGCCCTGCGGATCAAGGTAAACGTAGCAGTCGTTGACCGTTTTAGAGAACGTTGCCACAAACATAAACGTTTTGGAAAGTAACAGAATTATTTTTTGCTCTGATGTTTATCGACGGTGTGCGAAATAAAATGTTACTTGAAAAATGCCCTATAAGTGTCAGTGCTTTTACCTTACTCGATACAAATTTCAAATATTATTAGTGAAATATGATCACTAAAAAAGTATAAAATTCTAAGTAACTGAGGTGATGCTCTTTCAACCATCCACTGGTGCAAAGTATAATCAAAGACAATCTTCAGCAGGCAACCTTCATATATTAAGATTAAGGGGGTAAAATTTATCCGTATTACTCGGCTGGTTGCAGCAATACAGGTCCAGAATTTCAATCAGCTTTCACTCCCTACAGTGTCTTGTGCTTTTTCATGTTTCTTTTTATTGTGTGTTCGGTGGTTCTTCGACACCATCAACGAAGAAATATTTATCGAAACTGATGCCGCTTAATCTGTGACACGCATGTGTTCTTCAGCAGGTGACGTATCCGGTAATTGTACGTTGTATGCTGGTACTTTGGCTGGTTGCTCTGGCGTTGACTAGCCTTCCAGTCCTGGGCTTCGGCTTGTACTACAAGGGGGAGCGATGCGTTCGATATAGAGAAGCAACTGAATCAGCCGACATAGCGTACGCTTACGTTTGGTTTGTTTTCGGTGAGTATGCTGTATAACTCTGATGGATACACGGTTGAACAAATTATTAGAGCCACTGAAAAAGTGGTCTCTTGGATAGTTCATAGTACGCAACAACTATGCAGTACATACTACAATGTTGAAATATTGGACATGGTTAAAATATATTTTCTTTCTGTGTTTTTAATAATTTGATCAGCTGTTCATATTCTTATACACGCATTCCTTTCTTTTATGATAATAAGAATGTAGTAAAAAAAAAAATCAAGTTATATGAATTCGTGGATTATGTATAGTTATTTAGGAATATTTAAAAAAGGTTTTAACAGTAAATTGCTTATGACCAATGATAATTGCTGAATTTAAATTTCGCGTCTGTGTAATAAGAAAGTAAAGTTTCATCGTTAACAAAGTTCTGTACTCTCGTGGTAGGGGTAGAGCCAATTGGCCTTCCAAGGTTATTCAGGGACGCCCCTAACGTACCGTTAGGCTACTACATCGTTCTATCTCTAATCTCTTCGCCCTAACGTTGCTTCACCCCCGACTGTTGCGTTTGAACGATACAAATTCTGAAAGCAGAGATAGAACAGAATTTTATTTGAATCGAGTGCGATGAGCAATTACGGAAATAATAAATTGGATTTTCGTTTGAAATTGCAGGAACTCTTCTCTGCCTATCGATTGTCTGGTGCAATTTGGCCGTTTCCCGAGCACTTAGCAGGCTAAGTCGAAAGGCTGGCGCACTGAGGCGCGTAACTAGATCTTCATCAAGGGCGAAACCACTTTTGACGATGGCTGGTCCACCATCAGAAGTCGTCGCAACAGCCGAGGAAAGGGCATTCGCGAGATTGATGGCTGTCCTATCGATATCTTTTGTTATCTGTTGGATGCCGCAGATGGTAAGTACTTGACTGTTGAAGTAGTCGATTGATTTAATTTTCTGCTCCGCCTACTACGTATTAATTGTATCCTGTAATTGGTCACTTAAAATTTATGAGAATTAAATTGCATGGTTTCATACGGTGTCGCTAAGCAATTATTAAACGTTTCGTTTTATGTTTGAAACCATCTACAGAATAATTCATTTGTTCTTTAGATGGTTCTCTAATTTGGTGCCTATATTATGTTCCTTCTTTTTCTTTTACATATTGTTGGCTTTTTAGAAATACGAACATAAATATATGGTGGTATGAGCATTAATATTTAGTATATTAATATTTAGAATTAAACATAATTTATAGACGTAATATTAAGTTCATTGTTTGTGAAATATTGATCAAATCTCGAAAACACAATGTTTTATAGACTGTTTCGAAAGAACGATACAGACGATGGACAAAAAATATATATGTATCCTTAGGAGAAAGATTAGGGTAGGAGAGGATGTTCCTCGTAAAATTGTATTCTAATAAATTCAGGTTGCTCCCCCATTAATTTTAAGTTGCTTCCGCTTCTCTTTTATGGATCCACTTGTCTTGTTTGTTTTCGACTGTCATGAGAGGATCCATTTTTCATCAGAAGCGATTTGTCTAAAAAATATACTTTCATTTCCCATTAAAGGAGTCAGTTTAAGAGTTTGCACTAAAGTCCGTGTAAGCATACATTACCAAGTTCATTCCTTGTAATAATAAAAACAAAATGTGTTGCTTGAATTTTGTGTACAATCTTTTTCGATAATTCACTGTTTATGAAGTCTTATTAGAAATATCCCTCCTAAAAGGGTTGATTGATTCGTGACATGAGTTTACTCATAACTCAATGAGTTGTCTCATAACTTGGACCGTCGTCATTGACTATGAATTTTTGACAGTGCACCGTAAGCAAGGGAAGTCTGGAGGTGGAGAACACTTACAGTTACTCGCCTCTATAGGAACCAACGGCGTTTACGTGATCTGCTTGCTAAAGATCCATTAGACGATGATATTTACTCCGACGCCATCGAAACATCGATAAAATTTGCGATCGCATCGATCGTGACAAGACTCCGAAACTACACCGAGGATTTATATTCCACATCACGCGTCTTCTTTAAATTATCGATCTGCAGATCGATCGTCTGACATCAGGCAATTTTTAATTCAACTTCAGCTAACCTATTCCACGAAATGATCGTTGTAGTCATGAATTCGTAAGTATTGAATCTATGAAATGATTACTTAATTAGCAAGACGTTGCTTTGATTGATGTCATGATTCTCGAATAGTACAATACATTGTATTCATTACTGCATTGTCTAGATTAGAGATTCGTTCCAATGTTAAAAAATTAAAAAGTAATTATAATCGAGGTAGCAAATTCTCAAGATCTTTGTAAATTTTATCAACTTTAAAGATATTGATTAGAAACAGTATATTAGGAACTTTATTTTAGGCATCCGTTGCTGACATCGATTCTTTTTTCTTGGAATCCTACCACTAGGGACTTCGAGGGTCGATGACACATTAGACCTTGGTAGGACATTTGTTTCCAACCCAATTAGAACGTCAAACTAGAACCTGTTGATTAATTGAATTTCTGTACGTCCATGGCCAATATTCTAGTGATACTTGATGGCGTGGGAATCAATATGTATACACTTCAAACTTCTCCAATTCAGTTACGTTCTGTTCCTCTGAACGGTTTGCCCCTATAGACTTTCAATTATACTACGTTCAAAGTCAGTCCTTGGTAATTGCAGTATGTATTTGATAGAATTATCAACAGGGAATCTTATTATACAGGGAATCATAGCCATGTTTATTTTTATTATATAGTCCCACACACACACCTGCAATTTTACTGTCAATAACATCTCTTACGATGTCCAGTCTTTTAATGCGCTGTTGTCCGAAAGATACATAAAATTCTTCATTGGCATTCTCGTCTTTCAACACTCAACTGCGTTGCCATCTTCGCTCTCCACTGGTTTTACGACCTCGCTACACTTCGCCCATCAAGTGTACTATTGGCATCCCAGAAGATGCCTCCGAGGGCTACACGATACATCTACATTAGTACGGACAGGATCGTTTGCACCAAGTGCACCCTCAGAGGCATACCTCCCACACGCCAACGATTCAAGAAATTCAGTTCCAATTTAATCTTTACATAACCATCTTTCCAACTGACCTAATTCGTCTTACTAACTTATAATACAGATGAATCTCATGTAACACTACGGTATCCTCAAAACAATCAGGACCTTGATCTTTATACGCTACTTTATACCAACACTCAGTATGTACTTACTTACAGTATGTATGTATTTCTTCATCGAAGAAATAAATTCCAATACAATTAAATGAGCCGATTAAAATACAATCATACGTTTCGCGACACGGCTATCACCTTGGATGACATTGGTAATCGATCGAATCGTTACTACCATCACTGTTGTATGTTTCTGCTCCGGAATTACCCGAGTCTCGTGACCAGGGGTTGGTAAACTTTTTTTTTTCGAAGGGTTAGGCTGATCGTGAAAGTTTCAGGGTCGACGGATCAGATAGCAAACTCGAAGGTATTTACATTGGTAATTACACGAATAGATTAACTCCACGAAACAAAAAGTTGAGAAATGCGATGAAATAGTGTACATTGTTTTTTAAAATTCCCTTTGTAATATAAAGTTAAATACATGTTGGAAAAAGTTCTTTCCTCTTTGCGAAAGTTATTATAAATATAAAATGATACGATTATACCAAGTGCTTGGACACTTAAATTTCAGATTTTTCAAAAAGTGTAGTTAATCGATTCGTGCAGTGAATGGCTCGAATGAAAAATTGCACCTATTTGAGTAAAGACAGCTTGTCAGGTCTAACGAAACCTCGATACGATCTTAACGAGCCCGTGAATCGGGTTAGTCTAAAAGAATTTGTGCCAGGGCATTGTCATCGTTCAAACACCCGCATTCCTCGAGTTCTTAATACAATAAGTATAATCGCGATGCATCCTGTATCCGAGAACGCAATTGCATCGAACAATGCACCTGGCGCTACGCTGATTGCATATTCACGAGCTTCTCGCATTTCCTTCTTATCCGATTCGCATCTTTCGCGGCTTTCTCACCCCGTGTCGCGCGATTTCTTTCCTCGTGGCAATACAAGCGCACCTGCCAACTTGGAAATCGACCAAAAATAACCGTTATCATTTTCACAGCCCAAATACGCGTTAAGGTCAGTTATTTTACAAGCGTTTGGAACGGTGGAGCCGTATAGGATCGAATTAATGTAACGATTTGCTTGTGCTAAGCTGCAAATATGACGCATTTCCGCCGGACAGGCTGAAGGTTGAAAACAACGACTTAGTTTTGAAATATTTTCACGTACGATCGCTCGGGACATCCGCGAACGATCGATGCTCGTAACATGGTTGTTGCCTTCGAACAAAGCCGGGCGTGGAACAATTTGGAGAAACGACGGAAAAGTTTTCCACACATCGTGTCATCGAATACCGCGTATTCCTGTCGTTGACCCTGCGGACGACACGCGGGACTGTGTTGACTTGCGAGCTATCTAGCACCCAACTGGGGTGATGACAGTATTTTTAGCGTGGAAATTTAAAGTATCGTACAATCGTATGTTTCGCGACACGGCTGTCGCGTCGTATGATATTGGTAATCGATCAAATTATCATTACCGTCGCTATTGTATGTTTCTGCTTCGGAATTACCCGAGCCTCGTGACCAGGGGTTGGTAAACTGTTTTTTTTCGAAGGATCAGGCCGATCGTAAAAGTTTCAAGCTCGCCGGATCAGGTAGCAAACTCGAAGGAATTTACATTGGTAATTCTACTCACAGAGCGACGAAAAGAACTGGTTCCAAATTTTGTCATAGGGAAGTGATAGTTATCTATAATATTTATACGCATTATGCTGACGTTTATCAGATAAAATATTTCTGTGGGGTTGTCCAGAAAGTTCGTGCCAATGTTTATGAAAAATTCAAAAACACATTTGAATTTTTATGTACATTTATTGAATTACATAGGTACCATTATTTTCCACACCTTTTAAGGGATGTTCACATGTTATTTGTTTTCACCCATTCCGATATATTCAGACCTGTACCACCTACCAAAACTCGGCATAGATTTTTCTGCCAAACCAATATTTATTATTAAACAGAGTGCAGGTTAAATTTTCTACTAAAGCGATGAGTATAATTGTTTTCCATCATAGTATAGTTTGAAGTCAGTTTCTCAGACACGACATTACGTGTTACACGTGAAACCCGTGTACACGCGTACACGTATGAATGGGAGCTCTAGTTGATACAAATGATCCTTTCGTTATGTCTTCAGATCTCCATCCCATTGGCTCAATTCGCGATGCAATTACCTGAAAAGGCACTGCTAGCGAGGAAAGCGATTCGCATGTTCCACGTGGCGGCCGATATCCTCCTCTGCATCCACTTCACCCTGGACCCATACATCTACGTGTTGTTGAGGATGCCTAGGCCCAGATTCCGTCTTCTGAAACCGCTTTGCAAGATCTGCTGGCCAGGCAGAAGTCGGTCGAGTTCGTTCACAGGTAAGTGCTGTCTCTTTAAAGTGCAATATATTTATCAACAAGTGTTTAAAACGTATAAAGTGTGTCTGTCGACTCAAACCATTTGTCACGATAATTTTTTATAAAGAATATTAAGAGAATTTTAAGGAAGAAGAAGTGTGAGATAATTAGAAGATATATTTTATTAACATATAGAATTTTCTCTATGAGAAAAAAGAAGATAAAACTTTTGTTCCAACTTCATTTCGATATCTCGCACTGTTCTGGAGATATTGCGACACCAATGAAGAATGATCTTTTAATTACTTTTATTCATCTCTTCTCGTTAGGAAAGATCTTTGCGCGATGAGAACGCCTCTCCCTTCATCAAGCGTCCTTACGAACTCATCGCTTTCTTTTACACTTCCTCAACAGTTCGATTCCCACAACCTCGTTTATTTTTAATGTACATCATTTATTAGTGTTCCCAAATAACCAAACGTTACTAACAACCGATCTCCTAGGTGAAACAATTTTCAAAAAGATCCCATTCAGTAATACCACGTTAGCCTTTGTCCTTCCATACTCTTTCTTTTTGCCCATCCCCATCACTCGCCTTACCTCAGATCACTCCCTTAGGGATCTTTTCAAAACAAATATCTTTTCGAAACGTTGCAAACAGAAAATGACATTTCTACATCTCCTACGAACTCTAATATTACGATTTCTTACATATTATCAGTGATACCACGGAACAAAAAACATTTACTCATTATTCGAAGTTATACATACAAATACATAGAACTTCTGCTTCCGTTCTACTTGCAGAGCACATTGAAATTTCGTTGACACCTCGATTTTTAAGCAGAAATTTTTTGCCTCTGATTATCCATTCGAACGAAATTGACTTTGATCGAATAATTGGTAGGAACTACAGATCACCAGGGCAGCAGCGGTGGCGATCCATCGACGCCAATCACCGAAGCACCCTCCACGCCAGTCAGCGAGGTACACGATCCTCATTTGGTGGCAGTGTCTGTCTGAGACAGGCTTCAGCGAACGATCTTCATGAAACAATTCAAGAGCTGCGACGTTACTAACGTTTAAGTTGTACACTCTTCAAGAACGTTTGAAGGTCTTCGCTATATACACGGGGGGAAGGGTGGGAGAGAGGGGGGTCGACACTGTGAAATTTGATCGATTGACACGACTGACACCGCCTCAATATTTTATTAACCAGTCAGCTGTGATCGACGAGTATAGTCGTCATGAATAGAAGGCAATATTTTGTATTATCATGACGAGTATACTCGACATGCGTAAAATTTAGTTACCATTGGTTACTTAAGAGTATGTTTCACATATTAATTTGAGTAACAGAAGTATAAGTGGCATGAATATTTGGGGCGACATAATATGTAGCCGTCGTTGCGACCCAATATTACTCTGTGTTTGACGACTATACTTGTCGTAGCTTGATTCTCACGGCGTACATAGGTGCGCGGCCCGAAAAGAAGATACCACAGCCGACTGGTTAATCGAGGAATTGAAATTGTTGAGAATTGGACGATCATTAGAGGAGTACGACGACGATGTTTCTAGACAGATTTTGAGAGATTAGAATGGTTAGAAGTAGTATCTTCCTTCGAGGGAACCTTACGATCGTACGACGAGTCGAGGGACAAACGAACGCGTTGAGATTGATACCTCGCTGATTTTTCGCGTACAAGTTTCACCAATTGTTCTCTTAACATTCGTGTCGCTATTTTTGTGCCATATATTTTGTTAATTTCACGAGTCATTTATACTAATATCGTAACAACGAATGTATCAATATCTTATAAACGAATGTTACATTCTTTTTTTTTTATTGTTCTCCAATACAGTGTCTGAAAGATATAGATATAGTTGCACGTATTGGAATTGCAATTTGATTACACGAAGATGATGAAGAAGAGGTTCTTGTTCTCTCGTTTGGAGTCGTCTCGGCGATGTGAACAGATTAATAGCATTCCAAAAATTAATTATTGTACATGGTGCAAATATCTTCGTAATAGACGTACATTACCTGTTAGCTTGTGAAGTATCAGAGCGTTTAAAATTTGTGCTCGATGGAATGTGAAGAACTCTACTCGTTTGCAGATTGCAAGTGACAGCGAGTCGTGTATTGTCGAGCGTTACTTTCTCGAAAACAATTAGTGTTACCGATAATTACGCTCTAAATAGGTCAGGGATAAAAAAAAAAACACCGCATCGCTAGTTTCGATATGTAATTCTGTAAAATTTGCGTAAATGTATGTCTAGTCAGTAAATTAATGCAGGTATGCAGTAAATACAGATGAACGTAAAGAATGGATATTTACCAAAGTATTCAATGCTAAAGCGTATTTAATCATACAATGTACTTTATCAAATCGAACCTAAGGGGAGAGCACATATATGTATATGTATATTTTCTTGAATATATACAACGATGAAAATACTTATATTAATACCCAAATAAAGTTATTAAACAATTTCGTAACAACTCCTATTAAGTTGTAACTTTACCACAGATGCCGGTGTAATTCACAGTCACAAATATTTTACGATCGTTTACTGTGTTTATGTAAAGTATCAATAAACTTTAATTACCTCTTTTTTTTTTTAAATAAGCCTGTGCAATAATAATGTTGCTCCTCTAATAGACGCTGCAGTGGAATCAACCGGTGGAGGTAGTTCGGGTAATTATTAATAAATAAGGGTCAGATTATATCAAAATGCTCGTAATCGTTAGTTAAGGGAATGTGCCGCACACATAAACGGTGACGAATTAATTTAATTTGTGTAACAGGGTGCTAGATTCTAATCAGCTGTTTCAATTTACAGTGGCCATCGTGTTTATTAATTTCCATAATAATTTTGAAAAATCGTTTCAATATCTGTTTCACACTTCACTAATACAAGCAATGATACATTTTCTAGCAAAAGTCGCGGTAAACTTAACTAATTGAAGGCATCGTTAAAATCTAATTTTCTGAAGCAAACATGTTGCAAACGTTACCGTATGTCTATACTGGTATCATTAACGCTGGTGAAGCAGATGATAAGACAAACCGTACTCGGGAACCTAGTAAGATTAAAATAATCATTCTCTTTGATGGATTCTGAGTAAATTTACGATGTTAGAATGCAGGATAACGAAATAACGAGACCAATGGAGAGGAAGGAGTACATATAATACAAATATATTTTTTTTTACGCTGTTACGTAACTTGCCTCTAGACACTTATGACATTAATAATAACTTACGGACGCGATCGTTGCTGAATACATGACACCTTTTATTGCACACTAGAAATACCACAGATGCATTCGTACAGTATCAATCGCGATACAGGTGACGTACTTTCACATACCTTATGTAGCTACAAATAAATAATAGTATTTTTTTTTTTTATCCACGTTCGTTTCCCGACCGTTCGTCGACGGAATAATCACGGGCCCCGGGACGAGGGTTTCAAGTTCCTATTCGCTAGGTAAACACAGAGACAACCAAAGTGAAATTTCGCTTAATTCGCCGGATCTCTTTCGATTGTGCGTCTTTCCGGCACGCAACGCACAATACTATACTCAGGGAGCTGGAGAGATTGTCCTTGAATGAAACTGAAGTTCAACGAGCACAGTTTTTGGAAAAGATTATATCATCAACGGCGAAGATTTCGTATCATGTTATTATTAAAAATGCAGGAACTTTGCCGTGAGCATTAGTATCTAGTATTCTAATTAGATCGATCAGTACAAACAGTATTATTCGGAGTAATAGATAATAATGCTTGTACTGGCTACCTGCATTTTTAATTCTATTTTTCAACTCACAAGCGTAGATTTAATTAAAGAGTTTATGATATTTTTATTCGTTAAAGCACACTTCATAGGTAAAGAGACTTTCTTCATATACCGAATATCATTCGAGGGCAATATTTATAACTCCCATTCAGTACAACTCATACGATTCGATCTCTCCTTCGCACACGCGCCGTACAACGTAATAACGATATGATTACACGTGTTACGAGTAAACTGACATTTATTTGTGAAAGACAAATCTCGAAGGCAGAGTACGTCGTCGCATACAACTGTTTGTTCGCGGGTTGTCTTGATTCTATTTTCAGGCAATCGTGAAGTCAACTGTGCGCGCTAAGGTGCGCGTCTCGTAGGATAACAGAAATCACACCGATTAATGTAATATAAGTCCAGTACAACGGCTAGGAGTCTTGATAGCGGTAAATCGCACGTTCCTCGAGCGGTAGGCTTGCGAAGATCGATTAACACATCCACGAATATTGAATGTACAGCAGAATCTTCATGAGACTGTTGGGTTAAAAGAACAAAGTAGTTTTGGATAACAGAAAACTTGCTTTTTCGAAGATGATTGTTTCATTATTCGTAGCAGGGTAAGAAAAATAATAGGAACGAAAATGGAAAATTGTATAAATATGAGATTTTCTGGTGAATGTATGATATTCGTTTCTTTCTTGGGTCTCACAGATTTTTTTTAATGTACTTAAATGTATGAAGTGGCCTTATATGTTTCAAACTCATTTTTCTAATCCATGAGCAATGTTTGTGAGCATTTATAATGGAGGTGTACGCACACACAAAAAAGTTTCCCTATTACTGTTCGTAGAGCAAGTTGGTTAATACACGTTCGTCAGTTTGAGCTGGTTGCAATCGAAAGCTGATAGTGTTGATTTGTCGGATATCGATGATATTTGGCAACAATTTATTTCACGAGATTATTCTTCTTAAACGATTCCTTGGCTATCTTTTCACCGTGAAACGCAATAAGCGTAAACGTGCGCTACGAACGAAAATCATTCTGGAATTAAAACGACTGGGTACATCAGTTGACATCATCTGGTATGACGATACTTGGTCTCGTATAGGATTACTCGAACAATATTAACGATATTAATTAATTATTGTCAAATACGCTGTATGTTAATTACATGGTCGATACTCTCCGCAAGTAGAAGTTTGTAAAAAAGTAGAATCGCTTAAGATTTAAGCGAATAAAATGCGCGGAAGGTATAAAGAGACTTATACAAAAGTACCCCGGAGGACCAGGGAAAACTATACTTGGCCTCTCGAATTTTGTACCATCAATGCAGCTCGAAACAATAGAACGATTTCATCGAGGTAATTATCGCGACGAAGCTTTAAAGAATTATCCTCGTTCGAATAACAATTTTTTTTTGTTCACGACCTCCATTAATCTCTCGTCGATTTCTTTTACTTATAATAACAGTTTTCTCGCAAAAAACGACAGATTGAACAACAACCACGAAATACACCGTCACTGGTTCTCCCATACAAGTTAAATTTTTGCAATCACACCTCCTCTCACCCTTTCTCTTCCTAAGGGGCGGCGAATAAACTACAATATTCCGTTATCAGCTATAACAACGCGTCGATAAACAAATTTCCTTTGTTCGTGTCAGATGAATCATAATTTATAATCCGTACCCACGATTTGAATTCGAATGAATTCCATTTCATTTTAACACGAACACATTCAGCTCTGCGTTTGTCGCTAAAAAGGAATAACGAAGAGTACGTCAGTTCTTGCGCAGCGTCGATCGATGGACAATGATAAATTCGTTTTTTGGCACACTAACTGGATTAAGTCTCTATTTAGCGTCTACATTAGCTTAGGCCAGTATCAGTTGTATAATAAGCTCGATTCAACGCTCTTCCAGGTATCGTACTTCATCACGTCTCCCTGATTAACGCTCCTCGAACGAGTACGCACATCGTAGATCGAATTTTCTCTTCCTTGAACCATCACTGGCTTCGAAAACACCTGTGTCAAACTACCACGGTAGTATTCGGTTGAACGTTCAAGCCAACGAGACTTGGGTGTTCGTGATAGGATGGACAAGTACCTTCAAATCGAGTGCGCATCGACAGCAAATGTCGATCCAACGAAACTATCGTCAAACCCGGTGGAAAAATACAAATCTGCACATAGAAACGACTCACTGATGTCAAACGATTACGAACGATCGACAGTCATTGATCAAATTTCGTTACTTGGTAATGTTTTATAGGATTGTTCCGGTTTTCGTTTGATTTCAGTTAGCCGTTTCGCGGTACCGTCTAAAAACGATCCAACGAATCACTCCGACCTGAGGTCTGTTCTCGATCAACGTTAAAGTTTAACCCGTGGAAAATATCTTACTCGAGTTTCCAGACGCCGGGCAACCCGAATTTCTTGGCACCTTGAAAATAACGAACCTCCTTTATCCTGCTCTTGATCCACTCGGCCAAGACCAGCCAGAGAACTTTCCCGCGTTCTCTGAAAAATTGTCGGGCGAATACGTCCTGAACAGCCACGATCGGACGATGGCGGACCCGACCACGTGTGGCTCGCACACGTAACAACGATTCCCACGGCGTGTCATGCCGACGTTCGTGAACTGCGACCCTTACCTGAAGAACACCGATATGAGACGTGATTGTAATTTCTTTTTTTTTTTTGTGGCGAGTTTTAGTAAGTGTGGTATTCGTGTGACGCGCGGGGCAAACTTTATTTAACCGTTAAGAATAAGGGTCGAAAATTTGTTAACACTAAAACTACCGAACTGGTCGTTATGATCGTAGTATTTCTATATTTTTTGTTTATGATAAGCCATTTAGTTATTGACCGATACCGATAACGATACCGCCATTTTTGGTGACAATCATACAAATAGAGAACTAGGTGTATCGTATAATAAGAACGTTGAGTTATTCCAACTACGTTTTTTAAAAAATCTCTGCCTAGATACGGTTGATCTACAGTTTGTATACGTTTATTGATTTCTGTAGAATCGCAGACTCCCCTTGCTAGCAGATGTGTAATAAATTCGACGTATCTCTCTTGACAAGGGAGCCCTGCAGCTGGCACATCGAAACTTCAATGGTATTTGAAGGGGTGAATGTAGAATTTTTGACTCTCGTTTGTATCTTTTTCAAACATAACTCAAGCGTGTTATTTTCTTGAGTATTAAAAATGCGTAAGTACTAAGAAGAATAACCTTCGTTCGCATTACCTATCGCGTGTCTTTTATTTTAAAATTACATAAGGTGGATAAAGTTATTTGACTCACCGAGGGCCGTACTAGATCACATCACACTTTCCACAGCAGGAGATGATTGGTCGAATCCTCTCGACCAGCCTGCAGCTCGGCAGATGCCTGAGGTCCTCTGAAGTCCTCGTAGCCGTCTCCACCTGATATCACGAGAAGCTTCCCGCGATTTATGTTGTTCTGTTGGTTCTTGTTGGATTTCAGAGAATATCGGTCCACCTTCGGACGTGGATCCGGCTTTGGAGGGGTCGACGTTTCTACGCATGTCAGGAAACGTACATGTCCGGTATGTCCATGGGGAATACCTGAAAAACATAACAATAATATTAGAGACATGTTGCAGAAACGTTGATTAATATGAAATGAAAAGAATGGAATACAATTATTTCGATCTTTTCCTTGTTGAATAAATAGTATAGAAATATAAATACGATACCTTTCTTTTTATACTATTTGTTCGACAGAAAAGAAACCTAAATAATTCTCTCTTATTCTGTTGGTTTCACAATGCTTAATTTTTCATATATATTTTATTCGGACTCTTAATCCAGGCCTTTGTACTTGCAGGTATCCTAGACATCCTTATACATGATTATACTTAAGTTTTTGATCCCATGATTACAATATACGTAAACTGAGGAAGACTCAACCCAGAGCTTTAATGATTTACAAATGACATGCATGTCTCCTAACATACAGGCGTCAACTTCGATTGTATCAAAGTAAAGTCTCGTGGAATTTGTTGTTAATTCTGCTCTTTTTTTGCAACAGCGAACAAGCATCGCAAAGCTTACAAGCTTCTTTACTGAAATTCGACGTAAAAGGCACCATTTCTCGCGATGTATCAGCCTTGTCCATGACGGGTATCTTATAAATATCTTGCATGAAATACGCGAACGGATCCAAAAATTTCGCAAATGATTGATCGGCTCTGTATCTCGACGTCGAAGCAGACACCTCGCGAGAAGTGTGAGGCGTCCCGGTCGGCGGCCAGCTTCTAATTATATCGGAAGCAATAAAGATGCTTGCTTATAGCCGATCGAATGTGACGTCAATACCCACCAGTCACGATCGGCGGTTGAGACATCCTCTGAGTGGATGGCTTTATATGGGGAATTGGCACGGTCAATAGTACGCCGGCGCTCGTGCCGATCCAAAGCAACTCGTTGCAAGCCAAAAGTGCGGTGACCCTGAGACAGGCGGCCTTGTGCTGTCGTATTATGTCATCGCAACCTGCAGCAAGTTTAAAGCTTCCGTTAAAATAAATACCATAGACGGAGGGTAGCGTTTCGTTCTGTGCTTGCTAATGCTCTAGAATTAACGCCTCGAGTGTCAAAGAGCGGTATATCGCTCCTCCATGAACTTTCAAAAGTTGCGAAGAACGATATATCGCTGCTCGATGGTGTAAGTGTTATAATTCATTAAAACATCAATTATGAATGAAGACAAACTAACTGAAAAGATTCATTTCGACAGACAATAAATTATGTTTATTTGCAAACAAAATTCAAGTTCAAGTTTTTGTGAAAATATTTTCTTTGTACAAATTCATTTTTTGTTAAACCTATAACCTTTTACTTTCATTTTTTTTAGTAATAAAGGAAGTCCAACATGTTTTTAGTATCGTGTACAAATTTCATAAACCTTAAAATAAAATGACCGAAATGTATCAATTTTTGTTTACAGTCATGGATCTTTGCTTAAAATCGTCTGGAATTTCTCGAATATGTATAAAAATTTCCTCTGACATTCGAAGGGTTAAACGATCAAAGTGTCTCGATGCAGAGCGGCAACTCTCTGTTGCACGACTTTTCTCTACATTCACGTAGAGACTTACTGGTGAGCATTTTGGTGACAGCTGGGGCTATATTGATGTCCGTCAGGCACTCGTAGCTACCGGAATGAAACAGTCGTAGCACGGCGCTGTTGTGCAAAGAAATCCAAACCCCGAGACCACCGGAGCTCGCCATGCAGGAGATGGACAAAGAAGTGTCGTTGCTAACGGCGAATGTGTGCTCGATATCCAATGTGTGGGTGTTTAGGACCTTCACGGTATTGTGACAGCCGCACCAAAGTTTCCCAGACACTGGAAGCATCTTCGTGATTGGAGACGCCACTGTGCCTACTGCTACCGTTGTTGGATCGGCTGTGTTCCAACCACCCACTGCAAAGTAAAGGTTGTGGGTAAATAGCGGAAACTACGAGAAGAAGAGAAACGAATGGAAGAAGTGCTAGGTTTAGATAGGCACATGACGCAGGTCCATCAATGATATAAAACACAATAGATAAAAGTTGACTTAGCTCTACGATTAAGGTTGATTAAGCAAAAGCCTGAATTTGAATTAGATGCATGTATAAGAAAATATATGAATAAAGTTAAATCAAAATATCATTCATAGAATTAATCCAGAGTTCATATCAAATAGAAATAAATTTAGAATCATCAAGCATTATTGTACTCATCTCGTGTACAAGGTGTACTATTTTTAATCATCGTAGTTAACTTACAGTGATCTCGAGAATAAACTGTGATATCTCCATTAGCTAGTGACACGAACACCTTATTGTCCAAGTATCTGAAATGTCAAACGAGTAAATGTGAATGAATTAACAGTCGAAGAAGTAAACGATCTTAGGTAGACGACAATCTTACATGATGCAATGCACGCTGCTGTTATGTTGTATCTTCACTTTGTTCTTTTTTGTCCTGATATTATCGTTGCAGTTGTAAACGTGCACGCATCCATCTTCAGTCCCGAGCCACATGGTCGGTTGATTGATGTCCTCTTCGGTTGTAGAATTATCGATACTCGGAACATCGCCACTCAAGGTTAGGCTACCCGTATCTGCACATGGAATGTCGTCCGAGTCCGAGTCGTCGGAGCTCGAGCTACTGTAAGATAATTCTCTTAGATTAACGATGAAACGCGTCGAGAGATGATTTAATTAGCGTACTTTGTAGGGAAAATTCAATCAAAAGGTTTCGGAAACATTCCGCGGAACACATATATCACAACTATCAGGTATTTTTACAGGGGGATTCGCCTAACGAATAATAGTTCAAGTTTCCAAAATAATGACACATTTTTTCAGTTAGTGTTCAGTGTATTTTCTAATTTCAGAATAAAGAATCAAGTGTTCTGTTTAGTAATTTTAAAGTGACTTCTACATTTAGATAGTAGAGTAATCGCTTAAATAATTTAATTTAAAGGATGAATAGTTAGGCGAGTCATCCCGTTTAACAAGGAATCAACTAATAATTATTTTAAATGGTTTCATGAATGTGAAGGTTTACGCTATTGTCAGTATAGAAGCATCGATAGGTTTAGATAATAAAAAATGCAGACACTGGCTACCGCCTAAAATCACAAGTTGACTCCTTGTCGCGCAAGACTGCCTAAACAATAACGCGATTCTACTCGCCCCGATTCAAACTGTCAGTTAACAACATTACCTATCTAACTGTATGTTCCCGCCACTGGCATCGACATCCTGGACCGAGATGCTTATGCCGCTCTTACTGTTCGCGAATGAAATGTTGTTAGTCACGCACGAATTTGATCTAAAATATAATACAGGTAAAGTAAAGCCTCTTTCTACTCACCTACAAAGCATTAGAAAAGACAAATTATTCTACTAAGGTAAACCTGCTTACTTTCAACATTATCGTACAATTTACTTGATAGATCATTCATTCCTTCTTCTCCTAAAGAATCATAACAAAATCACTCGCTAAAGATACGATTCGTACTGTTCGAGGCTCGCGGTTGCCTGCTGTATCCTACTAGAAAAGTCTCGAACTAAATGGCAGGGTCGATACGGTATTAGATCTCCGAAGAATACTCCGAAAGCCTCGAATAGTTCGAATCGCAAGACCCCAAGCCATGATAGCCTCAAGAAACGCATCTCCAATACTCTAAGAGAGAAAAGAGCCGTACCTCAGCGTGCATGCCGGGATTGCCGCAACACACAGAATCCTTGCGTTGCAAACTCCGTTGCAGGATGTAACCTGCGGCGGTCCAGGCGTCAGACTCAACATACAGACCTGGCCAACGTAACCATCGCTGTTGCACACCCAAACGTCTCTAGAACCCTGTCCGTTCGCCAAGGTTGGGGCGGCGCAGGTAAACTGCAAGCCAGCCCGAGTCTTGCGAATCGGCAGAGGTCCCACAAACTCTGGGCAGGGCCTCCTATCAGCGGACAACGCTGTAAGTAGAGACATCGAGACTGGTCAGACACCTGATTTGGACTTTGCTGGAGGCTGGATGGCACTCACCTAACTTTTGTTTGGCCTCGTTGAAACTCTCCTCCCAGCTAGCCCTTTTGTCTGGTTTCGTGAACATTACGAAGATATTCTCGATCCCAGCCCTGGAAATAGACAACGGTGCGCAAAGTGGTAAGTCACGTTGGATTTATCGATGGAGAGAAAACGCACGGTCCTTGGATGTCACGCACGTGCACGCGGAACGTGAGGGAGACAATGTAAAAATACGTTATTGTGCGCTAAGCGGCTTTCCGAACGGCCGACAGAATGGGGCGTCAGTGTTCGATATCCCGGCGAACGGTATTCACCGTTGTCCTTTGGGATGACACTTTCTCGCGACGTTTATTGATTGGTAAATGACACGCGAGCCGCGATATGTCCGCGAACCTCACAGGGAACGCGAGAATGAGACTGACACGTGAATCTTCTTAATGAATCTGAATTGTGGAAAGCTGGCATTAAGGATCAATAGGAGAGTTTCTAGAGCGCAGGAGAAATTCAATCGTTTGAAGTAGAGTGAATCTGGTTTATCAATTTGAAAAGTCCTGCTGGCAATTCTCAACATTTCTTAAAGTAATGATAATGATAAAACAGGCTTTAAGTCCAATCAGCAGATGTTGACATCTTCTAATAGAATAATTGGTTCGGTAGAGATCTAGAACTGGTACTTTGTTAAGGACTTTAAAGCGTGTAACTCACTGAGTATTAAGCGTTAATTCCAGACAGGCTAATTGCGAGTGCGCCGCGTTCCTCTCGGCTAATTGACGTTGCGCCTGTCCTAGCATGTCTTTGATGAGATCCTCCAACTGTTGCTTCGCGCCGTGCAACGTTGATGCGAGTTCCTGAAGTTGTGTCAACGTTGCGCAGTCTTCACGAAGGTGGTCTACCTCGCGAGCCATTCGCCTTAAGTTTTCATCTTTGGCTGTCGTAAAAATAAACGAGAATTAAAATTAAATTTTAGCTCTCGATAGACTCAGAGGAAGTTAAAAAATGCTGAATAAAGAATGATAAATAATTTTATTCCTGAGATTCGTACCTTTCATAACCTCTAGGTCGTCCAGCGGTATTCTCATTAACATTTTGTACTTATTTGCTTCCAGTAGGCCGACCAAACTGTTCGGGCAGGAACTCCTACAAAAAGTACAGAGAACTAAATATCAGAGGATGAATTAGACTGATGTTTACGGAAACAAATTTACTAGTATCCTATACAGGCTACCCCACTTTTCAATACCACACTAAAGATTTCTATCTCCTCGTAAGATCGTAAATTTTCTTTTTAAAACAACGAATTTAATAACCCTTTTTAATATCAAAATAATAACCAAGATTACACACCTTTATTAAATCTTGGCGTCGAAAGCAAAACGCTTTAAATTTGTTTGGCGGTAAATGGATTAAACTAATATCAAGTTGCTACAATTTTTAAGTCACGGAGCAACTGATTTTATTTACAGTTTCGTGTAGAAAAATCGCGCTCGAGCACGGTAAATGTTTGAATATTCTCCAAAGATACGGTACACACTCACGTCGACGGTTTTCTTATGGGTCCACTCCTCCTCTTGATACTGGTGATAACAAGCAGATCGGAGAACAAAAATAGCGCGCGCTCCTTTTTTGTTCCTTGATTCGAGACTATCGTGACCAGATCGTGGCGAACGAAAGCTCTGCAGCAAAAATAGATGCGTCAATTCAGATGAATCTTTTTGTTTTCCTAGCAGCTTCTGCAGTGACACGCATCAGTATTGGGAATCGATACGCTGCCCGCGCTTAAAAGGTTGAATGGTTCATGAAATGGAGAAGCGAGTGCAACTCTTTACATGGGACGGAAAGACGTCTGATAACCAATCTATTGTGTCAAGTGTGAAATACCTGTAGAATACCAGCATTCACATTTTTGTATTTCTAAATGAATGTGTTCGTACGTAACTGGTCGAATCTCTGTTCATGTAGGTGTACTTCAAACAGGTGGAACAATCTTTTTCTTCTCTTTCATATTTTTTAAAGTTAGCTTATAGTATCTGGTTATGGAAAATGAGGCATATTTTGACGAGGTTACAAGTTTTGCTTGGGAATTAGATCTCGATGATTGTACAATAACATCGTCTATCGCACTGTGTCGATAATATGGTAAGATGGTTATTTTGAAGAAAGTTGAAGAGAAAGCTGTATAAGCATTACAAATAGGAATTTGACTCTTCAGTTTCTATGAATACCTCCAAGTGCCATCTTTTAAAGTTACTTGGAACTATTACACTCTAACGAATAATGTAACGTTTACGACATTTCAGTTCACAAAACGATCGATAAGAGCTCCAATTTGATTTATCCATAACTTGAAGTTGGAAATTGCAGGTTTAGTGGCGATGTAAGGGGTTGGCTATTAATATCTATCAGTACTAATGCGTATGTTATGTGGTTGGTTCCGTAGCTACGCACCTGTCGTTCGTGACGATCCCAGCAAGTCCTTCGACGAGCGCCTGAACTTCTCTCAACGTAGTTTGCTGCTGCTCCCACTCAAGGGACTCCCTTTCCGTGCAATTGATCTTCACGACCAACTCGTGCACTTCCTTCTGGGCGGCCTGGAGCAGCTCGTAGTCCGGATGCGAGGTGTCGGTGTGCTTCAACAGTCTCTGGATTAGCAGCTCGTAACGTGGTATCTTCTGCACTGGTTTAATCAGTAACTGATCCAGCCCGAGCTTCCCTTTGTGCTCCCGTTCCATGGTCTGTCGCGTGCGAAGGAAACGATCCAAGTAATGTAAACTTACCGAGCGCAATTTAAGGAAGCAAAACGGGATCTGCGACCCGAGAATAAGACTCTACGACTCGTAGAAACGCCCGAAGAAGAATATTCTACGAGCTGCTCTCGGGGAGATTGCCAAGCCGCGGAAATGGAAAAATTTGCTCGTGACAATTCCTGACCGAGACGACGTTTAAGAACACGGACGACAAAAGCGTTGGTTGAAACAAGGAAAATGAAAGAGAATCTTCGCTGTGTACCTCGAGGAATCGCGCGAAAGCCGGTTTCGCTTGACAAGTCGTTTTTATCGCCTTTCTCGCGGACTTCCAATTATCAAGGAAAAGTGTGTACGTCTCCAGGACGACTGGCTTCGTGAACTGTCGAGAAAACAGAAATATGCGTTAGAGCCTCTAACAGGTATTGAATAATAACAACTTCGTTGCTCATACGAATATATGAAGAAATAAAGGGGATAACGGATTATAGAGGGTGCCTTAGGATAAGTGTCGTTGATATTCGAATATAAAGTACGGGTTGTGTGTAATGAAAAATGGAGCGAATATCTTGTAAGTGAAAACGTACCACATCCAGGAAGACATCGCCGATCGTCTGTTTAAGTTCCCAAGTATCCAACCTTTTACGCAACTCTTCCAGAAATACTTCGTGATGATTGAGAATAGAAGGAATCTGAAACACGCGAATGCTCGCTATTGACAACGTTACCTTCTCTTTTGATGAAGACACCATTGTACGAGAACCAACAAACTAGAGAAACGCCATTTCTATCGAATGTATTTTAATCTTCAATTTCTTATTCGTGATCTGCGATTTCTATCGTCACATTACATTAATCTATATTGTATTTCACTTTCGTACTTTAAATTGATCATTTTTCATTTCCAAAGAAGACTTTCAATACTATTTGATCGGAACGTTCATTATTAATTGGAAAACGATAGTTCTTAGATTAATATGTTTTTGTAATTATAAAATTGATTAGTTAGGAACGCAAAGGTTAAAGATCAAAGATAGAGAAATATAATAATTTGGAAAATATGGTAATCAAAGGTCGAACTTGTAAACCCCGTTGAAGGTATTGGAAGGGATTCCCTTTCGTTTGGTTTTCTTATCGCATTGTGTTCCGATTCGTGCAAATTCCGAGGCGTCTGAATTGCTTGGAATTTACGGCAAGTAGAAAAGTTCGGATATAGTCAGACAAAGGAACACTACGCACAATTCTTTCCGTACCAACATTTTTGTACAAACTTTGGTCTGCACACTCAAGTATAATACCACAATTGTTTATATACTTTGTATCCATCTGTCATGAATATTTACTTAACGGAACGTGAATCTTTTACAAGATTTCCAACAATTATTCTTACATTAAGAATCAAAGAAGTTTATGCTATCCTTTGTTAATATTTAACAGAGTACTGGTTATGCTTTCGGAACGATTGCCTATACTATTTTCGATTCTCTTTTTGTTTCAGACAAAGAAGCGTATTTATATTTCTTACATTTTCTACAGATAACGAGTATTTTATATTAAAGTTTCAAAATGAAGAAACGCTGAAAATTTTTACCTGATAGAAGATCTCGTCCACTGTCGCGGCATCCACCAAACCAGCATTTTCGGAACTCTTCAACGGTTGTAAGTATTTCTGAAACATTAAATTATTTTTCGTTTCAGTTTCTGTAGTCTCACTGTCAGTGAAATATTCAGGTTAAACGACGATTCTGTTTCTTTTTTCTCCATGACTCATAAATAAGTGCATAGGCCCGTTAATGTGGACGCAAGCAACGCGATTCCTCGAATTCCTCCTCGGGGACCGAGAAGGCCGATCGTGGAAATACTTCTGGACGGAAAAGAGTGTCGCGACCCGGTATAGAAATAGGCACAAACGTTACCTCGTGTAAGATATTACTTAACGCCGCGTAATTTTTAACGTGAAATAAATTTTTATTCGACGAATGCCAAAGCAGAAAGAATTCCCTGGATTTACGGGTGAGAGGACAAAAATCGTTGGTCCCTTTTGAGCACATCACACTATGATCAGCTGTAAACAAGGCCTTTCAAATAAATCGAAACGTTCGACCAATAAAGAAGTCGAACGATGCTTTATTGTCAGCGGTTATATATTAGTTCCTCTAAAAAATCGAATAAAAATTTCGTCAGCGATGCATTCGGTTAGCTCTGATGCAAACCGAGGAAACATTCGTAGAAATTAAAATCGAAATGTCGAGCAAAGATTCTTCGAAAACAGCAAACGTCACGGCTGGAATTATTACGCGTAGCCCCGGATAAACGGCATGGTCATAACTTTTACACAAGAATCCGAACAAACATGACGATTAAAAGCACTTCTACGGAAATCTCTGAGGAAATAGTGCGCTTGAAATTTCCATTAAAAAGAAATCGACCGAAATGCCGATCTAGACAGAGAAAAACGTTCGATTCGAGGATTAATAAATATTTTTCCCAGGCCGCGTTCCGCTGTTCGTGATGTTTGCGTCTCACGAATGGGATTGGAACGACTTCGTGGAATGGGATCAAGATGTTTTAATAACAAGACGTCTCCGTTGTTGACTTCTGGGGATGAATTAACCCTTTGGAGACCGCGTGACGTTGGGATATTTCGAGGAAAATATTTCCTCTGTTCGGAATAATACAAAGACATAAATGCTGATATTCTTATTCGAACACCTCCGTTCCGAAGTTTATTTTTAATATCAGAAATATTCGCGTAATCAAGTTGAACATTCAGAAAATTCATTAGTTTAATATCGTAATTTATAATTTATAATTCATTTACCGCGTTCTTTTATATTTTATTTACGGTATCCTACATTTTCACACAATTCTACATAATATCAGTCTTTATTTATTTGTATAATTAACAAGCACGCCGTTTAGGACAAGTTAAACATCCAGAAAATGTCGGCGTCGTAATTATTCAAGTCTGCTCAATTAACACAGTTTAATAGCCTCAAACTAGGAACGCTGTGTTCCGCGTGACAGAGCTATTGGCATTTTCGATTCTCAATTCAACCGTGACCTTTTCCCAATTATTCAATAAATGGTAAACTAATAGAACGCAATTCAGCCGCGGAAAGATCCCCGTTTCTCCGTCGGCGGATCCATTGAGACCGCAGACACCTTCGATCGAGAACCATTTACGTGGGCCGTTTCACGAGATCGCGGTCGTAAAAGCACGTACGCGCCAAGACCGATATATCGATACGCGTAAATAAATCTGGAAATCACGCCTGTCACGGATTGCAGCCATTAAATTCAGAACACGCGTCGGTCGCACGCGCGCGCAGGGTTGCAGCCGAAGGTTGCGTCCCATTTACGCGTCGATTTTCAACGGTGTTTATGAAGAATCGTCCTTCCGTGATCGTATCGAATCACAGAGGCGGCACCGTAATTACGACGGACTAATTGCAGGCATTATTTATCGATCCGGGAGCCTTCGGTGGGAATACGACGACGAAACCCGAGACACACACGGGAATGAGCTTCTTGAAATGTCAAGCGACCAAGAAAGCACCGTTTTCCTTCGAGGGTTTACTTTCCTCCTATTTTATAGGGGATTCTAATGAAACTTTGCGCTAAATTGTCACGTAACGGGCTCAGATTCTCATTGGAAACGTTCCTGATGCTTTCGATCCAGTGCTTTTCATTTATTTATCGTGTCTTTTTATATTTTATTTTCGACACGCGTATACGGCTTTTTTCTTTTACACGATTTTGTATTAGTCATTTTTATTATTAACGAGCATATTTCAATTTACACATTCATATTCAAAATTCGTTATATTTTTAATAAGAACGAAATGTTTATTAATGTTCTTACTGTGCGTCCCTTTATTCCTTTAAATTGAGGGAGAAAATTATGTATCCAACCCAAGAACTGTGTCGTATTTCGTCGCTGCTATTTTTTACTTTAAGGGAGAACCATCCCTTATATAAATGCCCCCAATTTTACTTATACCTATCTACCTTTATATTAGAGAAGATATTAACAAATAATAACATCATAATTTATTTAGTTATCAGGGCTTTACCTTTCAAACGTATCGATAAGTTAATAAAATAGTTTCAAATTAAAATCGTGTTATTATTTCTGAAGGCCTATGAGTGAGAAAAGGAAATGGTCAACATAATTATGTTCCCGGCGCTTAAAATGTCGAACATGGAACTACTTTCACGTTAAAATCTTTCATAATTAAAAAACTATATAGACAGGAACAAAATATATGGTTTTCGTAAGAGGGGTGGTTCGTACGAGGGGTTTGCTTCCCTTGGAATTGGCAGCAACGAAGTACACAGCGCAGTTCTAAAATTGGACCAATGAACATTTGTGGAAAGTTTCATCAAAATCGACGTTTGACAGGTCTCAGTCCCCTTGTTGGCCGTTAACTGGGAATAACAGCAATATTGATTGAGGCCATGAGAGCTGAAGCGCACTAATCCCGCTGGGAGTTTTGCTTTGAACAATAGCGTGACTCTTGTATATAAAAACCGAATCATTAATGGTCCTTTCAAGCGTATAACGTCTTCGACATATTGTTTTGATTCTACTCGATATTTGAGCCGTTCATTGCACGAATCGATCAACTCCATGAAACAAAAATTTGAGAAATGTGATGAAAACGGCCCGTGAAATAAATTATTTATTATTCAACGGCCAAACATATTTCGTCGTTTAATGATGTTAATTTTTATTATTCAGGAAAGTTATTATAAATATAAAACGTTGACTGTACCAAATGCTTTGACATTTAAATTTAAGATTTTTCAAAAAGTGGAGTCAATCGATTTGTCCAGTGAACGGCTCATGTATCAACATTTATCCTGAGTGTTCTTCTAAAATTTGTATAGAGATTAAATTAAATACAAAAGTAAGAGAAAAATTAAATTAATTTACGTGGTTTTTCAGTTACACAGCGGATGGTGGTTGCTAGAGTTTGACGAAAACAACAACCTGGGGATGCGTGACTGCATAACTTAGAGAGATACTGTTCACGAAGTAGATCACTCGAGTGGAATCCTTGTTCGAACGAAGTAAATAAACGAGTAATGAGCTTGTTTACGAGAAACAAGGACGCGGCATCGATATTCGAGGAACTTTGGAATAGCGCATTTCAATTGAGTTGGCTGCTGGCATTTCTCCGCAAGGAAAAATAACACAAACCGAGACAACGCGTTCTCAGTTGAATTAAAATATTATTCTGTGTCCTGTTGTGCCCTGTTCCCCGTAATCAATAACAGATTTCTGGGAAAGAATAATTGTTGCATTTTCCGAATATCAATCAGTTTTGTAATTATTCTCTTAATTACACGTTTTGGAAAATACATTTTGATTAACGTTCATCGAATTGGTCTTCGATTTGAACAAACACTTGAAATAAAATCGAAGATTGAATTTTATTATGGTAGACGGTGAAATTTATTTATGGATTTAAATGAAATGTACTTACATTGACTAGTATTTGCAGCGCTTCCACATAAGATCGCTCCGTGTCATAAAGTTCCACAACAACGTGGGTTCTGGTGTCCTGAAACAGATGAATAACATTTCAATTGAAATTAACATTTCAGAAAATATGTCTTGAAATATCGATAGATATTTAATTGCATATACGATCATGCTGAACAGTTTTACTGCAAGATTGTTCTTGATCAAAGGTTAAGTATTAGATGAAAGAGTTTTACATCATGCAAATATATTTATTTAATGTATAAAAGCTATCTGAAACTAAAATTTGACTTTAATTTCATAGGGGAAAAATAAATATCGTTCCTGTATAACATTGCAATCTGCTATTTAATAATGCTGACAACAATTTAAAAAAATATTGATGAACCTTGAAATAACAGCGAAAATATATAATGTGTTAATTATTTATTGAGGAGATGTAGACCCCTGAATGTATTTCACTCATCTTAAATTAACGTAGAAAAAAAATAATTATTCTTTTCTGAAAGATAAATCTACTACAATCAAGACACATAAAATCGAATTATTAAGCACGAGACAGAAACTTTATCTCTTGTGTAGCCGTAAATCGCGTTGATACTAGTACAGTATACATTTTCGATAACTGTTCTCTTCAAATCCTAAACAAACAACTGTCGAGAGTACGATGAAATTGTTACGTGTTGATTGTGTTGTTTCGTGATAAAAGATCGCACGTGCCTATGTAATGCGTGAGCACGTGCAGTTGGTCACGTGTTAACCGATATTGTCACGATCCAAACTGCGAGACGAACTTATCCTGTTAGGTCAGGGTACGCCCAGACTCGAGCTTAAAGTCGCATCGTGAAAAAAGAAATGTTATTTACCCAATTTGGACTCATTTTTCCATAAGGAATTGCCATTTCGATTGGATCGCGAGTTACCGTGTTCTGTTCAGTAGAATTTCGACGACCACGGTGAAATGCAATTTGGTAAAGGTGGAAATCATCGTGGGTGGAACGGCAAACGCGGTTCTCGAATCGTGCGTTAACATCGAGGGAATTATTCGAGCATCACAGCGAATAAATTCTGGGCTCGCGTTGGATGGCTAATGAAACGTATACGTGCGAAAAGGCAAAAAAAAAAAAAAAAAAAAAAAGAAAGAAAAGTGCGGCGACAGTAACAATAAACACGGTCTTCGACGCGTGTATCAATGCGTGTAGGGTACATAAGCATGAGAAGGAGTGCTACCCACGCGGTCAGTGCTGACACGCTCGTTATTTTCGCTGTCCACCGACGGCTGGCTGATGAGTTTGCGATCAGCGTTCATCGTCATCCTCTTCCACCACCTTTGCCAATCCTTCGCGACTTTGAACGGTTTTCACTTGCATATCAATCCGGCTCTCCGCACCGGAGTCCTACCGACGATCGTTCCGCGATTTTGAGCAACACTGCACGAACGTTCAGCAACGACCATAAATCTCCACCGTTATAGACATGTTCTTGGTCAACCGTGACAATCTCGAAAACTGATTAAAAGCATGATCCTCTCTTTGGACGAGCGTCGAGTCGCTTCCGTGGGAACCTTCGACGGGGTCAATTTAACGGTTAGTTACTTTGTTTGTCTATTGGAAAGTAGGAGTACTAGGGTGGTCTCTTTTAGGTTTCTTGGCTTCACCTTCACAGAAAGGTTTTAATAACTGGCACGAATGAATTGCACGCGCTTCCATTATACGTACGATATGCTGACTCTAATATTCGAACACCATGTATATCGTATACGTATCAGCATGAAGATAGACCTTGTAGGAACCCTTACATATTTGTGAAATGAAGATGTAAAGCAAAATTGAATAAAAATGTACAAGGTGTATTACAGGATACGTTTTAATCATCTATAATAAATGATTTTATGCGGAGCAACTGAAAGAATATTTTTCAAACTAACGTGTCAATCTTAAAATGTTTATATTAAATAAATGCATTTGCTCAGATTGTACGTTTGTACGTAGATTGATAAAAGAGGTAACAACAGCATTGGTTGAAATTAATGGGTCTTCGATCCACTTCGAGATCATTCTCGAAATATATTTACCTACAATGCCCGTGATGCTAAAAATATCCCGAGTCATGTAAAAGTTTTATCGGTTTACAAAAGCGAAAGAGTTACAGTATCGGAAAAACTAACGATGTGAGGAAAGGAGGTTTCCTTCGATCAGCAGTTCCCCGTATCAGCCACAAGCATCATTAGTTTTACAACGCCACTTTTATGGGTTAACATTTTCTTAACACCGCGAGAAAGAATTATTAATAACGAGAATTAATTACGGAAAAGACACAAGGTATTAACTAGGAATATTATAGAAAAATTTGAATAGAGTATTTTATTTAAATTTTCAATGTAACCTAATTTCTAGGTAATTACACCAAATTTTGACCTCTAAAAAGATATTGTAATGTACAATAAGACGGTAAAGCAAAATTTAAAACAATATCTATTTACAACACTAACGCAAAGTACGACAAATTTTCTGAAATTCATACTAATAGCTTGATAAAATCTATAGTGCTATTCGATGTTGTACGCATTTTAAAGCACGATAATGTAAGTGAGATGGTACTCGATTGTCAACAGTACTGCAGCACATTAAAGAGAATCGAGCTTTCTATGATGCAACGCATGATTAAACGATTCACATGACAACTAAAGAAATAAATTAATAGATTTTTATGAAAATTGTCCTTAGTGTTATCATTGTGAATAAATTTTACTTTTCCGCCCTGTTGTACATTATAATATTTTTTATAAGGTCACAAGTCTATCTAATTATTTATAAATTACTATCTTTCTATCCAAGTTTTCTGAGATGCTCGAATATACCAATAAATTAAAACTCTTTCTTTCGCCAAAAGTACGGAACACTACGACAATTCCTACAAGAATTCAATTTCGAAAAACAGTAAATTCGGTGTAAATCGACCTAATAATCTACGTCATATCACGGAGAAGGTTGATGACAAGAAATTCTGATCGCGGAATCGCAGACAAAGGCTGCCTCGCGTCCGCTCGAGCTTTTCGCTTTGGAGTGATTCAGCAGTGCCACTTTAAAAGCTCGAGCCGTACGTCCGGCAAGTTTTGGCGTTTCCAACGCAGAGCTTTCACACTTCGAGTTGGATGATTATACGTCGAACACGTCGTAGTACACGTACCGTTCCACGGTGCGTTATATTTAGCGAGGTGAGTCAGGGCCCCCCTCGTGTGCTTGCAAGCTCCCCTTTCTATCTTTTTCGCTCCAGTGCTTTTCCTTCTTTCGTCGAGAAGCTCGGCGTTCCGTACGATTACCGAACTGATTACCTTCAGGCGAAGCTCACGACCTGATTTTCGTTGCTTTGTGGGTCGGCCAGAGCTTTCGCTGTGTCTTTGAATCGTTTTTGTGGGTCGCAAAGGTGTGCTTCGAAAAAATAAAGACGAACGTAAGAATTGCGTAAAGTACTTCGTTTCACTTTTCCTTTATTCCTCTGTTTGCGTTTTAAGGTCCCGAGTCAACGCGTTTTACAGTGATAGGAGATATTTGAAAAATAATTGTACAGTTTCGAGAATTCATCGTTTAATAACTAAACTTTAACTGCGGAATGAATTAGATATCTGTGGCCCTTCTGAGAATGAAATTCACCGATACGTTTAATAATTGATAATTATTAATACATTTTGGAAATTTGAAACTTAGAAGGACGATGAATATCTATGAATGTTTTTAGACCAAACAAACTTGTGAGTCATTGAACTAATATGGAAACATAAATGGAACGTAGCTTGGAAAATATACAAAACAAGTTCACTCCACGAATCCATCCCTAATTCGATAATCTTGAAAACATACAAATTTGACTAGCAGGCAAGAAGTCATAATTGCCAGGATGCGATTAGGACACGTTAGAATGAGTCACATGCATATTTTTAACAACAGCCCTCCATTTTCTGTCGTCTATAAATCGGAATTAAAGCAATAGAGGGAAATTGAAAGTGCATAAAATGTTTTGCGAAGAATACTGCAGGACTACCAGTAGCTACAATTTACGCGACAGTGATCAGTGTCTGGCGATTTTTGTTTATTTCGCAGATTTGTCTCTCGTGTGATATTCAAAAACGACAGAGCAACCAAACAAGAACTCGAAACTGAGAGGCTTCCCTAAGTGACAGGGAGAATCTCTGACCTTTCTGCTATTGCCGCGTATGATATTGTCCGTCGTATCGTGTTCGTTCAGCTTTGCATTATTTGTAACTGCTAACACAGTTTCATAGCTTCGAAAGAAGAACGGCCACTTGATGTAAAATGTCAGAAATCAGAATACTCTGAATTCACACGTATTCATATACATGTATGTAATAAGAGATTTGATATATGAATCGTTCATCGCACAAATCGAATAACCCCATAAAATAAAAAGTTGAGAAATGCGATGATATAATTTCCATTGTTTTTTAAAATTCCCTTTATAATATAATATAAATTCAAATAAATATTGTAGAATGCACAAATACAAACTTAGCTTCCATTTAACGGAATATAAAATTAATAAGAAAGAATAGCCAAAAAATAATCGTCAGTAATGTTACAATTCTTATGTTACTGGTAGAGTTAATCGATTTGTACAGTGAGTGGCTCATATTATTGTCCCATTAGATTTTGCAATTCATATTACATGTACTGAAACGCAAGCAAAGAAATATGCAGTAATTTTTTTCCAAAATGAACTACTCTTACAAGATTAATTATCAAAAATCCAGAAAAATTACGAATATTATTTACATACATTATAAAGTTCAATGGAAACCGAAAATGGACCTGGAAAGTGCCAAAATGAGATGTTTCATCTCACATGATATCATCATAATTTTTGTTAACTCGAATGACGTGAAAATTAATTAACACTCGTCATTGTCGATTCGACGGAGCCTGCGACGAGATATCCTAGCAATATGTTTTAGCATTTCAAAGGAGCTGCGCGCGGTAATCCTGCTTAACTAGCGCTGAAGCCATAGTTTGACCCCTGACCTATGGGAAATATTGGTATTACCCGTTCGGTACTTGTATTATTTCTGCTATGCACCAATTAGGGGGATTAAATATGATTTGTTCACCGATGGTATTTCTCTGCACGCCTTCTGCATGATAATTTTCAATTTTCACTGGACAATAATAGAATAACGCGTATGATCGCGTTTACCAAACGCGGGGGAATTCAACGTGCGCAATTAATGTTATACCGAGGCGAGTTGCGGTTGAATTCCCGGACAACTAAAATCGAACGCGTTAATTTTCTGCCAAAGCGGCGATCTGAGCATTTTATATAACACGTATGAACACATTGTACAATGGTATGCAACGCCGGGGGATTGCAATACTGTTGCGGATGTTGGTTACTCGGGCGTGCTACTTGTTGCAGGCGGGATTATTATCTCTGTTTCTTGGATTATGACTAGCAAGTGGTGCACGATGATCCGAATAGAATCGAGAATAAATAGAAGGTGGCCGAGCTTGCGTGATGCACTAGCGAATATTCCGTTATTCTAGTCGCGTAATATTAGTTCTAGCTGCGATCTAACAGTACTATCAAGCATTTTGAATTTTCTCGACAACGATTCTGCGATCGGTGGGCTATTGGCTGTATAATAATCTTAAGGATTGAATGTAGTTTTCTAGTTTAAGACTAGAATAGTGGACATTTATATTATTTTGTTTGTATAGAACTAAAAGCAAACCTGCTAGACATCGAAAAATTCCTCTAAAGATTGCAAAGCAAATGTCACGAAGTCGTGTTTAACTCCAATTTCTAGTGTCAAACAAAAAAAACAAACTCGTTCAGAATATTCGTGAGAGTAGTTTATTAGGAATTTTCGTGCTTTTAATTTTAGAGATCCTCGATTGGTGACAGAAAAATTAATGTACAAATTATGTTGGTGATTATAGAATGAAAATATGTGTGAATTGAAAGCATACGAGGGAATGATATGTTGAAGTATTTATGAATCTGTTAAACACTTTGTAATTAGTATGTAGATTAAAAAATAAGTGTATTCATACTTTGAAATTCGTAGATACTCTCACTCGACAGCTATGAATACAAGTATATTCATTTTTTCAGTCATCCGATGCAGAGGAGACTTTTAAATAGATAGATATTTCGAGTTAAGAACAAAAGACAAGCAACCTTAGATCCACTGCATACTCGATAAAAAATATAATTTGAATTACAGAATGAAATTATGTTCCTCCTTAAACGAATAGACTTATCCTAGTTCGCTATTGAACAGAATCCAATACAGTTCCCACTATATAATTGTCTCCACGTTTAACCTGATAGGACCCCAGAATGCAAAGGTCAAACCATCCCGGTAAATTACATCCACGAACCTCCAAACGACTCCAAAAATCTATCTCCTCTTTCACTACCAACTCAACATAAAACCGAACTATTCCGGGTACTCAATATGTAAGAATAAAACCTTTCGACGTTTCTAATCACTCTACAGTAAGAGCTGATCGAACTAGTCTACGAAGCATGAATACTCCCGTCGATTACCGCCACCATATAGCGGGTACTTTTCTGAAAAGACTCACACGTGACCACCTGACGGGTATCTCTCTCGAAGGGTACCAAAAACTCTCGGAACGGTGAAAGGCCGTCGTAAACGTTTACTTCCGTTTACTTTCGAGCGGTTCGCGAGCAACGTTTCCCCGATCGGCGAGGACTCGCACGTGCCGCGGGAGGAATTCGTGAAAGAATCGAGACGATGGTTCACGAGGATGGTCGAAGGCTTTGGCGGAGCGACAGCGAGACACGACGTTACGCCTGAAACTGGCGACCCGTCGCACAACCGCGGCCAAGCTGATCGATGCCCAAGAGAATAGCGACCGCTGCAGTGGAAGCGAGGCAGATGTTTCGCTTCCAGAACGCCGGCGCGCATTCTCCTCACGTGGATTGCACGCGCGCATGGGTGTCCTGTCCATCCTGTTTCAAGGAGCTTTACCGCCACGACCTTGTCCCAGGAGAGCCAGGCCCCCACCGACCTTGCACTCTGCATTGCGCCGCTAAATAACCCCCCGTACGCCATAACAATCGCGTTTCCGGGAACGCGAAAGCTCTATCGATGTGCTTTGACCTTGCACCCATGGGTTTTGCGGAACTCGTCTGTAGTTATTTTCTTATACGTTACCGGGAGGCTGCGTGGAGTTTCGACGGGAATTATCCGTTGTTCTCGAGCATGGATGAATTCTGCTTTCGTTACTCTTGAATCCCTGATAGGTCTGGGTTAGATTCTAGAGTTACTTATAAACTACTATCTACTCATCCTAGCATATCAGACATAATATATGTTTACTTTTGTTGCATCGAAAACATCCAGAAATGAAAAATATAAATAATTGGTTATGAAATCCTTACATTTCCATCTCACGTGCAAATAATTTGACGATCTTTTTCAAATAACCTGATAAAATATGAATTAACCGTGTCCGTGTAGCGTGTAGGAGTAAACATCGTTATATGCGTGGAATATCGATGGTTCGATAAAATTTGAATTATATTAAATTAACTAACTTTCCATAAATGACAGCAGCTTCAAACGATACGTCCATATTAAATGCGCGAACGATACGTTCGCGAATTCAATCATTAATTTATCGTAATGTCACGGTATCTTTAAAGCCTGACATCGACAAGAATTCATTCGATATTACTGCACTCGCAATGCGCCTACGTCACGGAACTCTATCTGCGCGAGTGCTCGGCAACAACTGTGTTCGTCGACACCGGAAATTTTTACCTCCGCCAAACCGAATTAGCACAATGCTGTGTACTATTTCCAAAGCATGTCTACCGAGAATACCTCATCCCCTCGAGCGAAGGTATTACCTGTATCTCGTTGATGAGTGACTTTGACGCCGTGACACATTTGACGCTGCATGTAACGCAGAAACGGCAAATAAATCCTTACATGGAAATTGCGTATTATAAATAGAATTTAACTGTTTCGTAAACGACAAAGTTGAAATTTATCGAATTTTATTCGAATGGTAAATAATATACAATAGAAGTCGCTACTTTTTTTTCCAGACGTTAGGTTTACAAAAGAATGCTAACTAATATCCTAGAGTGAGAATAAAATCAGTTTTGGAAATAAAAGGGTTCTTACACTTTCAACATTTTCTATAAATCGCGATCTGGCGATTATTTGGACGAGAAATAGATTCAACGTTTTATTTTCATATATTTTTTTAATTTCCGTACGTCACAAGGTCTCATTTTATTATTTCACAGAATCCGTCGAAGGACAAAAATTTCATTTTACTGTCACGAACGAAGTGACGCAAAAAACGTCGGATTTTCCCTTCTAATAAAAGGGAATGCGCGTTTATTGCGCGAGCTTGTGAATTATTTAAAAAATTTTTTTTTTCGCGCCTTATGGCCCATATTTATTTCGACGAGGTTTGTTTAGTCTGCTCTGTTGTGGCATCGTCTCAGACTTCCAATTTTCGACCAGTATATTCCCGTTTATTGAACGCCTTCGATGCAGCTCGCATTTCATGCGCTTCGTTCATATGAATTGACAAGTGGTCACAAATAGTATTAAATCAATTCTTGCGCGTTTATATGGATGGAGAAAAAGTGATTGATAAACGTGGAAACATTACTCACATAATAATTACAACAATATCGAGTGCAGTTCATATCAGAAATTGTCTTTTAAAATAAATAATATTAAGTTGATAACGGTCAAAATTCAATACCCTAACACTCGATGCACGGGTATCCAAAAATGAAGTAAAATCGTGAAGGAGGTCAGTTCATTGATAAATGATTCAACCAAGGATTCAGATCCGCTTCGACATAATGGTTTACGTATTATTTGTAATACGTATTGGAAAAAAGACATTACAGAGAAACTAAAAAAGAAGTAAAACTCACAATAATATGTTTTGAAGATGAGTTCAAAATATATATCTACATGTTTCATGTTGTGTATATTTATGGCTCTTTCCGGTGTTAAAATTGTTCAATTCTATAACATAATCTTGAATACAATATTTGGAAGAACATTATCAATTATTCATCATCGACATGCATTTACAAAAATTCTTTCGAATAAGAATACATTAATTAGAACATCTTTTCGAATAGTCGGAGTATGACTGTTTGACAAATTTTGAAACCTTCGTTAGATATTCACGTCGAGGGAATGACATGGCAAAAATTCGGCTGCGCGAAATTTAGAGGGAAAAAAAATAGCTGGTTGGGTGACTGCGCAGCGTCACGAATGATGAAGAGGGGAGACTGCTATAAATTTTACGTGGTACCTACGTGGGATTCAACGTCACGTTCTCCGCCGACGTCACGACGCCCCGAGCGTTGTAAGCTTCGCGATTCATTCATGAAATTCTAGAAATTCACGCAATAGCGAGCGGAACCGATGACATCAGAAGATAGATAAAGAACCACCCGAAAATATCCCCGATTATCTGTAGGCGCGCTATTTTCGTCTCCGTTGGTTTATATGTTTTCTTAGCGATCTTTCGAATAAAAATTCTATCCGCGCGCAATGACGCTGGGCGTCGTATTTTCACGCGCTCGCGGACAAGCGTTATTTTCACGTAGGAATGTCAACCTGTTTTCTTTTTTTCCCCCGCGAACGTAACATCTGAAAAATTCCAACCAGCCTCGCGTTGAAATATTTTATAAACTTGAACGTCCGAAATAACCGATACAGGCTCCCTTTTATCGAAATTTACGCAATATCGTGGCGACGAGATTTTCGACGCGGTATAAATTAATATAGGTTGCGAACCATTTAAGGGGGTTGGGTTAATTTAGAGATAACGAAAATTAATTTTTCTTTGAGACTCGAATATTAGAAATATTCTACTGAATGAAGTATGGTGACATTTATTGTTCTTCTTTTATTTTTATTTCTATTCTTCTAGCTGACAAAAGTGTGGTTAAATTCTTTTTTTTCTTTTCACATTTTCTTGAAAACTCAAGTCTTTAAATCATTACGCTGAAAGAATTACTGCAATCAACATTCTATCTGAATTGATATCCACAAACGATCATAAATATGTATAGTAATCAATTGCATTATTGTTTCATCGCCTTTTTATGGAAAATAGTTTTTATTCTATGCACTTCATTATAAATAAATGTGTCCTCTTGCCTATTTCCGAGGAAATTTTTGTCGTCTTTTCACTCCCACGCTCGCTTGTGACATAACGGCGCGATGACTAGCGTTGGTATGACCGAAAAGTGGCCTTTAAAATATTTTTGACTGCGGTAAACTAACCGTATACCTTCGGCCCACGACATGGCAGGAAAGTGTAAATTGGACCTCGGGCAAAAGTGAGCTTCGCACGCCTGGTTGAAGGTTTCATTCGACCGTTTCCTCGGGGCAGACGTGGTCAAAGTTTTATTAGAATAATAGATATCCAGTAAAACCAACGCGTAGCGATGTATCCGTGACGTTTATTCGATGCAATCAATTAAATTTTTATCTATTCATCGCGAATCATTTTATTTCACGATCCAAACTCCAATTTTTATTTAACAGATCGACCATCCCGTCACCCACGTACTGGTGATAGGACTTCTGAGGAACAAAAAAAGATTAATTCTGAAGATAAGGTGTTAAAGAAACTAAATCTGAATAGAATTCGTAAATTTGGCGAGGTCACGATAAATAATTTATTAATTTATATATGTAGTTTCCAATTCTCTAGGAATAACAATTTAGCCTTGCAGAAAGGATCTAGCAGGATAAGGATAGTCAATCGGTCCCCAACCCAATTTTCATTGCTATTATTTTAATTACTCTTCATTTCATTCTTTTTAATTATTTAACGATGTTCTAAGACTCCGATCATCATTCCTGATTTTTTTGGTAGGTGTCACTCACACGGTTCTTCGGAATTATCACTCGCAAAAAATAAATTATTTATTTTCTACCCTTAGTAATTAAAAAAATACCCTGAAAAAGATATATGAGATGCAGTTTATAGGTATAAATATTTTCGTTTTTGCAGAATTTAAACATCTGAAATAGTAACCGAGAAAAAAAATAATAAAATTAAGTCATATTACTCTTACACGGAGGGTTAATGGTCTGGAACTTTGTGGGATGATGTATTAGGTCAAAAGCATTGCACGACACATAATAGCAATGAAAATTGGGGTAGGGGCCGATTGCCTATCCTTATCCCGCTAGACCCATTCTTCGCGTAATAATCTGGCAATCAACATGTTAACATATAACAAACTACCGATCTTCAATTTTTTTCCGTTACACGAAATTTATATTCAGAAAAACTGTTACCCATCTTTGTTCAGCTATACTGTTTTCTCTCGAATGTTTTCGCACTCGAGTTCTGCGTCACGAACGTTCTGCTTTCTTTCAAACGTGCAAACCGCGTTTCCTTCTCGTGTGACTAATTTCCGTTCACGCGTGCCCTCCGTTCGCTCGTATCGCGAAGAGGCTAATCAGGATAAATAGGCGTGATGCTTCTTCTAAAACGAACAAATCTATTTTTATGTTCCCCGTCCGGGTCGATGCTTCATCTCAGTCTATCCACCACAGTGTATCTCGTTTTCTCGAAGAACTGAGAAGCGTTAATAAAATTATTCTTTTTGGTAGGTAACGTTTTGCTTTGAAAAAGTGAATTTTGTGGAGAAAACAGACCTTTTGTGGAAATGTCTACTAAATGCCAAAAATGTTGACCTTGGCGCTTAGTAATATAGAGTGCAATAAAATAAATTAAACTTCGACAGGCACAGTTCAAAACAAAATCGATAGAACTCTCTGTAGAACACGATGCGCGAGGAGAAGTTCGATTAACGAAAGAGCATCGACCGTACCTCGTCCCCTCCTGAGACCCTAAATATGATGTTTCGAGCAGGGTCGCTCCCACAGTATGCATACACTCTGGTGTCGATGTATCAAGCAAGGTCGGGTTGCGTAAAAATGCCAGTGCTAGACAGGCGGATTTTGTTCGCATCGGTAGAGGCCGATCGTTCCCCAGGTACGCCTAAGACCAGGAATATCCTCGTGAACGCCCCCGCCGTGCCAGAATCAAGGGGACACTATGCTAACCTCGAGTGCACCGGCCAAACTACGAACTCATCTCAGAAATATGGCCGAACATTATTATTAGATTACGTATACACCGCTGGTCTGGAGTCGTGCGTTACGTCTAACGACTCTTTGGACATTTTCCTCTCTCGTTTCACCGATTTCCAGCTTAAGAGCTGTTAACACGAGGACCAATTGTCGGAAGCAAGAACTAATGCCTGAAGCTTGCGAGAGCTGGAACACGAGGACCCTCTGTTGGGAAGGTTTGCAGGTACTAAGAAAAAAGTTAGTTCATGTGAATAACCGTCTTCAATCTGTCATGTTCTTGATTCGCTCGAGTGCATAGGCTCCTTCCTTTTTTTACTGATTAGCTCGTTGTTTCGCATTTTACGTAAAGTATGATTACCATTCTCAGAGCAACATTTGACAAATTTAAATTTAAATAAAGAATAAAGTAACAGAAATTCATATTAAATTTGTCCTATACTTTTTAAATAATATCAAACTTAAAAAATTGTTAACTATTCGTTTTCAATTAGATAGGATTTATAAATTTTTAAGAAAGCCCAACTTTATAAACTAAACTCGTTTATGGTTAGTTTATAAAAACCATATTATTATTTTAGTAATTTATGTTCATCAGAAATTTCCATTTATTTAGAATTTAAATCCGTCGAGCCCTTGTGCTTCTTTTTAGCTTCACTCTCTCAATTCCCTGAGCTCGCTCCCACTCAACATCTCGGTCCTTCATTCCCCTTGGCTTGCTCCCCCACTTTCAGTCGTTATCTCTCTAACTACTATAATATTAAATTCAGTACTCACGTTCCGATGCACCGGTGCACGTGCCACCCTCTCCGAAGATCCTCGAAGTAGTTCCGCGAGCAGTTCAGGACTTGGTCCCGGAAGACCTTCGAGTTTGCTCGGGCTGGAAGTGGTTCTATGGTGGCAGGGCGTGGGCGGCTCTGAACCGCTGTTATTTGAGCTTGTGTTGTACGAGAGATTCGCGGAAACTTTTCTGCGCGGACGTAGACCTTCCTCGAGAGCTATGTCGGTGGTTCTCGGCTTCGCCATTTCAGCCTCGAGCATTTGCCCGTAAGGACCGCGCAGAGGCCTTTTACTATACCTGCACAAATTAGAATAAATTTCAATGACAATAGCTGCGATTACACTCGAAACAGATTTCACCAAACGAATATTTTAGAAGGCAATTCTTCCCTTATTAGTGATATGTCAGAGGAACAGAAATGAAAATTAATTGGTTATTCATGTGAGGACATTTTGCTCCACTTCTTTAAGAAAAATTATAAAACAAACCGAAACTCTAGCAGAATAGTTGTATCCACATAAACCGTAGTATATAGGCGTACGTAAGATATTGTATTGTGTCTTATTATTTAGTTTATAAATCAAGCAGACTAGTTCGATACACTTATTACCGAATAAAGTATCCACGTTAATCACGCGACCAATTTTAAACACACCTACGAGTCAACAAGCTTAAGGAACTAAGGAAAAATGTCGAATAAAAAGTTATGAATTTGAATGATAGAAAAGTGCGAAAATAATCGAAGCGTTGGAAATCTAATGTGGAAGAATAGTTCCTACTCTAATTTCCGTTCTATTAGGATATATTAGCGATAATTCTCGCGTTACCTTCTAGGCGTGTGGCCTTCGCAGTCGGAGAGGTCGCTGGGCGTCGCAGGTGGCTCGTCTCTTTCCTCGCTGCTCTGTGCTGACAGCTTGTTCCTGTCGGTCTCCAAGGGCTCCGGCCATTGGGTTATGTACACACCCTTTCTTCTTTTGCTGGTGTCCCCTCGATACCTTCTCGTTTTACCCGATGGCGAGGACGTTTCCGAGGGCGCCTCACTAGTCGCCTCGCTACCCTCGCTCGCCTGGCTCAGCCGTGGCTCTTCCGGTGGGGGTGTGATTATCACCTCGTGAGGCTCTATCCTATTTTCTGCCACACAAAACAAATCATTTTTTTTAAACCTGCTAGCGAGATACATACATATAATATTTTTAAATCGACGGTTTTTTGATATATAATATATATTTGCACACATGTGTTACGTATACGATCATCGATCAAATTGTTAGAGACACCGAAGGAAAAAAGATCTGAATCTTTCAAGGACACGATGTTCATTTCGAATATAGAGTGTGTATCGTTCTGTGATGAACATTTTTAAATTTAACAGCACCGTGTAATAAGATACAATCTAAATAAGATTGTATGGATGAACTAATTTTTTTTCATTTATATTGTAGAAGTTATTGAATTATATATCTTGATCTTCGAAACATGTTTATTCCTTAATGCATTTGATAATCGAATCAACGTCTGTAATTAACGTAAACGTGTTCTTTTGAGATAAAGTGAATAGACCAATTAACAGAATAAACGTTCTTTTGAGAGAAACCTAGGACAATCACAGAAGATTCTACAGAACAACAAGTAAAAAAATTCATATACCATTTTACGCATTTTAAAATTCTAATGAAACAAACCAGAAAAATCATTTCAACTTTCCATGAAATAAAATTATACGACTCGATGAAAAGGAATCCAGGGTGGGAAAGGTCACTTTAATTGTGCTCCGTAACCTTTTCCTCTATACATTTTTTTCAGTTTCACGTGAAAAAGAGCTGCAAGCTGTTCCAGTTCTCAGAATCGATTTACGCATGATTGATTGGTATATTAAAAAATATTGCTCAACATCCTTGTAACGATTTTCAGAAATAACTTCAATCGAATGCACAGTATTATTAATTTCAGTTTGCCCCAGTTGCACTCGTGTCTCTAGTACCTCTATTTGTAAAATTACAATTGTATGCGTACAAGAAGAAGTTACTTTGTACTCCTCAGCAAAAGCTTAGCGGATCGTACGCAAAGTAATTTTGCACTCAGGATGGACAAAATTTTCTAATTTTATATACGATTTATCCCAAGTGCTTAATTTCTGTACCGCCAGGTATTTCGTCCTTTCACGATTGAAAGTTGAAAAAAAAAAAAAAAACAACCAAAAGATGGGAACGAAAGAGAAAATCGGAAGCGCGAAAAGATACGAGAAAATGAGATTGCTATCCACTTGGTCCAACTGTTCCCAATGTATATAACTCTCTTGCCACCGATCGAGAAACGACGGAAACGAAAGCAAGCTGGGCGAACAGTTGCCGTCATAGGTCAACAGATCACCGTGGGCTAGCATTTATTGTGATTAGCGGGCTCCAGCCACGAGCTGGGCGTGAAGTCATCAATGAAGACGGCTATAACTCCGTGACGCTGAAACCTCTATTTCGTATCTGGCACCCGACGTTCCGAAAATAGAGCGGGCGCGAAATAAAGTGGAAACTTGGTTACACCTTTATGCCACCGTACTCCTGTCGATGCACCCGAAATAGTCCTTCTTTCCTTGCCCGCTGGTGGACAGACGAAAATATTTGGCCACCCCATCCGGTTCGATTCGATCCTAATGTATCACGCCGACACGAGCCCACTTTCAACGAGCGATTCCTAATCTCTGCCAGTCGATGCTTCGATAAACGTGTCAACGAATATCCGATAATTAAGAGCACGGGTCGTTGAATCTTACGTGCGGAGCGAAACGACCTATTACGATGCGAGTCACGATCGGATTCGTAGAACGTCAGGTGCACCGAGAACGGAGAACACGGAAGGTGTGATTCTGGCACGGATTAAGTCGTTAAATTAAAATTACAAGCTGCGAGGATGTCGGAGTTAGTAATATTATGTTGCCAATTTCTACTGACGAAATCGGATAAATAACAAACTGTTGCTATAAGCAACGAGCAATTTACAAATTCGTGTCCTGTGGGCTAACGATTTCGTACCTCTATGGAAATTAATTTCTTTTTTCACAATACGATCTTTTAGAAAAAACAAGATACCATTAATAGTTCTTATCCCAAGAAATAAAAATTGTTTTGGATATTAATCTTTTACCCGTGCCAAAGAAGATGGACGAACCTTTCTGTACGGTTTCTTCGATTGCCGCGTTGTCAACGAGAGGATAGACGGGTTCGGACGCGAGGATCTCGATGGGAAGTGCGTCAGGCTGCACCAGATCCACTCTGGGCTCGTTGATCTCGGGAACCGGTGGTTCTGGGCTGGTGAGGGCACTGGACGTCGCCAGACTATCAGAACCATCGCTTCTCGGTCGGATCTCTTCGAGGTTTCCGGTCTGCGGTACGCCCAGGCCTTCAGCGGAACCGACGGCGCTGTCGACGCTGGGCGTCGATGTTCGCGGGCTCTGACGACTGGGGCTGTTCTGCGGCGTCGAGACAACTGGACTGACATCCCCTCGTCTTCGTGGCAACGTGCTGGCGCGAACATCCTTGCTCTCTGTACGATTCGATGTCGCTAACGGTTGAACCTTTTGTCTATTGGCTGCAAACAGAAGTAGGGTGATATGTATAATTCGTTTTCTTTAAATTAAGGAGGGAAATAGATTTAGGCTCAAAGAGCCCGAAAATCAATTTAATACGTCCTCAAACAGAAGTACAATATTTAGAAGTAGGATCATTCTTATGTAACGTACAAGATCATTCTTATGAAACGTAGAAGATCATTTATTTATTAGAACTGGGAAGGTTTAATTTCGTTCGTGCTGAAAGATTTGTACCCAAAGATTCTGTGCGAGATACATATACGAAAATATTAACAAACTTGGCAAGTATCTACATATAATATAATAAATAGGTACACGCGCGATATCGATACATCTGCTGCGAATGTGAAGTTTCTATGAATATTTTCGGACATCGGCTATATATAGGACGCCAGATATAAATTGGTTTACTCAATAATACAAGATTGTGGTTCTGACCTGTCAATCTTCGTAACTGACTCTTTTGAAAATGAAACCTCGTACAAATAAATTTTCTTCCACATTTTCGACTTATTTCTGGACCAGAATCGTCTCCTCCTATTACAAATTGCGGGACACCGTGTGCGATGGCGTACCAATGATATATCCACATCATGGCAACGATAACAGTACGGACAGAGATAGGAAAAATTCTTATTTAGATACAAAAATTTGAATAGCGAATGAAATATGGAAAATGATTTCTTCCTTACTTTTTGAATTAAAATTTAAATCTAAATTAAAAAAATGAAATAATGTCTTAAAAGCATTATTCACCTTCCTGCGCAATAGAATTATTTGCTTAGATTAGAATAAAGTTGCCTTGTCTAAGGGTAACCTAAAGATTAGGCGAATTATACAATTGTATCTATCGCAAATTAGTTCGATCAGTGTAAGTTTACACATATTCTTTCTAAAATTAGAGAATTTCTTTTAAACGAAAATTGTAGTATAGTAAAATAGTCAGCACTAATTTACTATGACAGTGTGTTTCTTAAAAAACGCTTATTTAATCGCATAATGAATTCCTTTGCCAATAATATCACGACTTACTAAAACTCTTGAAGAAGTCTCTCTTTCTGAAAGAAAGCTACAGGGCAAATTACTCTTTTATTAAATATTTTTACTAATTACTATTTGTTCCGTCGAAGCAGAGTACACGCGTTCCTCGGTTAAAGGGTAGATAAAAAACCGAGATCGAAAAAAAACATCCATGGAATCTGTCCGTTTCCCGACATCCTTCTGCAACGCTGAATCTTCAATTTTTTAATCGAACTGTCTATCACGGCATACCTCGAAACGCAAAAAAAAAATACACATTCGTGGAACGTGTACTCTCCCTATTTTTAATAGTACCTCGAGTGTTCTTGTACCAGTGGTTACAAGGCCACCGTGAGCGAGACCACGCGGGAAAGAGAGAGGAAGTTCTAATTACCTCCACGAGTGTTAGGTAAGTTTGGCAGCCCTCTCAACACGAGGAGGTGGACCATTCCAATAATAACAAGCGGAGTGTGCGAGTGGGAACGGGAACGAAAATCTCGGTGACGCTCCAAATCGACAGCATGTCGTCTTGGCCGAATTTCGCCTAACCGACTGAACGAGAGACAAACTCACGAGGGATGTTCAGCAATCACGAAAATGCAAGAAGATTCAAAACTTTTCAGAGACGCAGTTCTAATAGCGCTGATCAATTTTCATTCCAACAACGAATGAGCTAAGCTAGGGGTGAAAACATCCCCTCAAAGAAATTGTGAGTTCTCGTAGTATAGTGACCTGTGACCATCTAAATGTCATCAAGTTAAATTCCAGTCTTACGGTTTATGGTACCTTTCAATAAGAGAACCAAGAATATTAATAAGAAATAATTTCTTTATTGTATTTATAATTGAACAATCTCAGATATCGAAACAAATCACAATCAAAAGGTCTTTAATAAAATTATTTGAATGTCATCACATGCCAAACTCGTTTTCAAACAAATTCTAAATCTTTTGCTTTCTACTTCATCCTGTTTCTCATCAGAAATATGTACGTTCACTTTTCAACTGGTTCTCCAGAGATTTTCTGGTTCAGATCCAGCATCGATATTCCTTTCGATTTACGGGAAAGTGGAAAAGCGTACAAGTTCGATCGCCTTAATTATGACGCATGCTATAAATCATAGCAGACGATTATAAACGAATTCCACGTTCGCGAGCCCCGCTGCAATTATGGTGGTCATAATTGAACGTCAAATTAACCGCTGGGTAAATACTGCCTCCGCAGTAAAACACACATCCGTTAATTTAACTCGCGGACTACCAAAGGGAACACTTCTCAAGCACATAAATGTTGAAAAACGAAAAATTACGGAGTGCGTAAGTGCGCAATTACAAGCGCACAAAAAGGTTATAGGATGAAAAACGTGGCGTGTTCACAGTCCAGCCACTCTTTACAGTGCCAAGAAAGACGTTTATCAGTCGAAGCAAAAAACGAATAACGACAGAAAATAAAATGATACATAATTACTCTCTTTTAAAATTTATTTTCATCAACTTTAGTTGCCTTGTTACTATACGTCATTTGTCTACTTTGACTGTCACTTTCAAGATGCCCAAATTGATAATCCAATTGATCTTAACTTAAATTGGTTTACCATTAAACTTATCAAAAATATATGATAACCTCAAACGAGTAAATAATTCTCCAATTATTCTCCAATTATATCGTGTCGATCCATTCCCCAACTTTCGAAACATCCGTAAAATCAGATTCTAATTCGAAAGGAACAAATTTAATTTGTACCTGAACGGAACATTACTAGCATTTCTCAATGCACGATTCGTTCCTCATCGTCCGCCAGAACCATAACCAATTTCCTTATGCGATCGTTGCCCCAGCCAGCATTATTACCATCAACCTCGTGATCGTAATCACTGTCATCGCGAACGCATTTTTTCCTCAATTCGCGATAGACGGATAAAGGAAAATCTATTATATCAGCCGCTTTCACTCGATCCCATTCCGTCCGACGCGCGGCGTTCACCCGACGGTTAATAGTCGAGGATCGTAGCGGCAGCTGTATTTCAGAAGATACCTAGTTACCCGTCCTCGTAAACCGTCTTTCGCGCATAAAAGGTGTCCCGCGAGAGATTTGTTGGCGCGTTAGCGCGAAGCGTTTCCGGCTTGCGCCACGCACGCGATTCGTCGCGTTTCACGCTTTCGGCCTTGTTACACATTGAGAAATCGGCGATCTCGTTTTTCGGTTTTCTTTCTTTCCCGCGCAAATTGGCTGGTTAGGCTGGTAAGAAACGTAACGCCCCCGGAACTGCCAATGTGGTATTTTGGTCAACATTTTGCTGAAACTGTAATCAGTTTCTTTTTAATTGCTTGATTTGTTGTTCATTTCGTTCCAGTCGTTTCGACCATGTACGTTTATTATTTCTCGGTTTGACATATCGTCCCATTTGTAATACAGCGGAGCGTGTCGCGAGGAATGTCATAATATTGTGGATACAGTTTGTACTTTTAAAGATAAATATGAAAATGAAAAGGATTTTATTAAATGACTCACACGAGCTGGAAAATTTCATATCGAATATAAACGAATTTGCTATTTTTTTTAATTAACGATCATTGTTTATCGATATTGACACAAGTGTTGTTTATATAATGTTAAGAATAAAAACTGCACACTTTCGTCAATATTCTTAATGTGTATATATACTGTTTTCTAATTAATAAATACTGATTCTGTTTACAACTATCTTTATGATAGAAAATTTCCAGGCAAGCCCACCTGCAGAAAATTAAAAATTAAAAAGTAAAAAGTAAATAGCAACGGATGAAATTTTGATATAGGCAATAGTATTGGTGATAATCTCGATACTGAACGATAAGTAACGATAAGAGACTTTTTACATTCTCGTTACGATATCATTTCATAATCGTTTTTACAAATATCGAACGACAGATCATGTATATCTTATCCTCGCGTTTCTACTGGTTATCATACTGGATAAAATCATTTTTTGCTCATTTTCTTAAAGACCCAAGACTTAAAAGCATTATCCTGTAGAGATTATCCAAATGTAAAAATGATGTTATTCGACACTGCACATACTATCAGAAAATTTAGTTTACTCTGTGAATGTTATTAGCACACATTATCTAATCAGAGTGATTCGTTTGATTAGATCCTAAGCTTCTTAAAAATATTTTCTATTTTACTGATTATCGCTAAAAAAATGTACGTAAATTGGAAGAGCTTAAATATACGTCGCATATTTTATAGTTGCCACAAAAATAAATCTGAAACATCGCTCAATTTTTAGATCGTCAAAACAAGCAGACCCCCTAAGCGGTTACCTAAGTACACAATAAGCTTATTCAGGCCAGGGACACAAATGCATTACTTTTAAGGTCACAGAAAACAGTGTCTGGTATCTCTCTTATTTCAAGTCCTTTATTATGAAACCGAATCTGCCACGGTATGTATGTAGTTCAGGGTTAGAGCTATACACCTAGACGAAAGTCAATGTTACGTTGCCACTGAGGCGTGACGAAAAATCTGGACCGTTAGGAGCGATCGTTATTTGTACATCTTCGAGTAAACTGGCCATTGTTTTTCAAGTAGACGTCAAACATAATCAGTATTTTAATAACGAGACATTTTTCAAGTGATCAGGAAATTTATGATATACTCAATAATCGCAAATGTCTCCATATTCATACTGAATGTTATATTTCATAATTAATACAGGGCGTATATTTACCGATCCTGTGAAACTAGGAGTCAGGGAAGTAATAGTTTATCTGCTAATCACGAAAGGAATGATAATTTCTATACATAATAATCCATTGAATTAAACCAAAAATCTGTATGTATGCTGGCATCTGCTTCATATTTCAGGACTACTTTACCAAAAGATTATGAAATTTGCTATGAAGACATCTTCATATATACGGTGCCTCGATGGATCGCATCTTTTTTCAAATTTTACGTGAAAATTGGCAAACATGGACACAGTTCCGCTTCGATATTTTCTCAGTTAAAAGTTTTGGCATATTAAAAGCGATAAGATTTGATACGTTCGAAACTATATAACGGCAGGAAAGTTTTGCAACAACGTTGCCAGCAGCTTCGTTGCCAGACGGGTTGGGACGAGCAGGATTTGTAAACCGCGGTGCGTCTTCAGCGCGAGGTGGCGAACGAAGAAAGAAAATTTCACGTTGGCCTCGCGGGGCGAAGATAAAGCGCGACAACGGGCTTAGCGTTGATCGACGGGATGTCTCGTGACGGAAAAGCGTGCGTTCGGTACCCTCGAAAATTATTGGACTGGAATTCGCGAAATAAAATACGCGCCCAACGCGTCAACGAATTTAGGACGTCATGCCTCTTTGACGCGCGTGAAACTTAGAAAGCATTCTCGCGTATTCGCGGTGGCGGTGTGAGAAAGAAACGAGAGGAAAGGAAAAGGAAAAAAAATACTCTCCAACTCAAGTTTCTCAATAACAAGAGTTTCGCGAGATACCGTTGCTTTCGCGGATTTAGATTGTCCCTATCTTGCGGGGAACGTCTTCCAACTGTAACACGCCGATTTTTATAGAACTTCGTACGCGGATGGAACTACGGAACACGATACATGTATACTTTGTTGTATGTTGATATTCGTGTTCGAGGAGGCGGAAACTACCCTCGAGGTTCTAGGAAATTTGCAGAAACTGACGGAAATAAAGAAAGTATTTGTAAAGTAGACGAAGGCATTTAATATGTTTATTAAACAGATAGAAAAATTTAATGTTAAATAAACTTTTTGTACGTATTTCATGCAAGTAATCATTTCATTTTTCTGGAATTTTTAACTAAAATGTCCAGGAAGAAAATAAATATTAGTCTACATATTTTAGCTACTTGTAAGCACTATTTTCCATGAGAAATATATGATAATCTCAACTCATTGAATAGCATTACAATTTTTGCAGCGATCAGAAATGAATATTCCTCGAATCTGTGGAAGCAATAACACTTGCCGAAGAAGTACGGGGACATGTAATTCTCTAGAAATAAAGCTTTTTCGACAAATGGGAATAGACCGTTGTTACAGAAACCTCTGTCTTTTCTTCGTTCTGATTATATTTAAGTTAGAAATGGCCGTAAATGGTAACGATTTTGATAAATTTCCCAATAATAAGAATTTCGCGAGATACCGCCGCTTTCACGGATTTAGATTGTCCCTATCTATGTTATACAAACCGACACCTACATGAATGTAATAATAGACATAATGGGTAGTGTTTATTTGGCGATCCGCCATGCCGCCGGAGTCTGCATTCCCGCGCACAGCCGACGCTGGCCAATATTTACAAGTACACGTACCGTATACAAATCATATAATTAATTGACAATGTTTTCCCGTCCAAATTTCCGCGTTCGTTGCAAACGATTATTTTTTCACGCAGCCCTGAAACGAAAAGAACTGGAGTTCATGTCGCTCCATTATGTAACGTTGATACCACGTTTCCGATTTTTCTTTTCACTTTGAAATTGACAAATAGAAATGGTTCATCTCTTTTTATCACAAAGAGCAAACGAGTTGTATGAGATTCAATTTAGTAATCACGTCGTCCAATTTTTACGATTAATTTTGAATACATATCCGAAAAATTAAAAAATTAAGAAATTATAAATATTTCAAGTATAGAAATATTTACATATCTATGAGAATCTATATATTTATAAATTGATATATCTATATATCAATTTCATAGATATTTCATGTAAGTAATGATTTTAACCCTTCTGGAATTTGTAACTAAAATGTCTCGGAAGAAAATAAATATTAGCCTAAATATTTAGCAACTTGTAAGTACTCCTTTCCATAATAAAGATACGTTAATCTCAACTCGTTGAATAGTATCGAAATTTTCGCAGCGATCAGACGTGAATATTCCTCGAATCTGTGGAACACTTGCCGAAGAAGTGAAACAGAGCCTTCTACGGTGAATGACTAGCAGAACCAGTTTCGAGCAGGTGAAGACCCGAAAAGATAAACACGGAAACAAAGTACAATGAATGCTTTGGAGTAACTGTTCTTAGGGTCGCGCTTCCATTCTCGCTGTTACGCCTATTTAAATGGCCCCTACTGTTTCGTTTACGACTATTCGTAGCAATGAATTCAGATATCGAGCACGATAGTCGTAAATAAAATTTTCAATGATACCATAGTTCGAGTTGCTGGTAAGCTCGCCTTTTCCTTTGCAAATGAACTCGGAATGTAGCAGCGCAAGACAAACGATATTTAAAAGTTTGTAGAATTTTTACACGTCTTTTAAATAGTTCTGGTGAATGTTGGATATATTATGTGCTTCCGAGTGTAAGTAGTGACTTTTTTGAAAAATGGCATCGTCGCCTTTGCCAATATTGCATTTGGCTTCGCCAGAGATCCGAGGATTCACCACTGTACCTGAGTTTCGACCACAACAACGTGGATTGTGAATGACATCAAATTTCCACGAATAAGTAATTTTTCCAAATTTTAAAAATCCAAGCCAATTGGACTGTGGGAAATGCTGATACTTGCTTTGACTATCTACGAGTACCCTCACTCTTCCTCAGCTTTCTACTGTTAACAGTTATAAGTTTGTCCCTGTTCGATTATGTATTATATTTCTTGCTAAGTAAAAAAGCCTCGATTTGACTTTTTTTATGCTTCAAGATTACTTAAAAGATGGCCCTCGTATACGATTACATAAAAAGAAATTTCATTAGCCCAAAATTTTATTTAAAGACAAGATGGTCGCATTTGATCCGACCGTAGGAGAAGAGGATTAAACTATGCTTACTCGAACCTTGTCCGCTAGATATAGCAAGATTACCTTGATTAAAGTCCACCTGGCCAAAGGAGGCGCTCCTGTACGGCGCACCAGCCCTGTGAAAGGTAAGAAGAGGCCCTCTGGGTTCCAACCTGGTGACCGCGTCCCTCGCCTCTCCCTCGTTGACGCCGCCCGTGGCAGCGTTCAGATTATCGCACAAGTCGTCCACACATGTAGCACTATCCACCACCGAATCACTGTACTGTCTCAGGTGTTTAGGCCCGTCCGCACTGGCGTTCAGTTCGTTTTTTATGTCACTTACGTCACCACTGCTCCTGTCGTGTTGCCTGCCCGATCGCGAGAATCTCCGCGAATCGGAGAAGGGCTTCCTCGACTCACTGTAACACTCATCACCCACACTCTCACTCCGACCTATCGTCTTCAGGTGATGTTGCTGGGGATGCTGGTTGCTCGGGCTGTGGCCATCGCTGTGCGAAAAGCTTCGACAGGTAGGCCGACCGTCGCAGCGACCGCATCCTGGATTGGTTGCCTGAGAAGAAATACGATTTCCTAGTGAATATTAGGACTTTTTCAATAAAGCATAAAGATGGGATACTTAGAACCAAAAGAAGTCTGATCGCTACTACGATATGTTACGAAGATGGATTGAAACAAAAACTCTTTAACCTATAACAACGCGCGAGACTCATGGTAGAGAATTCGAGTAGAACATTGAGTAGAATTTTGAGTAGAGAACAATTTGAGTAGAATTTTATATCTGATTATGGCACGCACAGGATTAACATGGTCGCTTGGTCACTGTCCAGTCTCCCAGCGGTGTATCTAATAGCATAATACTATGACCCGTGCTAGAGTCATGCACAGTGATCATATTAAGAGACAGCTGGTGGGATCCAGTGGAATAACTGTCCCAGAATCTCAGTTCATAATAGTGTTTAGCAATTTACCGAGTTCCGGGGTGCTGAGGTTCTTGTGGTCGCGAGGATAATTTACATAGCAAAGTAAACAAGGAAATTATCGTATTCCTTAACTGAAGTTTTTAATCGAATCTGGCATTTGGAGTGGACGATGAAGAAGTAGAAATTCTGAGAAAGACAACAAGGATATGCAGATGGTTAAACATTTGAGCGACGCTATTGATTTTAGATCGATTATGGATGAAGCTCTCTATGCCAGGATTCGTTCTTTCGTTGTGATCACGTTTGATCCTCAACAGTGTGGAAGAATAGAAAGAGGATATATCTAGAAGCCATCGTTTATGAATTGAGAAACGAACTTCTCACCTGTGGATAGCTTTGTGGTGATTGCTGGTATCCAGTGGGAGGTGGAGAGGATGCTTGAACACGAGAAGGTCTTCTGGGTGGTGGTACCGGTGCTGGTCCCTTGAGTTTTTCGGTGAGCTCTCGAAGGCGCTCGGCCTTGTCGCTCCGGGGGCCGGAAGAGGACTTCTTGCCACTTCCTCCTCCGCCCCCGCTCCACCGGAACCTGTGCAATCGGTCCACCGCTATCACTGCTGGCTCCTAAACAAACAAATCAAACCCCCCTTACTTTCAACGGGTATCATAATCCTTAAAGAGTATCCTGGAGGACCTGAAACGATCAGAATTTTTCGAAAAGGTTACTTCACCATTGGTAAAGATTTCATACTAAATGGACCAATGATTGACAGTATTAATATCATGAAAACGCATCTTACTGGTGGATTCTAAATAAACAAATCAAATCTCTTTTACTGGCAGCTTTCCATACATACTGTAATCGTTAAAGAGTACCCTGAAGAACTAGAGAGATTGAGTCTGGATAAAACTTTTGAAAAAAAGTTATTTCATCCTTGGACTAACGATTAATAGCATTATTATTGTGAAAATCGACTATTTAGGTTAACGTTTACAGCGTCCTGCACTGTCTTAGGTATTCGGGATTCCTTTGTTACTTCTTACTGATTTTCTGGATTACTATGATTCTCATCAGATTTTTAAGGTCGTGCACTCGTGACCAGACCAATTTTTGAATCGACCATGCTGCTTCACGTGCGCTGCCTCGTGCCTGCCCGCGAGGGAAAAGACAGATGACGACCAAAATAGAATATCGCTCTTCGACTAGACACCTACGTATCGCATGTACGAGTTTCCGATTCTCTAGGCCCGTCACTTTCTCGCGATCAACTTTTTCTCTTAACGGTACTTCTTACTCCAAAATTAACCGGAACAGGATCTTGGAAGAAAAATCATAACATGTGAAGTGTCAAAACTTGTCAGTATCCTGCTACAAAACCCCCTGACAATCGCTGCGTGATACAAAAGACACGTGACCAAGAAACTGGTACACCTATCAAAGACAATGGTGAAAGTAAATGGACTCGTTATTTGCTCCCATAATTAAAGTCAGAAGATATGCACGATACGTGCTAATTGCATCCGAGTATTCCTCGATCAACGTTTACGAAACGTCTCTTACCTCCATCAGCAGCCATTAATAAATACTACATCTCCTCGCCACCACCTTGTAACCCGCCTCGCGAGTTTTGACACAAAGCGTCCGCAGGTCGAAGACACTTCGTCCCAAATACCAATCAACGGACTCACTCTTACGAAATCACAGCAGTTTTTCTACGACCTCCGTGAGATTCCACCGTCCATGGATCACCGAAAATATCCTCCAGAATGAATTCGATCGGGAGACCCAGTCGTCGAGGTAATGGGCCCGCGACGACAACCTATTGGAACAGACTCGAGCGACGATTCCCAATCGGCAATAATAATCGCGCGTCCACGAGAGGCGATCGAGTCGAGACCAATTGGACAATGATCCACGGTAACTTGGAACGATCCAACGATCGATGGAATATACCTGCAGCTTCAGCGTCTGATGCTTGGTCCACTGTGCGAGTTGTCGCGGCACCGAGACAGACTGCAGCGTCGGGACGACGGTGGACGTGTTGAACGACGTCGAGGAGGATGGCGACGAGGACGACGGTACCGCCGCCGTTAGAGTTGCGGACGATTGTGGTTGATGGTGCTGGCCAGTGCTGTTCCCCACCGATGTTTGCAGCATCCCTCGGTTATTATTAGAGTTCACCAACGGTTGCGCCGACGTCGTTGGCGTCGTCAGCGTCGCCGGCTGTTCCATGCCGGCAGCACGGCTGTTCGAATACGTGGGAGGCCCAGGAAAAGGAGTCTGTCCACCTACTCCGCCACCGCCACCTCCAGCTCCACCTACACCTCCTCCTCCGCCTGTTCCGCACGTCGTCGTACTCGTCGTCGACGCTGCCGTCGCTGTCGACGGCGGAAAACGCGGCAACGGCAGACGGGAACGCGGCCCGATGCAACAACAATCGGCGATGCTCGAGCTTAGCTCCAGGACAGGATTTTCCAAGGATTTCTCCGTCAGTCTTTCCCTCGAGTCGTTTTCCCGGGAGTTTCTCTTCCGTCTTCTGTCTTGGGACTCTTCTCTCGTGTTTGACGGCGGCAGGCTCTCCTGTAAACAGACCACGAATAGGTTTGCGATGGATACATTCACAAACTTCACTTGCAATTAGCTGAAAAACTGCTGCAGGGTTGCGTTGTAGCAACTCAATTGAAGTCAACGTTACAATGCAAGATATGACACCTCCTTTGTCAATGTCTGTTCACTTCTCATGTTTTTTCGAAGGTGTAGTGGAATACCGATGCCCATATAGAGAGGTCACCAAACCAATTTTCATAATGTTTTGATGAATCACTCTTGAAGTATGAAGCCAAACATATACACGTATACACACGCATTCATACGGAAAGAATTTATTGAAAAATTGAATAACATCAGGCAATAATTATCACAATTCCCATACAAATAATCCCAGACGTACGTGCAAACACACCCATACATACGAAATTTGTTAAATTTCGATGTGGCTCTACTATATGGAGTTTAAATAATAAATGTTTCCAGAAACAGTTATGACATACAGACAGTTAATATTTAATATTTAATATTTTATATTTGATAAATTGAATACCTCCACGACTTTGGTAGCTATTTACAGACTGTCTCTACTGATAACACATGTTAACTTCGGAAACGGACTCCCAAAAAATGCTGAACGACTACATTGTCATGTTACGTTTTCCCTAATCAGCAATAAATTAGTTCTCTACAATTGTATACACGGTGTTGTGTTTGCAACTGTGTACCCACCAAACATGCCTTACTGAGAAGTTTGAAATTTCGTTCCACCACAGATTGAGAATAAGGAAAAAAAAGAATGTTGTTTACAACTCAAAAGGAATGTGACACGTTGTAAATATTGCTCATACGATATGCTAATACTGAAATTTTCTCGGCGAAACAAGAGTTCAGGTACTCGTACGTTCTTCAAAAACATTTAAATAATACGTAAAGGAAAGATGGTGTACTGATTTGAATATTGAGCGTATTTAATTCCGAATGTACAATTTCCAATAAAGGAAGACTCCATCCTTTTCGAATGTCCATACCAGATCAGTTTGTATGCTTTCTTGTTTGATATAGCATAAAATATAGTATAAAAGCACCGGAATAAATGAGACCATAAAGCTCATAAAGTGGCTTCGTATGCAAAGAGGTTCAAACTGCTTTTTGAGGTACCGCATAAAACGTAACGTAGGAAGTAGAACTTGCATCTACAAGGTATTTCACCTTGCCCTCGTCACATTGATCAATAAATTTATCAATTTAGATCTTTCCCCTTCGCCATCAATCAAAAAGTTCATTCCAGATATTATATAATAATCCCAACAGTTATTTCCTGATAGTTTGATTAGGTGGCTGTATTAATAATTAATTGACTCTAGCTTCGAGTGGAATTCCAAGTTCGCCATTGTTTATTAAATGTGGAACAACAAACAGGCTTGGACATTTTGTCCACCTACTGTCTACATAATTTCTCCTAAAACACCATTGTGTTCCTACTAACTCAGCCAACTCTAATATTTTACAATTTACAATAAAGTTTTTCCATCTCAACTTAACCTTTGGACTTTGTTATACTAGTCAATATCTCGAGAAACTATTACTTGCAATCCCTTTATTCGTACAAATTAATGCGACCTTCTTTAATCGAAATGCCAGCACTTCCAGTAACGATGACTTTCTAACTTCAGCACGGAAGAAAGAAACTTCCTCCATCAAATCTTTTCAAGCTACTAAAATGTCAGCGTCCAAGCTTAAATCATTATTCACGTCCTTTTACACGGCCCAACTCGAACGTGTGCGGGAACGATTGCGGTAAAGAGGATCCAAGAGGAGACAATGGCGTTGAGGTAAGGTGACGCTGTTTCTTCCCACGAACGGGCTTGAGATAAACTCCTCTGAAATAGATCTCCGACTCTTGTGTATGCAACACGACGTATATAGAGGATATGCTGGAAAGTAGAACCATCTAATCTCCTTTCTCGAAATCCTTCCGAGATAGCGAGATACGTTCTGAAATGTCTGTTTCGATCCTCGCTCTGACACCGCGTTTTACGCTCCGCCGCTGGAAACACGATACTACGCAGAAATGCATGGAAATGTGAAGATAACGAAATACCTCTACCTCTCGAATCATAATAATTTCGTAAGAATATATTTTCGCTGTCCAAGAAACTCAGGATCGAGTAGTTTCAGTTCCTCAATTTCGCTCCGCAATTGAATTCTGATGTGCATAAATCCTAGCTTTCAGCTGATCGATAAAACAAACGAGTGAAGCAGTTGATATAAAAACAATGATATTCAAACGATAAGGGATCGAATCGAACTGCGTAGCCACTTATTAAGTATCCAAATTCTTTCGTTTAGATTTTCTCAGTTCAGTACGTTCTTCTGTTTAGATTTTGTGAGTTTTGTCGAGTCTCGCTCGACATAGGACACTAAAGGGCTAATAGACCTTCTTATCGAACTCAAAATCAACCCGTACTCGCTATAGTCCATTACGTTTCCACAGCGTCTCACGTCAGAGTGAAAAGAAACAAAAATATTCTAACAGTCGACAATTTGTCGCAAAGCGGACAAAGAATGCAAAGGGTTGAAGCTAAAAGATGTTCTTTACGTGGCTAAAATCGGAGTACGAGCGTCGGATCATCAGCTCCCGATCAGCGTGCGCTGTGATCTGTCGCGATCGAAGGACTTGGCAGAGGTTCGCGGGCTCGTCCGTATGTGTCACACGGGATTCACGTAGCTGCTACGTGTGCGTATGATGTCAACGTGGATATTATTCCGGTTGAGCGAGGACGGCCAGCCAGAAAAATAGGAAGAGGAAGAGAGAAGGAAAAAGGGAGATGGCTCAAAATCGGCCCGAGTCACTGACTGGCGGCATTCTATTTGCGCGATCGGCTCTATATTTAGGATTCCCAACGTCTTCACTTTGCTCATGCGAAACTGCTATGTCGCGAATCCGTCGAAGGTCGTCACGACAGCCAACGGAGTTCGAATTCTTATTCGTGTGGACGACACGTTTTTAAACCTCGGCGGGATTTAGACGCGCCGACATAGGAAGTTGGATCACCTATAACGAGCCAATTTCGCCTCATAATTGCGCGCGTCACGCTACGCGGATAACATGTTCCGAGTGTGTGGACGATCTTGGTTCGAAGTGAGTAAAAAGAACTTTCTGTGATGAAGATGTTCAGAAGATCAAATCTCGATAACACTAATAGTTTCAATTCTGTGAATTACATTATTTTGTGGCAGGTGAATGGAAAAAGAAATTTTTGTGGAGATTCTACTTCTATTTAGACGAGTACATGCCTCTGAAACAATCAATTTTACAAACTACCTGTAGCTGCTACGAATCAGAACTCCCACAGTTAAGTCTTCATCGTTAGTAGCAGTACAGAAAGTAAGAGTATAATCTACCTAGCTACCTCGTACCTTCCAGTCAATCGTTGTCTATTTTCAGGATCTATTTCCAGCCTTCCTATCGAAGTTAAATTTCAATCGCCAATGATACACCGCCACACCTAGCTTTTCCCTGTCGGTGTACCTCCACCAACCGCAACAAACTAATGACGACGTTAAGAGTGCAGCCATAGGAGACTGTTGGAACACATCGATCATTCATTCAACAAAGACGACACACTGCACCAACGGACACCCTCATCATTCTCGATTTACGCTACTTACATTCAATTGTTATCGTGTAACTATACTAAGTATCCTGTTGCAACCTTCGCGTGCAACAATCTCGGTAAATCACACCTACACATTGGTCCCATGCATCGAACCTCAACTAGCCGTTACGGACGGTAATTTATCGTAAGAGCAGCATCGGTACGCGAGTCTGTGTCGTAACATTTGTGAGTGTAAATTGTGTGTATTGTATAATAAAGAAATAGTACTTTGAACAAGCTGATGAAATATCAGGAGAAGAATTTCATCTAACAGTCCTGAAGAATGAAAATTTTATAAATTTAATGACTCGTCCTCCAAAGAAATCAAAGTATGTCCTGGGATTAATTAAGATGGTTACTTTAGATGAAGAAGCTAGTGAAAGACAGTTGGAAGGGGAAAGAAGAGAACGTAGACCGACCTATACTGAGAATGAGAACCGTAATAAGCAAATTGAAACTGTTCAACTGTAGACAATTACGGTAATAATTACGGCAAAGTGATGGGGATTAGTGTGACGTGACCTAGATTCATGGAAAAGGTTAGGAACTGGGCGAATGCTCTTCGAATGGAACTCAGCTTAAAATATACTTGTGGCTGACGTGCATAAACTAATCTTAGCTATTAAATGACGATGGCTAGTCATTTATACCGAGTTTAACTGCAATTTAATGTAAGATTTAGTGACATAGAGTACAAATTTTTATAAAACTGTATAACTATTTTATTCTATTTAAATCGTTACTAAAATTTAAGAACAATAAAATAAGAAGACATGCACGCGTATCCATAAAATAAAATCAAATTGTAGGTGATTGTAAATTTGCAAGAACGATACAGTATTTGACGAAGAAATATAAGTAATAATGACAGGTTGTAATCCCATCCCCTTGTCACATTCAGGGTCCCAGGAGGAAATCATTGTTTACCCAGTCCTTTCTCAAAGCCACTCTTAACAGGATTTAGAGGGGCGATGAAAGGGTAGACAGCAGGTTAAATATATAGAAAAAAAGGGTAAACTTCTTACCTGAGAAAGTCGCAGACCGTATCTGGTGCCACCCAGCACGACGTATCCACCACCGACAGTTGCCCCAGTCATGGCTCTCGCAGCACCCCCTAGCCATCCTCCGAATCCACTCCCTCCTGCCTTTTCCGGCCCGCCACCCCCGTCTCCACCGACGCGGGGCATTCTTCATCCTCCCTTCACCCTGCACAAAGACACAATGCAGATTATGTACCATCATCAAGGGACAATAAACTTCACCCTTTGTCCTTTTAACTCGACAAAGAAGAAACAGCCAAGTATCTCCAAGTTAACAACAACCTTACAACTGTAGTATCCGCGCTTCCCATACCCAACAATAAGGAGTCAAATAAGAACACGAAACGTAGGGTACGGGATTGGTCTTGTAGGTAAAGCGATCGACTGTGGATCCGAGAATCGTGGGTTCTCGAATCCCCGTGCCTTATTTTTCGTTTAGACTCCTACACAACTTAACGATCAAGTTTAAGGGACGATCTACTCCAGAACCTTGAAGACATTAATCTATATTTATATTTTTCTTGAAGTTTCAACCAGGTCTAGAGCCATGATCTCTTCGATTCTTTACATCTCTTTAATCAACCTAGAAATTGATGAAGTTGTAGATGTACATTTGTTTATATATCTTTAAAGCACCCTGTAATGTTTTACTCTCGTGGTTCGCGAAATTATTTTTCTTTTTGTAACGCGATAACCCGCGAAAAATGATTGTTGTATGTACGTTGTGCGTCGACGCAGTTCAACGTGGCAAGTCTTTCGTTTTCAAGCTCGTTGAATCACCTGTTGCGTCGTCTGGCTGGTGTTTATTTAACGTTGGGAATTTGCGGAATTATAAGCTGCATTTAAATTTTGATGAATGGACTGATAATTGTAAAGCGAATAACATTGTTTAATGTGGCGTTGTAATTTAGATGAGGTTCAATTATTTCGCTCGGCTGTGTAAAGAGAGACATTCAAGCTTGTGTCATAGGATGGCTGTAACCTTTATTACAAGATTCATCCTATTCAATTCAGGCTAATAAAAAGGCTCTATTATCATTCTTACTGTACAACCACGTTTCAAGCTATATGTTTATAATTACCGAAAGAAATGATACACTGCTATCAAAATGCATGGTTTCACTGTTTCACTGTTTCACTGGTTTCTTATAAACGCTACTTTTGTCTGAACAATTTAACTCGAATTAATCAATCTCCATTATTAGTTGGAATATTCCCGTCACAATTCAACATCCTGAACCACTCGTACATGTTTGACAATGACCAATCACTAAGAATAATTTCAAAAAATTAAATAACGACCCAATTATCTATAAAATATTTCTAACGTCGTAAATCGCTACACACATCTTCCTCCTTACCATTTACAGCATGACAACTATTATAATTTCAATACCTACGGAATGAGCACTCTTCTTCATCGAATTTGCATCAATATCTTAATTGCTACACCCTTCGCTGCCATAAATTACACGTATCGTTAACGTAACTCAACAATTTAATTTCGAAAATATCGCGATTACAGGTCCACTTCGATCACACGTCAGATATCGCGAATGCGTTTATCTTCGTAGATTGACGTTGGTCTATAAAATAGCCTTAAAGCTTTTAGTAACTTGTAACGCGCGCGAGCGATAAATTTTCGACGAACTTTAATGGAACTCTCGCGCGAATTCTCGAGAATTTCATTCACCAACGGACGACACACTGTAAATAAATAAAATTGTTCCCAACGGTTATCAGGGAATGCGCAAACGTTCGCAGGAATTCAAAGAGCAATCGTCGTGCGTGCGTGCGTGACTTCGCATGACCAAGGCATTTTAGTCAGATTTGTTCCCGGTAGTAAAAATTTATAGTAACGATTCGGTTTCACGAGTGATACTTTCCGAACGTGGAATTACATATTTCTTTTCCGTTAGCTTTCTCTATGATTTAATGTCTATCGGTATAGAAAATTCGCGTCGTTCATAGAGATCGAAGATTTATCATTTTTCATTCCTGGAGTGTGATTAAAATGACGCATATTTTTTTTATATTTCGCGAGAATGTATCAAACGAATATTTTGTTTTATTCGATTACTGTTGAATTATGTGTCTCATTTGAAAACGAACAACATAGTGGTAGTTTTGTAATTATTTCATCATGTAGATTTATTATAATGTTTCGTTGAATATTAATAAAATGATATTTTGAATATGTTTCTCGATTTTAGATCTTCTTTATCAGCAACTTTAAATTAAAATTAAATTACATTCAGACACCAAGGAGTTTTTTTTACAGAAATTAATTACGAAGTTTAAACGCATCTGCTGTAGTATAAGAGTCGACCGGAAATTGACGTCATCGAACCGTTACATCCGACTTGGGTGTCACTGATTGAATCTAAACAAAAAAGGAAAGCATTTCGCTGACAATGAAACAGACAAGAAAATGTGCTCTTAAATGGGAACGTTGTAATTAATATCAGAATTAATTTTCATAAAAGAGGCAAAAGCAATTCGATGAAAAAAGGCTTGGAACGTACAAGCCATTTCCATTCGCTTGTCCGCAAAAAGATGAATATTATAAACGCGATCGTTCGCAATGGGACATCGCTTTGAAATTTTGCAGGAATTTGCATATCAAACGACAGAGTAAAAAATGGAAATTGAATTATTCACGTTCCTTCGTTAATTTCCCGAAAATCCAGAAAAACGATAAATATTCTCTGCTTTAATTTTTAAATTGGATAAACATTACATTATTAATATTTTACTTACGAATGCGTTAGAATGTAAATATTTTAGTACGTTTTTCGCGCAAACCTCCAAAAACCTAGCTTTCATCTAAACATGATCGCGATGGAGGCTTTATAGTTGCAAATATTGAGAGTTTATAAATATCCGTGTATGTCTTTTCTATTTCCGAATGCTGAAGGCTAGCTATATCGGAAGTTAAAGTGGTTCGTGCATCTTCGTAGCAAAGAGGCATTAACGCGAAGAGTCTATCATCGATCTCGAAATAATGAAGATTATAAACTTTCCACCCACGATGTATTCTTCGGTTGCAAAGTTAGCTTCGTCGTACAGAAGAAAGTAACATTATTTTTGAAAATTAAATTGAAGTAATTATTCCATCGATACATATTTTGATCTTGACTTTTTTACTTTGAACAATAATAGAAAATTTTATGAAATATTGCTAAATTTACGTCTTAAATTTCCTTTTTTATCACGTCCAAAGCAATCGCTGCAATGTTGATAATATCGATAAATTTCTAAGTACATAGTCTACAAACAAAAGAAAATAATGCTAGTACCAAACTGTTAATACTCGTGGAATAAATTGATAGTGGCGATGACTGGGTTGGTGTCGAAATTGGATCCAGTTAGTTTATATTTTATTACTACCACGAGAGCGAGGATTAGATTGCTTCACTGCCTAAATTCTGTTGTACAGAGTGCGTGTTACATGGCGTTCGATGTAGGGTCGAGATTTATGCGGCGATAAAATTCATTTCGTTGCATTACCCGTATACAAAAATAACGTTCTTTTTCGTGTATGCAAATCACTTTCGAGCTGGTCGCGTGTACAATTTATGAACAGCCGCGAAACAGGTTTGGATTAGCAAGAAATATTTCGATGCATCGTTGTAGGATTCTAAAAGAATTTTTTAAATCTGTCCTAATGCTAAGAACTTCTGCCATCGTGCATTTTAAATTGGTAGGTGATGATTAAACACTATACCTATTTCATTCTCTGAAGCAGCTGATGGTATCTCACTATTGATGTTCGACGATAGTAAGATATCGTTCAAAAGCCAAATATAATTTGATAGTAAATAGAGGGTAGGTAACCTGAAATGTAAATTATACATATAGAAATGTCCTATTATCACGACGCGGATTGAAAGAAGAAACGCGAATGGAAATGCAAATTTTTCTACGAGTGGCTCGTTATAAATCCGCACACGGCCGATACGATTCCTCTCGAGAAAATAGTTGATTGACACACGGAAAACGCCGTCTCTTTCAGCGAGTCCGATAGGCCAGAACGAATTGAACTTGTGCCAGGGTCGCAGCGCGATTGAAAAGAAGACGAAGAAACCAACGACGCCTGGTGCGCGACGGGATACTGTCGAGGGTGTTTTCTTTCGCTTTCTTTTCGTTCCGCGAAGCGACACCCGCGATATTCTCGAATTCCGCGAGGCGCACACGTCGGATTCTAAGTTTTCATCTTGGTTTATGTCGGCACGTGCCATCGGAATCGCGCGACAGCGCCGAATTAATTAAATTCAGAACGCGACGCCGCGGCGCGGAATTTCGAATATCTTGTACGCGGATGAGAATGCCTTTCCTTCTTGCTCCCATGGAAAATCGGACCAATACTTGCGAGCTGGGGATGGGTAAAATTCCTATCCAGATAGAATTTTTTGCCCGGTACTCGTCGAAGGAGATCGGAAAATTTTTAATTCATCCTGCTCGTTTGTTTGTAAAATTACTTGACAGGTTTTAAAATAGTCTCAGTGAGCATGCATGTGTATTTTTGTTTCTATAAACGTCTGCAATTGATTGTTTCCAATCCTCCTTACCTCAAACTGTAATCATATTCATCAGATCACGTGCTATTATATCGAGGTTCAAATGGTATTAATTTACCAAATAATATCAATAAAGTAGTAGGAATATCGATGGCGGCATCATCAACCTGAAATATCAAACTAATCTCTTGCAAACTGTTTGCAGAAAAAAGAATTCGGCCCGTAGGAGATTAAAACAAAAAAAAGGAATATTCATTTGACTACATGTACAGTCGTAACATCGCTTTTCTTTATTTTTGTAAAACTTGTTACGATAGTAATATAAATTCCTTTACGTAATTCTAATATGAAATTACCAATGTCATTCCTTTTTTTGTTCCTTGTTCCGTAGTGACAGTTCTGTACTTAATTGAGGAGGTCACTGTCATTGACAAATTATTTTTGTGCGACGTTCAATGAACAAGAGCACATAGGCAAGCTGTTCTCGAAATAGGTCTTATAAAGGCGTAAAAGTGGTCGACGTGAGACGTACGCGAGAAATGACTAGAACTTCTTATATGCAGGTGGAACGCCGATCCACTCGTTTATTGGCAATTTGCCTGCCATGATTTTCGTTGAGAATCGCAACGCCGGATTTGGATGATTCAACGACGATCGAAGAAATGTTCCTGCGTCTAAAGTGATCTGGCACGTGGAAAATATACGGAGAATTTGGTGAATATTGCGCGTAATGTGGAGATGTTTGATTTTCAGTCGATTTTCTAGGAAATCGATCGTTCTTTAAGCATCTTTCAAGGAATTTAGGTTTAAGTGTGAGTGTTATAGGTAATTTTGGACACTCGTTTCAAGAGCAAGTTTATTAAACTTTATTCTCAGCGTTTGAACCATCATCAATAGATTAAGTTTTAATTCGGAATAGTATACATAAACAAAGTATAGGTCTTTTAAGAATCTCCGATCTTTAACCTCTGAACTTCCACTGATTCAATTACATATACCTATCATCAAACTTTCTTCTGGCAACAATGATAAGAAAATGATCAACAACTGGCCAATGATCACTTACTAACGAGATAACTCTTCTTACACGTTACACCTCTGGAAAGTTGCCTTGCCAGTTCCCTTACAATTTAAAGCACCCAGAACACGAATCTCTACAATGAATAAATACAATAGAGTAATTACCTAGCGAAGGCATTCTTCGAGTGGTCAACCACTGGTTCCTTCACCCCCACGAAGAGCAAAAACGTGCACGGAATGAAATACCGGCGAAAAGAACACTGGCCAGCTGAAATTCTCAGGAATATCACGAAACCTGCCTCTACGGGAGTCTCTGCCACGCTAAAACGGATTCGATGACAAAGATTATTGCTCTGAGACGAAGACGTTTGTCGCGTCTAATTTTAAATCCCGATCTTTTGGAGAACCGTCTTTCTTGGCACATCGAGCCGCGATGCGGATAAGGAAAGCGCCGAAGAAAAAGTGGCAACCGCATTCCGTTCCGGCGACGTTATTTGCACGGTAGACGCAACGCGCCTCGGTGCAAACAACCGATAAACATGCGCGATGCTTTGTCATCGTAATGTGCCAGAGGATGTCGTTGGGTTTATTTGCGAAACGATAAGCTGCTGCGACACGCTGAGATGCGTCCGCAGACTCTTTCGCCAATTTCTTTTTTCGGTCAAGACCGACTTAACCTTTCGTAGACCAAGAATTTCTTCGCTATGGACATCCAGCGACTTTGAGGCAACTTCGTAGCACCCCACTGAAAATTAAAGGTGTTCTTTTGTCTACAATAACGTGTGACTGCTCATTGTTTCGATTATATTTCATTATTTTGAAAATTTAATTTGTGTTGCTTCAAGGAAGTACACGCAGTTATAGCCGAAATTCAAGAATATTTGTTCAAGATACAAATGTATATTTTAATTCAAAACAAAGCATAAGTTTACATTGCAAGGATTGAATTTAATATATAAATATATTCAACAACAACCAAGATACAGCAAATCTCCAGGAGCAAATGATAAATAAATAAATAAAGTTAAACCAAACTTGACCTGACGTGACTTATAAGAAAAAGAGATATAATTAATGAATATTTTGGTAAGAAAAAGTTCGACGTAAGTCATCTTACCCACGAATAGACTATTAAAAATAATATAATAAAATTTTGATAGTGACGTACCACCTTCGCGTTCTTCCACCTAAAAATGCGAACCCTTCCGTACTCTCGAAGCTCTCTTTTCGGGGAAACGGTTCTAAAGATAGAGGACATGTTGTAACCTTTTAACACCGACATGCCCGTCGTTCGCCCCTAGCTCGCTTTATACGGCCCTAATTTGTCGCGACGATTCGAGAATCGGGCAGATTCGCGTCAATCACTTTTAATTGTCGGGAACATCTGCGCGATTGTGCGACTGCACACGTAGCAAGGCAATTGTACTCAATGATAAACAATGAACACATGCGAGATGAAAGTCTCGCGTGCCTCGACTTTACCCATCGATTGTTATCCTCATTCTCAGAGACACTCGATTATCGTGAAATGGTAGATTATTTGTCATCGATAAACTGTACTTATCGATCGACATAAATTATTCGCGACTGTACTATCTAGTTAACGTGCGCCTTTCAGTGAAAAAATGTAATCAGATCTCGATAACTGTGTTTGTTAGTCATTGCACGATTGATACTTATATTGGAAAGATAGGTGATTTGATTCGTTGGAAATGCAAGCAGGAATAAGAGAAATGGAATCGAGTGCATAATAAATTTCCCATATCGTCTTATTTGCTCGCTTTGAGCAACAGTACACGTTTTAATTAAGGTTTGGGTAGAGATGATAAACTGTATAAAGACAGGAATCTTGAGGTTTCTAATCCTTGATAGGGCAATGTTTGCTATAAAACTAATATTTTTCGAAATATCATTTAAGTAGTGTTTCATTACTATTTTATCTTCATCTTTTTCGTACAATTTATCATTATACCACCAATGACTTTTGGACACTTCTCTTGATAAATAATGTTCCAATTGCTAAAGAAATTGATACTCCATCGGAATAATTTTACACCTAACAAATGTTGTGAAACTTATGAACGATAGTGCAAGCACCTATAAATAGATGCCTTATGGAATCTATTGTATCATCTCTAATCGTGTCGTCGTCAATTTTAACAGCACAAGCAGGAATCATAATCAACAGAACACGGTTAAATGCGGGCATAACTTACGATCTTGCAAATTCCATTTTCTGGAAAACAGAGTCTCGATTTATTTCTTGGTTATACTAGGAATGATGCTTCATTCTCTATTTCCTACGGACGGAAATTCTTCTGTGATAAATCGAGAACAAACGTTTCTACTCTATTGTCGACGGAAATAAAAATCAATCCTGGGATCAGAGGAATGTGGTGCCACGCTCAAATAGAATGGGAATAGCGTGGAGTAAGTTTTGCTAGCTAACGGTTCAATATGCTTCGTAATTCCTTCAGGACTGATCTTTCTTCCTCCCTTCGATACAAAACTCGTTAATGTTTGTATTTATACACTCTTCTGAAAACGACCTGACTCATACGTCGAAACTTAAAAACCTCTTTCGCGGTAATTTTACTCTTTCAAACACGTAATGAATCAAGTACACAGAACAACGAAAAGTTGTTTACAATATTGTTATTTAATGTCTATTATTGAATATAACCGTGGGCTAGCAAGAGAAGCGCTATTATAATTTATCGAGAGAGCAAATTTACTTCAATACTAGCATCAGTTTAAATAAATATACGTATGGTGTATACGTTTCAACGCTATATTGAGCACGAGTAACCACTTTGAAACAGTTATAATGTAAGCAAGTTGTACGAATAATGTATATAGTTCGTTAATGTTATCAGTTGGATATTGACTTTTACGTACATAGGTTAACCACATTTTTGCCTAAACTCACTTTACTCAATGATTTAATTTCAAGAGGTTTCCACGCATTTTATTGAATTGCTGAGTTCATTATATATATGTGAATATTAATCTGTCTCTACGTTTTATACAAATTTCATAAAAGTATATTTCATTAATTACAGACTATACGCGTACAATTGTACTTTCTGAATCATCCCCTGAAGAGTTCCCAAAATGTCGAAACAATAAAGTAGTACGCTATGCATATACATCGAATTTACAGACAATAAAGTAGTGAGCTACGAATATACATGAAATTTACAAACTAGAGACCTGTATATATCGTATGACCTAGTCCAAATCGTTTCAATTTAAATAACAGCTCAATGGCTTCCAACCGTGAATGGTGTTCATCATCTTGGCACCAGCACTCCACGCTCCTATACGCAAATCACGGTATGCGCGACGCTTTCATTCGTCGTTTATCGAACAAGATTGAGCCAATCACCGAATCTTCGTGAACATGCTGGTTTGCTTACCGATTGATCGAGACAGCCGCATGCCGTTGCGACGAGATTCGAGCGAACGAGTGTCCCCCGCTCAACGACGACGCGATTCTTGCACGGCGAGCTCGTCGTAGATCTTGACGTCGCACGAGCACCGGTACCGACGATGTCCTCGAGGCCTCTGGCCCAAGGTCGCGTGTCGTGGTAAGCCCGACGAAGCCGCGAAACGCGAACGTTTCTGGGTGACACCCGGGCGTGGCGTTCGCCAAAAAGTTCTATCGAGCACTGGCACCGATGGCGTGGACGAAGCTTAGGCGCGTGGAAACGCGGTCGGTTCGCGGATCAGGAATATGATGCCACCTTGGTGAAAGCCTTCGCGAAGAAGAGGCTCCCTTGCCGCACCGAGTGCAGCTCCCGCTAAGCGGAAGATTATCTAAATAGACTCCGTGCTACCAGAGCGAAGAGAGAGGGAGAACGGGGCAGAGGGGGAAGAGAGGGTCCGAAACGACGTGGTATTTATACGTCGTGTCTTTTGGAAAGCCAGTGGATGCCCGCGATGAGGAACATCCCTCTTCGCGGCTTCGAGAAGGGAGAGCAGATCGAATACCGCGGATCTTGAACGTTTACTGTCTCGCGAGAAAACTTTTGCGCTCCTCGAAGGGAACATCGAGGATTCGACGCTGCTTCGAGCCGATTCAGGGGGCAATTCGAATGTCATGGCAGTATGTGCATTTCTCGTTCGTTTAAGGAAACACTCGAATCGATTCTGAATAGGGAGTTGGGAGTTCCTTCTCGATTCTTTACGCAGAGGAAGTACCGCTGGTCTCTAGTTTCGTATCAATACGAACTCCCTAGCAAGAAAATTAGAATGACAGTAAAGCAAATAAATTAAGGTTAGCTAGCCACGTATTCGCAATTCGTAGACCATCGAGTGTAATGTTTGGAAGACAAGATAAAATGATTCTTAACGCACGATTGAGCGTGATACCGTATTAATGATCAGCTTGAAATAATTTACTGCGAAAGCAAATTTATATTGCTAATTCGATTAGCATAGACAGTTCCCACGTGCTGAAATAAAGAAGATGCGTTTTTCGAATCGGTATTACCTTCACTGACTATAAATTTATGAATCATTCTGAGACTGTGAAAATTTGAGCGTCGATAATACATCGGTTATTCGTTAGGCGGTTCCGATAAGGAGAATCTCATTTGAATATTTTCGCATCTGTCTTAATACAGCTGGCAAAATTGACTGCTTCGTTTATTATACAGAATTCCTTGGCTAATGACGAGCGAACATCATTCATTGAACCAATGGTAAAGAACTATGTATGAGAAGGTATTTGAACAGCTACTTGGTAGAAAATAAATTTTAACAAATTAAAATGTAATGAGCACTTGAATTCATTGTTAAATTGCGCTTGTGGCCAAATGTACATATGTATATCCTAACGCTACCAGGCGTTTGGTAGCTGGAAAGACAGACAAACAATGTTAATAAAAACTCTTTCTTTACTAAATCTTTAGAGATAAATTTAATCGCTAGATTAAGCTATATAAAAATATAAGAGCATTACGTTTGATAGCGTATTATATTTTCTTAAGAGCAAATACTATTCCAAGAAATACAGCAAATTTTGCAGAACAACGGATAAGATCGAATTCGCTATAAAAATAATCCCATTTGTCTATTGACAAAGTTAACGAAGTCTCACAGTCTATATGGACTAAATTTATATAATTTAGTAACTATCTCATATATTAATTTACTTGTATAAAGGGGAGCACTTTAAATTCAATTTCTGTTAATAAAAGAGCTTCGTCTCTTCAAGATCGAGAATGCTGGTCATAAAAATTGCTCGTGCAGCAAAGCGATTCGTCTGCCAGCCACTTTCTCGTCCCTCGTTCCATGCGTTTCTTTATCATCGCGGGGATCAAGATTCGTCCTCGATTTTCGCGCAATTTATATCCCCCCGGTGGATGCCTTTTGCGAAATGGGAATCAAAAATTATCGACACCAGTTACGGTTCGTCGTTTCAGCGTAATGGGCCGTGCCTAGAGGAGGCCTGTACGCGCATTCTTAGCACAATGCCAATTTCTTTCCTCCACGGCGAGGAGCAACAGGGCTTCCGGCATCGCAGAGATTACCAGCGAACTTCGACTTTCACCGATCGATAAAAAATCAAGATCTTTTCCGCTCGAACAACGGCTCGGAGCCGCGCGGGACGATCGAACATTATATTCATAAATAGCGGGGCACCAACATGCTCCATTGTACTTTCTCATACGGTTATCGAAGCTGCACTCATTCTCCAAGAGAATACGGATCGTGATTCTGTTACACTTCGAGTGGGAGACTACGGCAGGTGAAGCGCTTTAGACATTGGCATTATTAACAACGGGACTCGGAGTATTGGACACAATTTAGAGCAATGGTGGAATCTGGTACAAGTGTATCCTTAATTGTTTTTATTAAACTTTTAGATCTTACGATTGGGTTCATTTCGGTGTAATGTTGGAATAAACGTGTAAATCTGTACAAATTAACAAGATAAGACACTGTAAAAGATATTTGTTCAGCTCTGATAGTACTGGTAGTAATGGCAATACTGTTGTAGCAACAAATTTCGATCACAATGAAGAAAATTAAACGGAGGATGTTGTTCGATGATCGATGTACTTTTATTATTCAAGTTAAAAGTTGAATTTAGTTTAGGGAATTGATGTATTAGAATTAGAGAAGACTAGGTTTAAATATGATTTGTGTTAATGCACGCTCGAGTATCAATTTGGCCATGAAATGCTTGTGCAAACATGAATGCAACTCATGTTTCTATCATTGATCGATATAAGTACCGTTTCAGTAAACAATAATATATACTCAACGTGTCCAGTTCAAAAAATTCTCCCGTAACTTATACACAATTCGAGTTACGGTAAGGATCGCAACAAGTACTTACTCCTGCAAAGGTTTGAAAATGCTTCCCTCGATGCCATCCACACAATTCCACTCGAGAAAATATTCCCGTTGAACGAACGCGCGGATATCCATAACAAGGACTTCGTCAAATCGATTGTGTTTCATGCGCGACGTAGTATCACCGATGCCACTTTGGCGAAACGCGAACTGGAAAACACAGCGCCGGCACGTTGCACTTTGAAACCGAATTTTTTTTTATTTTCAAACTCGCCGCGTCGCGTGTCGTTTCCATATAATAGCCGACCCAGTGTTGTCCAATACTTGACATCACTCGACAGCAACGCTGCGCGAATAACGATAGTAAATGTTCAACAAATCCGCTTGTACTCCAAATCGGCCTTTTCTTATTACGTTTCGATTCGACTCTCTATTCTCAAACGATTATCAAAGTAACTCCTTTTAAAAACTCGTTTATCGAAAGACTCTGTCCAGGATTTCGGATTTCACTTACTCGGGAGCCTTATCGGGCCAAGATAATATTATCATACCACTGAATGAGCTCGTAAATGACGAACGGTAAACTAATCTTGCGAGCGAAAAACCTGTCCCCGCTTTCGGCCACCGCTCCGTAAGATAATCTTAAAGTCAATGCGACTAGATTGGTAAATCACGATTTTAATTTTTGCACCAGAAGTCACGTATCAGCCGTGGGCATCCTTCAGGATCCCTCCGACCGTGCCAGATCACTTTTCGCTGATCTTAATTAATCACGAATGCACTTGGGAATCGAACGCACGGAATGCAGCGGCACCGGCGACGATACGAAAGCACTTTCACTTGAAAACTTTTTCGCGGGCACGAGCGATTTTCGTACCTTAATTGATCACGAATCACTCGGAGCGCTGATAACGCGGGCACCAACGTCGGTCTACGAGACGAATATAAATATTTTTCTTTTCTCGAGAGCTCCGTACTTTTATCTCAATCGGCCGTGAGTGCACGTATCGCTTTATCAGTTCACGAGAAACGACGACGCGAACGCTTTGACTTACTCCGCGAACTCGGGGGGTCCTGTTGCAATGAAAACATTAATCTCTTCGAGTTGTACGCGAAATTGTATTCTGTAACAGTAGCATATTAGGGATACTAATGCGCGTCGAAGATGCCACTTAAACCAGTTCCGACGAGAAATTCCTTCGTTCCTCGGGACGAGTAATTGATTAATCGGGGAATGGAGTGTCTCGCCGAACGGTGCAAAACGTAATTGCTTTCTCCGGTGACTAGACTTGGAGCTATCCTTCTTCGGAAAGCTTTCGATTTTCGACACTATCAGCCTTCGAGTCACTTAACCTCTCAATTTCATCAACGTTAACAAGCAAACACTCGAACATAGATAGCACGTCTCGTTCACGCAGTAAAAAATCAACGAGCTACAAAATTGGCGAGACTTGTACGTGTCAGGGATATGTATCACTGGAATTGCTCAAACTTCGCGATAAATTCTGTTTAGGATGGAGGACCGTCCATGTGCTCGGCTGTTCATGAATTCCACGATCCAGAAACAGGAAAGAGACGTCGATGATCCTGGTAGGTGTTCGAGTTTGGTCCGAAAAGCTTTTAAATATCGTAGTACCTTCGAGTCGCTTAACCAACTCATTAAAGGATCACGAGGGCTTCAGAGGTACATGCCACTAAAATTTCTGCTCAAACTTTACCAAGCAACAAATTCTCTTCCGAATGAACGATCTTTCATAACTTCCATATCCACAAATCCCAGGACTCGGAGGCAGGAGAAAACGTAGATACTCCTGACAGTCCCTCGAGCTTTCTTTCTCCAAAAGGTTTCCTTCGGAATGCAGTGCCTTCTCGAGTCACTTAATCTTTCAAATTCCCGAGTTTTGCCCTCGTTAACAAGCAAACACTGGCTCGTACTGGCACCAAATTGCAGCTTCGAAATACAGTACCGAGACGTATTCACTGGGATTCCCGATCAAACTTCACTGAACGATAAATCCTGTTTTGGACGAATCGTTGATGGGACCTCTTCCTCGATTCCTAGAGAACCCGGGCCCAGAGAAAAAAGCGTCTGTGGTCCTGATCGGAGACGGTCGATGGGGGATCGTGGCAGATCGAGATCCAAGAATCCAGGGGGCTCGGGAGATTCGATCAGCAGCGCGATCGGCGAACGAATCGCGCGCGAGAAAATGCAGGCAGCAAGTGCGCGCTACGGGATCCAGAGCCAGACGTTGGGACCGCTCGGCGACGCTCAACCGTTCTGGTGTAATCGAAGCGATACACACGGCCTATGCGGTTTCACGGCAGAGTAGAAGGGGGTTACATCAGATCACCGAGACACGGTGCTTGTTTCCACAGCGAGACCAGAGACGGATCGAAGAACGGATACCTGGGTGTTACGGTTCGGGCCGCGTCGAGCGTCGACGACGAGGAGTTCGAGAACGACAAATGGGCGTCCAGGATCCAGCTGGGCACCACGAAGCTGGCCCGATTCGACACGAGAGACCATGGCGTATGTGCACGAGCCGAGCCGGACCCGACGGCACGAACCGGTGCGAAGGAAACCTTCGACGTCGCGAGAGAGTGTGCGAGAGAGACCCGAACGGAGCCCAATCTCACTAGAGGGGACCTCTATATCGCCTTTCTCTTAACTCCAGGCCCCCTGTACGTGCGCGCGCAGTGGCGCATTACGGCCTTACAGGGCCCAGACCACGTGGAATTTCGGGAAGCTTCGTTTGAAAGGAAAGAAACAAATCAGAAGTATTTTTAAATTTTATTTTATTTTATTAGAATGATAGAACAGAAAAGTAAGGCGACTTAAAAGAGGTAAACAATCTAGAGAAATAGCTGAAAAGCAATAGACGTACAGTTGTAGATGAAATCGTTGGCATTAAGTAAAATCCAGATGGTACTATTGGTGGAAACTTGAATTTTATTTATTACAGATCCTCGTGGTAGACGCAATATTCAATAAGTAGTTGGAATCTTTATTGACATTACTGTATCAGTGAATTGTGCTTAATAAAGAAGACGACCACTTGAGAGGGAGCAAAGTGAAATAGCTATTTTAGTGGCTTATTTAGTGTTACTCGTTTCTGCTAGATATTATGCTTCCAAATATCGTGGTACTTTATTTCGACTCCATTTTGTATAACCCTCCATCATTTGACTGCGATTATATTATTTCTCTTTTGGCGGGAAAAAAGTGTGATTCGAACAAAGTCTTTCCAAACTCTTTCCAACATTATAATTATATACGAATTTGCATCGTGTTAAGAAGAGAAGCAGATATTACAGAAGCGTAGACTAACTCGAAGTCGTTGGCACAAAAGAAATCGACTATATCGCGTTACTGATAACTTTGATAACTCGTTGCACGAGCGAGTCTTGCAGGAAATACGAGCCTTCTTCTTTCGTTTCCAAAACAGTCGTCCTGGTAAATGTTTTTATTTGCGGTGTACGAAACGAGGAACGTCTGAAGACAGGCGAAAGTAATCTTGTACTTCCTTTGTCGGGATTTATGTTAGAATTGTAAACCCTCGACACGAAATTAATACACTCGCGTGTGTGTAATTTTAAGTCGGCTACATGGTATCGCGTAGTTTTTCTCCATGCAGTTTCAACGTGAAATGTGAAGCTATTCCAGCAACTTTTTGCGAACTGATTCCGTTCCCGCAACGCGCGCTGCGTTAACTCGGTTGAAAAACGAAACGCCAGCGGACAAGTTTAATTACACTTCGGTGATTTATTCGGAGCATCTTAAAATTTATCGTCGACGACATGAACATTTTATGAGAGAGCTTTTCTTGCAATCGTCTTGTTTAACGTGGATGTCGTGATTTGTATCAAGTATTCATTTCGTGGGTCAATCTAAAACGTTGACATCACTTAATGACTATCAATAATCGCTTCTTTTCGATTGTAGTTTGACTATCACGACTTCTAACACAGGACTGTATTCTTTTTTTCTCTTGTCATGGTATCTTTTCATATAACTTTTATCCATGCTTTCTGAAACTGCTGAAGTTTTCCTCCATATTCGTGCATATCAAGTATTCTATTTCCAAAGGTACGTGAGAAATCTTCAGTCTCCAATTTCAGATAAACCATGCTCCGACAATGTAAAATCCGTAGTGGGTTTGAAAATATAAAAATAATTGTATTTCAACTTTTACACCAAGTTACTAAATAATGCGAATTGCAGTCTTCCCAAATTCTTAAACTTCCATCGGTCGTAATGAGATGATGGATTAACTAATTACCCGGTTCGCGTATTTTGCGTAAGCTCAGGCAAAGTCACGTGCCAGCTGTTCATTGAAAATCTATCGGTGTTCCCCTTACTAACTACGTAACGGCAACGCCACGAGACTTACCATTCACGAGGCCGAGATATGCTTTCAAGAATGGAAACGGTGGCAACGTTGTACGCGATGCTTTCAACCGACACCTAAATTGAGAGCCAGTTTAAGGCTAATTCACACTCGGTGGGCGTGAAACGAATTGCAGTACTATAATCTTCACCACAGACATTAATCCCATTTTTCATATTTCACTGACACCACGGAATTGATGAACACTGTGACCACTGCTTCTTCGGATTTACTTTCCACTTTTAGTCAAAAACACTGAATTATAGCAAATAGCGTAGGGAAAAGTCATCATTCTTCTTCCATTCTGCACTTTATAAAAAAAAAAAAAAAAAAAAAAAACAAATTATAACACGTAATCAATAGGTTAATACGTTAATATATAAAATTGATTTATTAGTTATGTCATATGATCTTCAATTGTGGATCATACATTATAGTTGTCCCCTAGAATTCCTAAGATGGTGGCGAACTATTTTAGAAAACGATGGAGAAGAATAGTAAAGGGAGCGGGAGAGAATTTTGATGATCCGACGCATTCAGAGGAGTTCCACGCATTCATACTTATATATTTATAGCTTTTAGACTAGACGGCATCGCAAGATTACAAAACGCATCTGTTGCTCTAAGATTGGCGCGCTACTACGGAAAGTATCCATGTCTTCTTGTTGTAACCTCTGCGGGAACGTTCTTCTTCCCTCAAGAGAGTAGCAATGGATGTAATATCCGCGATCCCTTTGATATTAGATATGTCTACAGAGTAGACAGAATGCGAACTATGGTATAAATTTCCCTCGTTGAAATGGCTTGGATGGATGATATCAGTTATCATTACTCCCACTTATTATTCATCCTGTCAGTCCAGATCCAGATGTGCTTTTCGAAGGAACCATAGTTTTTTTTTCTTCAAACTGGATAAAGTAATACACTGGGTAACATACTGAGTATATTCTAAAAACGCTATATTTTTGTACAATTTTTATTGAAACATTATCTTACAATTACGTTACAACGATTTTGTTATAAAACTATTACAGAGTACGAATGTATTATGATAACGTTTCGATAGCGTATAATTTTGTTGGCTCGGAGAATACCTCTATTACATAGTAGGCTATTGTGTTCGATGACTATAGGAATTTAAAACCCTCGCATAAGTTATACAACGCGCCATTGAATTGTGGACCTTCTGGCATTCCATTGTCAATCTTCAATTCAAGAATTCGCCAAGTACATACCATTTGAGATAAAAAAAAAATAGATTGTTGTCCCTAATTAGATCGTCTAAAACGGTTCATGAACTTTTCTAAATATTTGTTATGTTTCTGCCTAAGGTTACAGTTATTCCGTTGGAATTTGAACGGGTAGAAGCTTCTTCTGTCAACGTGGTTATCGGCGCTTGTAACTTAATTATTTCATGAGTTCCTTTATTGACATTATCAGCGTGTGTGCAATTAGGTAGGATATCCCTATCGTTACGTTTGTACGAGTTTACGTGACTTAACATTCGGTACACTCGACGGGGGTCGGTTTTGTTTTATTGCTGCATTATCAGTCACAGATCTTATCTGGTTTCAGGTGGTTTATTTTCTTTTGTGGTACCAAAATGGCTGCTCACCGCGGAAACCGCAAGCAGGAAATTCGAAACCATTGAACTACATTTTCTACGGATTAATCACCGACAATGCTCGGCTCTCGATAATATGCACACGTTAACTGCAATATTTTTAGCTCCAGGCTGTCAAGGTGCGTTTCATTAAACCACCGTATCCTTCCGTTATTATCCACTATTACTGCGAAACACGCAAAGCGTTATTAATACTTTGGAGAAACATGGCGTGTGATATCTGACAGGTTGTCTTCTTCATAAAGAAGTTTTATTATACATACAATTTATGAGAGACACGGTGTCCTGTGCAGGCTTCAGTTCATTCATTTTATAGCTATAAGATTTGTTGAAACAAAGTACTTTAGGTGACGAAAGATGCAATATTTCTGAACTTTAGTATTATTACTACAGCTACACTGTAAATACATTTACAGTCTTCAAAAATCCACTACGATATACTTAAATTGTTTATATAGCGAGTATGTTTCATTTTCTGTCAATCAACACAGATATTAAATTTGAATGAAAAGAAATGACTTTCAGCAGGCTAAGTTCTGGAAGTTAGGATGGGCGCATCTGTAAATTAAATCAGCCGGCATCATGACCCGCTTACAGAGTAGAGGGGGTTCGAACGTTGAGGCGGCGCCATTAACAGTACGCTTACTGGCGCGTGCATGGCACTGCTTGTTAGCCGTGAAATATTTTCGAAACGATTGAAAAGTTCGAATCTTGGTGACCGTGGACCATAGGATAACGTAGGAAGGAAATATAAACTTGTCAAATTAATTTCTTTTGAGAATTGTAAGTAGACCGTCAACGATAATTCAGAATCGTATTTTACGATATAGCATCATATAGCACATGGTATACTAAACTATTGAACTACCAGATACACGGTAACTGTGGATGAGACATGGTGCAATGTCGAATTTCTTTCACTCTGAGTATAGTGTTTTACTTCCATTCGCCATTATACTTCTATCCTCCATAAGTCCCTAGATGGAGCTTCGCCATCTTGTGCGTCTTTCTGGACAAGTTCTTTCTTTGCTCATAATTATATTGTTTAACATTATCACATTCTAATTATTTCGATATCGTAAAGCATTTAAAGATAAAGATAATGCAACTTAGAGTAAAAAATTATTCTGGGACACAAATTAAGATAGCATGGTTCTTCCTTCATCGTGTTCTTGGGGTTTTTCGTTTCGGGTATTCATAGTTGGTATATCTGTGTGTGTTGACGCCCAAGTGTTTAATCCACTAATAACAACAAGTGGGTGCAGTTTTGTCAGGTGCATCCTTCACATTCTTCAGTGGCTGATGAACACGACAAAAATCGTTGTACGTAAATTTTTGTTTTAGCAGAGAAAAATGGCTATTTTAAAGTCCTGTTGGTCACCATTTATCTGGGCGAACGATGTTAAGACAGGATCCAAAGCGATTGCCTTCTACACAATTGTATGTATCTTTGAATCAATGTAATTTGTTTTTTGTCTCTATTTATTCTTCATCTATTTTCACTATTATTTAATACATCTGTATGTTATTCCAGGCGATTAGTATAATACATGTTACACTAATCTCTTACCAATTAAATGGAGGAGATTCAACACAACTGTATAATCCTCTATTTGAGGCTGATGTCAGAATGTGTAAGTTACAATACATACTTGAAAATAATATATACTATTGGATTCTTACATTAAACATTTTCAGCTATGCAAGTTGTTGGAGCGTTCTTTATATTATACTTTACTCTGCTGATCATATCAGCATTATTAATGGTATATGGAATAAAAGAAGGAATACGAGGATGGTTACTCCCTTGGCTTATATTATGGTTTGTGGCATGTTTATTCCAATTAGTATTTGGGCTTTGGCTTGTAGGAGGTTACTATATCTATGTAAGTTCTCATTTATTCAGTGACTAGTATTTGAATAACGCTCATGAATTGATTCTGTGATATTTCCTTTCCAGCTTGATGCAACATTTGCTGCAATGTGTATTTGGCTTTGGATGGCATACAATGTGAGTATATAGTAATCTGTTTATTACATTTTCATACTAATTATGAATTTTGTATATCAGATCATGCTATATAAACTTATATGTTTTTACAGATATATTGTTGGTTTGTTGTGTTGTCGATGTACAAAGTCTTTGAAGAATTACAATCTCCAAACATAGAGCTTCTATGGCCATAAACACTCTGAGAAGTCAACTGATAAGGCATACAGTGCATTGATCGACACCAAAGTAAGATACAGTATATTTAGAGATGGATATATCTACTTTATTTTGTACATTTCTATAATCAGATGAAGAACATAATTTAAATCAATCATTGACTATCATTGTTTGCTACGTTCAATTTGGTTATTATTATTTATTTTGAAGTATTTAATACCACATTGACGTTGCAATCACATGAGTACCATACTTAAGTGTCATTAATGTACAATTAATTTAATGTCTTGAGAATATGCGACTTCATATTATAACAGAAGACTGATATTGGTCTAAAGAAACATCCGTCCAGATTTCAGAGATCTTTATACATTTGCCGATAAATTTATGTAATAGAATTTGTAGTTGGTTGCTTTACACAACCAAAAACATATGAGCTTTTAATAAACTTCTATACTAAACACAAATATTTTAGTATTCTGCAATATTTGTAAAAAGCTTTTATGATTAATGCAAGGGTAAGAATGTTAGTACAATTTATACTTAGAATTAATATATTTTATTAACATGACAATAGTTTTATTACGTGTAATTATACGAAACCCGAATGAGATTATTCATCATGTGACGAAAAATGTTCGTATTAGTTTTCCAATAGAAAATAAATATTCAAACGATTACTATCGAAACAATGCACTAATTCTTTCCTTGATTTCACATCGTATAAAATTTAAGCAAAACGTTAATCAAAAGTATGCAATCGACGTCAAAAAGACGAAATCATCTTGTCTGAGACATCGAAACTTCGAAAGACTTTACGTAAAACCGAATCAAAGTAATATTAAAGTTTACGTTGGTCTCGATTAATGTTTCAAAAAGTATGTAACACAACAAATAAGTATATGCACTGTGGAATAAAGAATAACATTACTTACGTGTCCAACATTATTGTAACGGTTAATTGATACCTATAAAACGTAGAGGACCGGCAACCGTTTTATTGCAGCATTCGTAATGACCGCACACGTTCAAATATGAGGAAATGTCGATCTGATAAAAAAAAGAAAATTTAAAAATAAAGACTGTTCATATTCAGGAATGGAAGGATGAGTGAGAAGAAAAAAGTATTAAAAGACGATTCATGTTTAGGAATGGAAGGATGAGTGAAAAGAAAATAAAAACGTGAAATAAAGAGCGAATGTACGCGCGGAAATGTAAAAATGTGAGAAAACTTAGATTCGAAATAAGCGGGCAGTTATGGAAGGGTGAGAGAAAGGCGAATAATAGGCGATAAGCAAAAGATGGCGAATCACTCAGTAGTGTAAACAAGGAATGTATACCTTAGGCACTTGAATAAAGATGTAAAATGGAAAATGGATGTCGATCTGACATCTGGTGAATTATTCGAAAATCAAATAAGGAAACCTACATGAATCGAGCGTAAGCGAGCTTTTAGTGAAAGTCAAATATAAATTAAAATGAAATGACGAATTACAGTCAGTAATTTCAGAGTAATTTTCACTTTTGTATTGCTGTATTATTACTAATACTCTGACACCTTAACGATTAATAAACTTCAAACTTTATAATTGAAGAATATCTTCATAGATGGCGTGAAGATGCAGAAAATCAATGAAGAATAAATTTTGATAGACACCGTGAAGTAGAATTACATTAGTATATAATGTATATTTAAAATCTATTTTTAAACGAAATGTACGTAAGCTATCAGAATTAATATATATATATGTATGTATTTCAAAAAAAGATATCTTGAACATGGCCAATACTTTTTTTGAAAAATCGCCCTGCGAGAATAAATTTAACTTGCAAAAATATTTTAAATACTTTAATATTTACTGTAAGTTTTTATTGAAAATATTGGAACATAAAAAGATAGATACCTACGTAGCGACCTCTATAGGCAAGTCTAGCACCTAATGTAGTTCTCGTATCCAACGCTAGGTGAAGAACTCGTTCAGCTCTTTCTCGCATGTGTTTTTGTACCTTCAAAAGTATAAGAGGGCTGCTACATCCTGAGTAGGTATCGCTTCTCGGCCTTATGGCTAAGATCAAAGTGTAGTATCTGTTCTTATCAGCTTAATATCTGATACACTCCCCATTGGGGAGTCAGAATATTAATCTGATTTTTGGAAATTGACGGAGCAGTTGGAGCTTGCTCCACCTCTGTCGCGAGTCGGCCTGGCATTGCAGTGCCGTCAGGATCGGCTCAATAATTCAATTACAAAAATAAAACTTACAGCTTTGTTTAGTATAAGCAATTGTTTGAATTTACCAAACACTTGGTATTTTCACAAGTATTGTGTTATAATACTCAAAATTCCGTTATTTTCGATTATTACTACGGTAGTAGGTATTACAGTAGTAAACCTATTTTTGTAGTTTAAATTATGATATTACAGACCACTAATGTCTAGTAATAGTGGGGGTGATAATGGAGTAAGTTTTTATTGAGGGCCTTCTCCATTCATGGATTTTTTCTTCTTTTGACTATTATGGATGCTTTTTTTTGTTCCATTCAGCCTAAGCTACGAGTGCGACTCCGTAGTAATTCGACTCGTAGATTCTGTTTTGGACCGAATGCATGAACACGATGCAGTTCATTCGCTCCGTGTAAAATGAATGGAGGCTGAATGGATTAATAATAATGCAATGCAATACTTTGATTTAATCACGAAGTTTCGAGTGGCATGGTCGTGACACGATCAAATGTAAGTGGAAGAATTGTTGGAACTGTGATTCCACGATTGTAGGTGTAGCGTTAGCGAAAGAAACTTGGGCGCTTTCTAAGTCTCTCCGAAGTTGTCCTGTTCCTGATACGGTGATTAATGGCTACTCGAGAAATCCTCCCTCGTGGGACCACCGTGTTCGCGACTGTCGATGTCGATATTAATGGACCGGTACCAGTGAAATGTTTCGTATCTTGCATGTAATTAGCAACTCCGCCTGTCTTCAGGAAGAGAGAGCGCGCACTTGACAAATTTTCACGAAGCTACGGTCCCCGCCCGTGGAAATTAAGATACGATCTGCGACAGTGGTGTAAAATGTATCGAGAAAGTTTTATTTATTGGCTCTATCGATAATGTCATCCTACAGAATGAGATAGTCCCGTGGATATTAAATTAAAATCATCATTCATCTAGTTCAGTCGTGATGCAAACGGTTGAACCGTAAAACCTTTCGTCTTTCAATGTTTGAACAATTCAATTATATTTTAGATCAGCATATAAAATTTTAATAGGAAAGTCGATTGTTGCTTTCCATAAATTAATGAACAATATTCTCATGGACATTTATGTCCCTTAGCTCCAAACGCCGAATGATTAACTGAACATAAATACCTCAGTGTGAATGCAAAATGGCAAACGCCAACAACCTATATAAAGTGAACAAAATTTACAACCAAGGATATATTTTTCGACATGTCTTTCGACAGTCAACAATGGTTTCGTAAAAGATGGTAGGCATAATAACGTACAATCTTTATTGTCACGACCATACTTTCACTTCTCGTTCGACCACGCCCGAGGCAATCGATCGCGATGATCATAAGCATCCATATACACTCGTACATTAAATGTTAATTTGTGTCTATGGCAATTCCAGATATGACCGAACGACAGTGAACGAAATTGCTCATTCCTTTGCTACCAAAATTTGAATTTGAATTTCTATGAGAAAATAAAATTAAAGTTTGAAAGTTATATTTAAAAATGACTTTACTCTCTTTTCGCTTGATCAAATTTACTCAGACGAGCGATAGAACGTTTCACTTAAAAAGTTCTGCGTTTTTGTCGAGAAATTAAATTGTATTACACGTGTGCTATCATTTTGTCCAGTACTGTAAATAATTCCGAAATCGCGATTGTCCGATTATTTTGACTAGTGTAAAATAATGACCGGTGTTCCAGTATCATCGTTCGATGGTCTGTTCTCGGTTTGATCTCGAAGGTAATACCCAACAATTTCATAATATTATCGTGAACACTGACGGTAGATAAAAAAACAATAAACTGGAATGATAGTCGAATCGTGGAGATCGGCATTGAATACACGTCGACAAGGGCTTTCACGGTTGTTTGCTGCGCAGGTAGCGTTTCTTCCAGCCCCGTCTTACCTTTCCCGATAGCTCTACATGCGCATACAGACGCATTAAATTGTAGGCGGCACAGAAGTGCTGATAAGACTGATACCGCGCATGAGGCGTCCATAAATGGCGTGTAAAAGTATGAATGGGACATTCTTCTTCCACCGATAAAGCGACGAGAAAATGCCCCTCGTTTCTTTATAGCCTTGTTCGGATCGCGTATCCACATTTTCGAGGACGTTGCGAGCAATGTGGCGAATCGTGGTACTTTCAAAGACAAAATGGTCCCCTGTAACAAGAGAACGAATGAAGAATAATTTGAAATGAAAAAAGATAGAAAGACAGGAACGATACACATATACTGAATCTAATAAGTATTTTTACTTATTTGGACTTTCTTTGCTTCTTGAATTGATAAATTCTATATCAGCCAGAGTAAATCTTTGTATTGTCCGTAAATAAAGTAAATTGGTTTCTTCAGATCACGGGACGATTGTAATGTAAACATTTTTCGGGGCAAAATTTTCGTTTTATTTTAGATGTTTTTTTCTGTCTACAGTAAATTCCACTATAGCGCGATCGAGCTCAGGCGAATCAGGCTGTGATGAATTATTAAATTCTCGATATTGCGCAGCCACGTACTCACCAGGAAATCAATTTTATGGACGATATTATAATTTAATGGATATACGGTGAGTTCCATCGACTAATGTCGGTGTATCAGATTTACGATCCATCGCAGTTAACGGTTATAAGCGCGATTAGATCTTCCCGCCACGTGACAGCTATTAGGGGTCACGTTCATCTCGCATTGAAGACATCAAAAAGTTGAATGTTTCCTTATTACGTTCTTTGAAATTATTAATTGTTTTTTCAATGGAAAATATTTTATACGCAAAAATTATACCAAATTTCTCCTTCCAAATATTATTTTATAATCTAGTATGTATAATACTTTCACGTTACAAATAAGTTTGTAAATATCATCGTTGATTAATATAATTATCAATTATTCATACATTTGGATCATTTTTAAGTTTTTTTGCATACAAAGAAACGCAATAAAATATCGGTTAAAGTTAACATGGAACTTGGAAAAGGTTGTCCAGATAGTATCGCTCGATTCCCAGTAAACGTAACTAAACGAACGCTAAAAGGGCGTTCAGCCGTGGAGACAAATCGTTCAATTAGCAGCGGACGCGATCTAGCGCGCGCGTTAAGTCGCAGTAAATATTTGTTTGCTCGTGTGTCCGTTGGGAACGAACCCGATGCGAACTAAAGAAGCGTGGTAGGTACGTGGATCGTCATAAAAGTTCTTACAAGATCATTCGAGCATGAAACTTCGAACCAGTCCGACGTCGACCGTTCCAAAGAGAACCACGCGAATTCTAACGATGACACTCGCTCGTTTCGTAAGTCCACTGTTCGCGGAGATTCGAGGTGTCAGATAAGCTTTCAAGACTTAAACTTTCGCTGTCCACCGCGTTCCAGCACGTGTAACGAGATGCGACAGAGTTAATTATTGTTTCAGTTATTGCTGGAAAGGTTGACGCTCGGGGCCCGTTCGATCGTGTTCTAAAAACGCGAAACACGCTTATGGTAATGCGTTTAACGTGTCGGCGTTTAATTTGCGCAAAATACCTCGTAACGATGGAAAACGGTTCGAAGAGCGCTAGTAATGAGTGAACAGAATTCAATAGACCACGCTTTATCGCGAGGATAAAGATTCATCCCGTACCAGAAATTCGAGTTTTTCGATGAGCATGGGTAGAATTAACGATGTTTAGAGAGGATTTATTAATCATATTATTCTCGCGATAGAGAAGGGAAGAAAAACTTGTCTGTAATTCCAAAGCGATTAATTCTCTAAGGGTAGCGCTTTGGAATGACTAGCAGAGCCTGAAACAAGAAGTGGCAATTTTTCTGCTGGAACAACAAATTTATATACCGATCTTTGAAGGTCACTTGTCAAGGAATATATTTAAATATCGGCAACTACGAATCGTACAGGAAACTTCGATAGCAAAGCACATGGAAGTAGCATAGTAATCGTGACAAACACATTGAAAGATCATGCTCACTCGGCATACAAAACAGATTTGTCCCAGCCACATGAATACTAATAAGTGTCTTGTGGTCCTCCTGGGTGGCAACTTAATAGACCTCCACGACGAATCTGATGATTTCTTTGACATCCTTAGACCAAAATTTTTTGTAGTCGAAACATACTTATTAGAGACCACGCGAGTTTTTCTTTCATCGAAGCACTACGGTTAACATACTGTTTTAATAAATCAATATATTCTTCGTGAAAAAAATATGTTAATTCTTAAAATATGTATGCAAAATTGTAAAGAGCTATAAACAGCTTTCGAGTAAAAAAAAAAAAAAAATAAGAGTCTTGCTTTAGTGACCTAGACTAAAAGTATTAATACCTTTGAAATACATATTTCAGCAATAATTTGTCTTATGCCAAATAATATAGGTTCTTTTATAAATATCTACAAATAAGCATGTAAAACTTGAAAGAGCTATTATCAATAGCGTCTCAGTAAAAAAATTCTCAAAGAAACTCTATTTTTAGCGTTCTGGAGTAGATCCCCTAACGCGACGCTGATTGCGATGCTCGCGATGCACGCAACGACGCGTTTCTCGCTTTATGTGCGCGCGAGTTAAACTCAATGTGGCTCCTTCCATCTACGCGCCTGGACTGGTCGTGATCTTTTATGAAAGCATAATGCTCGCAAGCAGATCCACCTCGGGGATACTTCACAGTCATTACGAGCGATTCCGTTCCTTTAGCTCTCTCTGTGTCCCGCCGCGGGCCTTTTTTCCTCCCCGCCACCCCCTTGCCGCTTCGTTTTCTTGATTATTCGCGTTTCGCACGGCGGAATCGTAAATCGCGAAACCGGCTTAACGAGCGGTGGACAACGAGTCGTGAAACGGTCGCGGCGAACCTCGAGGCATGGCCAAACGCGCCGATCACCGATCGGTCGCGGCGATTATAATTGCGCGAGACGAGGGTGAAATCCTTCGTGCACCTACTTTACACATTGGAAACGAGGATTTCAGTTCTCTGACTTTATGACAGGACACCTTTGAACCAGTGATGCCAGAAACGAGCATGATGTTGAAAAACAACAAATGTCGTTAATAATTGAGTTAACTATTGTCAGAAATTAATATTTAATTGATCCAATCGATAGATATTACAATATTGACAAATTTCTCACGATTAATATCTCGAATGAATACTTGTTCCGTACTGTGATCGTTGTTAACGTTTAATCGAATAAAATGAATCCCACTTCCATCATAACGACAACCTACCTTAAGATTCCAAGGGCTCGATTCCCTTCCTGGACCTCCCACAAAAATTCGCATATTTTCCTACGTCGTGTCATCGACGAATGTCGAACGTGTCGACATACTTATAAAAAGAACAAAAGGCTCTCTCTCCTTCCCTCTGGGCGCTCGTGCTATTCTCTACTTTCTAGTACGACACGGGCCACGGGGAATAATACGGGAAGAGCATCGTCTCCTTCGATGCAGGTATGATTTACGACGTGTCACAGGAGAGGTCGTCAGTCAAATTGTTTCACATTGATTTTGAGGTCGAGAGGCTCGTACCGTAGCACGGTTCTGCCCACACGCGACGTCTCCGCGAATGCATTGTGGTTTCCAGGCGCTTATTTATGCGCGGCCCGCCGTTTCCGCCCCTTCCGCTCTTTCGGGCCGTTGACTCGGTTCACTTCGTCGGACGACAGTTCTGTCGTCGGCTCGATGTCCCCGTGTGTCTTCTGCCACATATTGTCAGGCCCCCTCAACCCCTCGCCGCACCGCGAATCCGACCATCGAGGATATCACGCGAAGCGTAAGAGTCCGACGTTAACCCTTTTTGTCCTCAGCTAATTATTTTAATAAATACACGCGTTGTCTGACATCCAAGCTGCCCATAGCCGATATGGAATGGAAAAATAGTCAATAGTCGAATCATTAATATTTTACGTGACTTATTGCAATGGTAACGCAGTTTAAATGTTTGTAGGTATTGGATTCTGTTGGTTGAAAGCTTTTTAAATATTTTGCTGACATTGCAAACAGTGTAAGTTATGAAATCTGAAATTGTTATATTTCATCGTCATCGAGGTCTGTAGTAACACATACAAACTAATATTAATCATTTAACTGAAGAGGTGCTACAAATATTTGAGAAGAATTCCAAACACAAATTTCCTTTATAATCCTAATTATTTGAATTACAGAATTGTTGAAGAGGACACCAAGAGGTTCGAAATGTCAAATAAATTCATTTGTTTATCGAGAGCCAGAGAAGTTTTGAGAAACACTGCTCTCAGCTACAAAATTCCATTATAATATCTGGTCCCCTTGTGCGACGTCGCAGCACGCATACGTAGATCTATGGCATGCAAATTCCTATTTTAGGGACGTTTTTTTCACTCTCCAAGGAGGATTAGCCTCTTTGAAGCTCGTCATGCGACGACAGACGCCGCCGTAGGGTTAAATTTGGTTTTCGTCGCGCAATGTTGCTGGGTGCCCGAGATGCGACTTTTTCTTTCACCGGAGGCGACTTTGCTGTGGACAATGATATTTCTGTTGGTTCCCAGACTGTGGACTTTGAACTGACTCCAAGGGGCCTTTTGGAGTCAAGAAAGAAACGAACCACACGCGTATAGTGTGTTCACGGGTGTAATAGATCGTTCTGTAGCAGTTCATCGTCGCGAAGTTAGCGAAACTAGGTCAACTTTAATTTTCAGTTGGCTCCAATAATAACATAGTTAATTGTCTTAATATACTACCATTCGTCGTGAGTTTCATCCCTTCATATTTCAAGGAAACGTTGATTTGTGTTTTCAAATTTAAAAAATTCTTAAAAACAGAGTTAGGATAAACTACGCACAGAGGTTGTACTTCGCTTCTGTTTCTGTGCCGAGTTTATAACATATCGTATTAGAAGAGAATTGGCAAACAACGAAAGCCGCATTGCACACGATCTTGAAAATATTCGCTGCGATTGCTCGGTTTTCGATATTTTTTGTAGATTGAATTTTAAATCGTGACACGCCGGCCCGAAGTCACGACTGTAAGTTCAATATTTATCGTTCGATCTCCTTCGGAAAAAATAACACTTCACGAAATGTCGGACCGATTTCATCCTTACAACGGCATAACTGCGGGAAAGGTCAGGTTCTTTTTAAGAAAGCACTCGAGCTGTAATCCACAGTGGAGCCAGTTTTTCGCGTTCATCGAGGAGTTCGACAATGAACGCTCGAAAGGGTAACGTTAAGTAAACAGCTCCCATACAGAAGCCTTCTGACACGAAAACTTACACGCTTACGCATGTTCTGCCACCCCATCGATGATACTAGCATTGGAATAACATGAAGACTTTCTAGAAATAACAGGTATGGTAGTTTCTTCTTTTAGTTGTTTAGTAGTTTATTTAAACTTTTCACTGCATAGATAACTGCCTATTCTCGTTGCTAAACGAACTGCACAAATCGATTGACTCCACTTGTTGAAAAATCTTAAATTTAAGTGTCAAAGCACTCGGTATGGTCATAACATTTTGTATTATATTTATAACAACGAAAAGAAAAGAACTTTTTTCAATATTTATTTGAATTTATATTATAAAGGGAATTTAAAAAAAAAATGTACAATTTTTTATCGCATTTCTGAACTATGTATTTGTTTTATGGAGTTAATTGATTTGCGTATTGAACGGCTCACTTGTGCTCTGTCTTTAATTCTAATTTATGCTTCTAGATGATTTCGCTTCATCTCGTTGTCAGCAACGTTCCATCCATAATTATAGTTCAACTCACTAAATAACTACATTGATCTCTACTGAGCTCGTCCCATCCTTAATTGCAGTTCAAGCCACCAAATGGCTACATTTTCTCCCAGCCGATCTTGTTCCAAATTCTCCGTAACGTAACGAGTGTTCATTAATATTAACGATGATCGTTGCCATATTAATAAACGGTCAATTATGCAAATATTTGTTTGCAGCACGCTTCGGGAGAAAGTCGCGATAAAATTGATGGAAACAAGAGTAAGAAACGGTAGCCTGACTCGACGGTGGTGGATCGACGAAACTCGGAAAGAGGTTTCTCGAGGAATCGACGGAGATTTTTGCCGCAGCCGCACACGAGGCGCGTATGCAAAGAGGACGAGACGGGCTCATAACGTATGTATCTCGCTTTCTATCGGAGCCCCTGGAACCATATTAGTGCATCCTGTATTGCGCAAACCGCGGCGGCCGCTTGCAGTCCGGCTCCATATTAGTCGGTGCGCCGCATCCGCATCTACTCATTAATTGGAACATATCTGCGTAATATTATATTATTATATCGAATGGTCTGTCATAACGCGCGCTGAGTAATGAAGAGATTACACGTGATCGTGTGCGCAGGTTCAGATTGAGTGAATTTTAATGTTCCTTTCGTTCCTCCCGAGTGAGGGATGCATCTTTTGCAGAGGACGATTCGTTTGCTCACTGTTCAGGGTTACCGTAGTTGAATCATTAAAAAGAAAGGTGAGATCATTTCATTCTAAATTGCACACTTTTTAGAGTGAAGACTTTTCATGAAATTTCGATACATTGGATTCTTTAACTAGGATTTAATGTGTTTCGAAGAATTTTTCGCCAAAAATTGTATTCTCATTTAACTATTTAATGAGATATTGCACACATATTTATTCATATTTTATGAATAAATTCAAATTAAAGTAGATAGCCAGATACACTGTAAATTTTGTTGGACAGTTTGTATTGTTCTTTGATGTAACCAACGCTGCGAGTGCAAGCATGGAGTGCAACATGCATCAATAACATTCTTGCATAACCTGATTGTGAAAAGTTCCTGTCAAGAATACTTATTTTAACGCATCCTTGAAAAATGTTACATTACACCATAAACGCGCATGAAATTTAATTGATTCTAGGCCACACGATTCGCGTAATACGAAATTGGAGAACGTCGTCATTGAGCACATTTTCGCAGATAAAATAAAACACGCGATAAAATAAGCTTCTGAAAATTAACCTTAAAAAAGAATTTATATTGCCCGCATCTGCTTTTCACATATTCGATAAGCGTGAGTATCGCGTCGTAAGTGTTAAGAAAATTTATGACGGTACTTATCCCATAGCTGAACCATCGGCGCGACACCAGCGGAGAGCTCAGCGCAATATTCGCGACAACAAAAAACGCGCAGCTGTATTTAAAAAAAAAAAAAAAAGGAAACGGAAAACCGGGAGAACAGTGTGAAAACAATTCGACCCAATTGAAGCGACGAGTTAGGCGCAATTATCGTGGCCGGTGCGCGACTCCCTCGCGTTACTTGATAGCGTAATTAGCGTCGTCTAGCCAGTCGGCGTGTGAAACACGCGCCGGTAAATGCGAGCGATCGTATTAATCGTTAACTATCTTGTACGAGCAGCGCACGGCTCACGGCTCTTTAAGCCGCCGTAAGGCCGTATAATAGTGACAGTCGTAAAGTTGAAGCCGCGTCCAATTAATTCCCAGCTCGGCTGGCGTCGGGAAACGATCGCATTCGCCGGCGTCGGGTATCACCTCGTCCCATGGAAACCCATGGAAATTAATTTGAAGGTGTGCCGGCCGTCACACGCGGCTATTGGAAAGTTTGATGCATGACGTGCGACCGATCGCGTCTCGTTTGTTAAATCACCGACTCTTTGGAGCAGAAAAATTAGGACATTAGGAGCTTTGAAGCTTTTTCGTGGCTCGAAACTATAGGTCTGGTAAACGACGTCGATCATTAGTACATGTTAGAGTAATTAAAAAATTTGTAGTTGAGCCTTGGTGTCGGTATAATATCAACCCATTAGCTGCCACGATCCCCATTTGGGGATTTTGGAATTTTACTTACACCACTCGGCGCCAGAAATATATTTGGTACGCCTGACAGTTCGCTTTCATTCTATTTACATATATATCAGTCAATATTCTGTCTAATAGAAACTATAGATTCTGTGATTTGTTTCTTTACCAGGAGCGAACACATTTTGAAATTTGCCTGTAAGAATGTCGGTAGTTAATAGGTGAAGACTTAAGTGCTTTTATTGTAATGAGAACTTCTTGGTTTAGTTATTACAATAGTTGTAGTGGTACACTTAAAGTTGGGTAGAATTTGGAGAACAAATATTTCAAATACTATTTTGAATAGTAGGTGCTATACAGTTTAATTGAAAGGAATAATAAGTTGAGAAACAGAGAGTAAGTATATAACTGAAAGTAATTATACTCAGTCTTTAAAGTATATGGAAACATAGTAACAAAGAGAAAGTCTAGATTTGAATTCGTTTCCTTTAATTCCCTAAAAACTCATTTTGGAGCAGTTTGACTACACCTTTTGTGTCTCCTTATCATGGCTCCTTTATTTAAAACGATAGAAAGTTAAATCCTATCTCTTCCGATAAATTTCTTCGGTGTAGGAAAAATCAGTTCCCACGATCACCGCGAGAATCTTCCCTTGAACGCCACCCTCAAAAGGGATGAATTAACCAAAGGATACACCCTGGGTCTTGAATAAACCAAAGGGTGGTCGGGTGTTCCCGCAGCGTCTCGGATGCTCGAGATAAAGAGACGCGAGGAAACGGATGGTCGTGGCTCGCTATTAATCCCCGTGGCCCAAAATCCCTATTATTATTAAAATTACAGCGTACCAGAGGTTGTCACGGCGCATTAGAACTACTATGTTCGCGGTTAGTGTGTCATTACACGGGGGTGCGCGCTCGCGTCAGGAATTGTTTCGGTGCGCGTGTGTGGTCTGCGCATCGCATGGATATTAATACGAACCGCAGGAATGCATATTCCTTTGAAACGATTTCTCTCGGTTCAGGTAGTCGCTTTCCACGTACCGTGTTACAGTCGTTTTGCCTCGCACGCCTGAGATCGAAGGTAAAGGATCACCGAGGCGTTCGGTCTTTATGGTTGGAGGCGAGAACACTCTAACCTTCGGCTACTTTTGGTTCAACTGAAGAAGGAAAGAGGAACAATTGATCGTTGAACCCTTTCGTGCCCATATTTAGATTCAGTGTACATTATTTCTTGTGTTTTGTCGTCTTAAAAATAGTTCCTCTCATTTCTATTCAAATTTTGCAATAAATAAATAGCCTCACCATATACCCAAACAAATGAATTTCAACAAATTACTCGAATAGATTAGCAATTCAATTCAAGCATCCCGAGCCTGTAAAAATCCTGGATCACTGACACGGTTCGATCCACGAGGGGAGCCGGATTGCACGTATGCAAAGGATACACAGTCATTGGTAGACCAGATTATAGAGTTCACGTGTCGTATTATCATAGACAGTGCAATGTCACGAGCTCCTCGTCTCGTGTTTGCACGTTAAAGGCGGCTGTAACGGCACGGTATAATAGGGTGATCCATATATTGTGGGATCGATGCACACGCCGCAGCTGGCACACGTATTCCGTATGCATGCCGAGTAATCGAAACGTGGATGCAACAGCATGGAGCGTCCCTTTGGTTGGTACTAATACCGATGGCGTTTCGATCCACTATCGATCCATTCCCTCCGTAATAATCCGATTTTCTATAACGTCATTAAACGTCATTATTATGAAGTTTGTCGCTCAGCGCACCGTTCGGTGTATGAAGATGTTATAAGTGACGTTAATCGCCAAGAGGTACCTTGTGTGTTTTGTTGGTTAAACTTTGGAGAAATTGTATTTATGGATTGATTGCAATGAAGGATAGTAAATATAGTGTATTTATTTATCGATATTTAAAAATATTGCTTAATTTTAACATTACTTACTAACGCTACTAAGTCTACTTAAAAGCTGTTCAACCAGAGATTATTTTAAGTTAAAGACACCAACGCAGCGGAGTCTCCTAATTTCTGGTTTCAACGCAATTTACACAATTGACACTCGACTCGGTTCGCGTTACGCCTCTCATAAGTGGTTTGCATAATCCAGAACCTGCGAAACGTTTAGCATCCGTTACGACGTCACGTTTCGTCTCTCCTCCTCGAAAAGCGTTCTTCCATGTGCTGGTCTTCTGGAAGAAAAAAAGACTTTGACAAATGTTCAGGACCATACCCGCTGCTACTGTTTCCTTGTTCGCCGAAACTTGTCCGGCCGTAAGGTCAAAGCCGTCTTTTGTTAGAAATTGGCAAAATTTAAAAGCCTGTGTATAGCAACTTTGAGTGTTTGGTTATCCATTGTGAAATATTTCGGTTTGTATAGAAATATTGAAGAAATAGAACTCTTACAGGTATATATGCCAAAATTGAATGAAAGAAAAAAAGTCAGAATTTCCCACAAATACCAAATGATTTATTTATCTGATTTTCACTCTTGATCTTTCAGAATAACATTACGATCTGTAATCAAGTATCCTTGAAAGGTTAAAGTCTCGAGCTGTGTTTGTTAACCTGTATAGTGTTCTTTCCTATAATTCCAAAAAATTCTTCGAACATCGCCATGAATTTTTAAGGGTGTGCCACGAAGTTTGCGTGCGTCCAAAATATGCAGTCAACGAAAGAAGTCGATTTTTCATCGAAACGAACCTGAACCCTGCCTTAACCCAATTCCATCTTCCCACGAGTCGTGAGCGTCGCTCTGTTCGTGTGTTACGACGTCGAAATAGCTCGAGGCGGTTTGCAAGTAGGATCAGAAGCAACGAGCATGTTGCACGTGATACTCGCGTTACCTCTTGTCCTTGTTTTGTCTTTCACCCGGGGAATAACAATCAGGTATCTTTCCTCGTCTGTGGCGTTCATTAGACCCCTTTTCCCGGAGAGTGTAGATATTTATATGCGAGATAATGCAATTTAGGTGTCCATTAAACACACTTTTCTCCGTACGATCGCGAAGTCGTGCTGTGTGTTTTGGTACCGTTCGCATCGGTTGCGAGTGAATTGATTTTCATTCGCATAAATGGCGGATTTTGCTTCGCTCTGGTACGACTCGTTGTCGGATGAGTGTAGTATGTTTTTAGTACAAGAGAAAACGGTCTGCGCGCGTATAATGTCCAACGGTTTGATATACGAGGCACTTTTCGGGAGATTCAATCAGGAATACTGATTGCTGCTTTCATTTTATTTTTATTATTCGATAAATTTATTTTAGAAACAAATGGAGTTATATTTTCACCTTCTAATAAACATGTTTGATATGGCTGTTTATGTGTTTTATTTAAAAATGAAGCGTTGCAATAAATTGTCATTGTTTAGGTAAAGTACCTCTTTCTTCCTTGATGATGTAGTAGTTTAATTAAATTCGCTACTTTATACGTAACCAATAATTGTACACTAAACACTTTCAAACATTTATCCACTCTTCTTTAGCTTTCTACAATATCCAGACAAATTCATCACCATCCCCCCAACACCAGGAACGAAAAATATTTAACCCACGCTACCCTTGACTCACTTTTTTCCACGCAAAAATATCATGTACACGAAAATCCTTTTCCCGAAACATCCACGAGCAGCGAAACGATCTTCCTCGCTTTTCTGTCGAAACGTCCATCGTGTTCGACGTGTTCGACGAGGATCTTCAAACACCTATCTCTCGAACGTTCTTTGTTCGCGCGAACACGTTGTTCGTTCTCACTTGCAAATAGATTCCCAAGAGTTTACCACACCTGAGCATCCCGCCGCTAGGACAGAGAGAAAGATGTCGATGGATCCGGGCCGTGTTTCGTCGAGGTTGCACGGCACGGGCAGTCGAACCGTCGGGAATGATCAAGATCAAGATCCCTGGCAATCGTTCGAGCCTTATACGTTTCGCTTAGCATACATGTAGATCAGTTCTAGTTAACATATTCGATCCTATTCGGCACGTATCGATCTGCCCTGTCCCCGAGGCTGACGCTTCGCGTGAGAATTTCAAATTCGATGCATAAATTCGATTTCTAAATTCGACGAGATGGCAGTTGGTGGACGAATCCATGATGAACCGTCGATTGAATATTTCCTAAGCTTCAGAATTCGTGGCGATGAATCCATGATAAGGTTTTTCTACATTTTAAGTGGAAGAGCCCCTTAGGCTTTGTATTGAGACATAAGCATTTAGAAAAACTAATTAAATTTAGATTCAAAGTACGAAATTGGGAGAAAGAGACGTACCAAGTAAAGTAGAGGAAAGAAGTTACATTGTGCGATAATTAGAATATAAAAATGGCTCTATGCCCCTTAACAGCAGAAACGAACTCTTCAAATTAGTCGAGATATTAATGAAACATAACATGCTAATTAAATTATAATTAAATTGTAAGCACGGACGTGGTCACTAGATTATTAAAAAGAAATGTTAAAAAATGGTTCTAATTTTATATACCCGTAGCTTCATGTGAGTACTTTTCTCATTGTTTCTTTGTCGAGGCAGTATACAGACCAATCGACAAACGCAATTACTATTATTTCGAGCGTGTCAGCGCCCTGCTGGTTTGCACTAATACGCGCGGATTATCCACAGCGGAGTTCCCCCGTGGCCGTCCCGAATTTGTCAATGAATAAAAGCTTATGTTAATCACCGCGACGCCCCGCCAGCGGCTGGGATATTTCACGGGATTAATACACGCGCACGGCCGCGGTGTTTCGTGAGGACCGGCCGGAGGGTCCGCCTTAAATCCATAGAATCGAATTATAGCATTCCAGCGTGTTTAATTCGGCCTTCGAAACGGCCGAGTGATTTATAATCCCGTGGCGTCAGGCAATCTGACGAGCGTTGACGGTGTTCTGGGAACCGAGATCCCCGAAACCGGCCGCAATGCCCGCCGATATTTACAAGCTTAACGATTAAAGCGTTCCGCCATGCAAATTTCTCGCTCGTGACATCGATAATTACTTGGCTGATTGTTGAAGCGCGAGGCGACACGCACCGGCGATAGGGATGTAATCGATAAAATGTTAATTCTGTTTTCATTCGCCGCATCGTTTGTTGACGGATCCCCGTCGCTTCGCTTACAACGCGTAAACAAAGTAAGCGCGATACATATGTTACATCTGATAAAAATTGATTGGCAAGTGAATTTCATTCGAAACGCACACGTTGATGCGTAAATTTATATTCAGAAAACTGAGCAATTTAATCGAAATATCGTTCATTTGGGATTCCATTTTTTAGGTAAAGTCGTGAATGTACAGGTACATTAACAAGGTAGATGATATTTTAATAGTACGGATAAAAGTGGATGATTCATGATATATTAATATGGTAATTATAAAATAATCATATATTTGTTTAATCTACATCTGCAACTAAACGATAGACGTGGTAATTCATCTGTGTGAGGGTGTGAGATTAACAAGGACGAAAGAGTATACGGTTGACGAGGTGGAGTATATTACGTTATCGACAGAGTGTTCTACATTACCGCCTGAGTTCTCCTGGATGGCTTATCGATAAGATATAGTAACTGTCGATAACATAAAATACTCTACCATACCGATCAACTACTAGCATTATTACCAAGACAGCAGCTATAGAAAATTCTCGATCAGAACATCGCATATTGACAACGCAATATCTAATCTTCAGGTTACGTTAACAATATTACGTAAAGGAAGACACCAGGAACTTTTCAGGTGACTCAATATAATCGTTTCGCGAAAGTAAACACCGGACTTTTTCATCGAACTCATTAACTGGCGGCTGACTTTCATTTATTCCCCTCGTTGACAATCGTGGACGAGTATTATGGCGCTGTTTTCGAAAGTGGATCGCGTGAGCGCAGGTGGTGCCTCTCTACCTGTCGTACGCGCGCATCCCGAAAGCAATTACGGCCGAATGAGTAAATTTCGAGTGCGATCGTATCTCACTCGCCGCTTAGCGTCCACCTCCTTTCGCCTTCTTCCTTTTCTTCGTCGCGGTTGCGCCTCCGCCTTGGTTTCTTCTTCGCCGCGTCCTGTTGCACCGCGATTCCTTCAACATCACTCCTTTCTCTCTCTCTCTTTCTCTTTCCCTCTCCGTCTTCCTCTTGGTCCGTTTCTCAGGAATTCTGGTTTGGGCGGTCGTAGGAAGTATTGCGACTGGGTGGTCCACCCGGTGGCTGCATTGAGACGTCAGCACCGAAGTAGCCTGGGTCCGAAACCCTTCATCCTGGTGTGCGTGATCTTCGAATCCGTGGTGGCCCGCTATCCCGTTCAAAGGAGCACCGTCGGTTTTGCGTATAAACGCCGAGGATCGTGTGTTCATGGAAGAACATTATTTCCCGTGGTTCGTGCGTCGTTTCTGTGGTTACCAGTTGCTCTTGTTGACTCCCTTACGTAATTGGACTCCCGTGTTCGCCGCGCAAAGTTATACGGCAGAGCCTTCTTCTTGGTCGGATCTCCGTTATCATCGAAGCCTCTACCCTTGGAACAGGCTACTCGATCGACGTGCTGGTACCTGGACATAGGTTTCAGTAGGATCTCTAAGAGAACAATACAGCTACAATGATTCGAACTAATTCTGGTCGTCAGGGATTGGGATGAAGAAAATGGAAGGAAATTGAGGTAGACTCTGTAGGGTCTAGCTACAACAGGAATATTAAGGTAAGGATAGATGGAATGTGGGATTTCAGGGTATCCTATAAATAAATGTATTATCTTGCATAACGTTTAAAGTGTTAGAGAATATCTGGAGAATTTTTACTTAAATAAAGTACCTGGCCAAAGAAAGTAGATTGAATTGCATTCGTACTACAATTTTACTTCTTACGTTTAATAATTTTCATTTCCTTAAGTACCTCTATGCAATTCAATTTCCCACGATACTCGACGTGCACTAAAATTCGTAATAAACGGTGCGAATGTTTAAAATTTATTCAACCACCGAGGACGTAACGCAAAACCGATTCTCCACAATTGGCGAGGCGAAAGTGAAAATACAAATTGGAATCACGGCGTCTGTATGGAACTATAACGATGCAGAGAAAGTGGTCTTCTTGTGAGAATTTAAATCTCGAACTCAGCCGCGACGCGTATGCGGGTATTATTGGCATGAAACGCGGCAAATCGATGCTCGCTGGATGGAGTGCATTAAGTAGTTTCGACGTGTACTCGCCTGAAACGGACTGTTTCCTATTCTCGTTCTCCCACGATGCTCGACCTCGAGATCAGAAAATGTTGAACTCCGGTGTTCCTCTTACGTCAACGAAAGGAATACAGTAATCAGGATAAATGTTCGCTTTTCACCTCTTATAATTGGTTACGAGTGCAACTCCATGATTTATTCCTTTCCTGGATGAGAGAGTAAGCTCATCTGCTATTAACTCCCACTAAGTATACCATCGAAACAATATATCATCGCCTTCGGTGTTCAAGAGTACTATCACTGCGAGGGAGCTCGTTAAAAAGTGAGAGTTTCACCTGGGGAGATCATATTGTTAAAGCAAATTTTCTAAGGTTATTCTACCTTAGATGGATCTATTATAACGGTTGGAAACTGTTTACTGTATGTAGAAGATTTCGAATGCACTCAGCAACGAGAAATCTGGGAGTCTTGGGAACCTGGAACTTTAACTCCGTATATGGATCACAACACTTTTCACCTGAGAACCTTATCAATTTCCAGGACATGGGAATCGTGTCCCTTTGTACTTATTATGAGGTCAGAGGACGTGTTAATAATGTTCATCTAGAGTCTAAAAGGCGACCTGTTGCCAATGAGAAATCTAGGAGTTTCGGGAACCTGGAACTTGAAGTTTAGATAAGGACAACACTTTCGACCCGAGAATCTTATTAATTTCCGGAACAAGAGAATCATGTCTGCTTGTACTTATTATGATGTCAGAGGACCTTTAAAAGGTGTTCGGGTGTAATTAAAATTCGTGCAAGAGCCAATGCACCAAACAGACCCCAGGCAGGGTACTGTTTACTGTCAGTTCTCGAGGTACCAAAGAAACATCAGCTGTTCACACAAATCCGTGGAAGTCCTGAAGGCAAAAGAGTTACATATTCTTCATCTTTTATGGTTCCGAACAAGAATAATATTCAGAGCAGACGAAAGTCCCAGAAGACAGGTCAAGACTGGAATCCGCTACTCGACCCGCCATTGTCACGGCCTAGAGGGTGTACTCACCGGACAAACAGTTAATGACTCAATTCCGAATACACTTCGTTTCCGTTTGGCGTTGTTGAACCACCCGTGATTCACCAGCCGGTCACGCGGCGTGACATTATTATGCAGCATTTGCATCGGTCGAAAGAGGCCAAGCGGTGGGGCCATACAAAACCACGAAAGCTGTCGAGGCCATTGTGCGTAGACGCACACGCAACCCAATGCATTATCTCACGCAATGGGACACTGACATCCCGTTTGTGGTCTCTGCGGCGCAAAGAGCCACACAAAGCGACAGACGGGCCGCGCTGCACTGCCTACGGAAAACTGATAAGCCGCTGGAGCCTCCAAAGGGAAACGAGTTTCGTCGTACCAGGATCGAAATCGCTGCCTCGTCCAGCCCTGCTGTTAGACTAATCGTCGAACGCGTTCTTCCACCAGGTATTCGTGGAATTTCAGCCACGGCGTTTGTTCTCGCGCCTTCAGCTTCGCGAGTATATTGGGAGATATTTCTTCCTCTTGTGCTGCATCGAACTGCAGTTTCAACTTTATCTCGGGGAGAGGTACGTATCTTCCGTCGTCGGTGAAATTTTCCCACACTAATAGGTGAAATTAGAAAGCGTTGGGGGAGTATGGTAGACCAGGATGATGTATCTGAAGTTGGGATAATCCTATCGGTCCGCCATGCGGAAGCGCTCTATGGAAACACTGAACGGAAGTTCGCAGCGGTTGGCACTTGGGAGTGTATAGATTGTTGCTCAGGAGTTGGCCAGGCAGTTCGATTGGCTATTGCCTAACTGCAACACCTTTACTAATACGCATTTTCGATATAGGCTGAATCTTTTACATCTACAAATCTACCGCATAACGAAGACAACGAACGAGTCACATCGAGATAAATTGAAAGAGCAATAGTAACTATTAGCGAGATATATGTAAGAAAAATTAAAGAGTTCGAGACGCATAAATAGCATGAAATACACTTTGCACTTTAACCGACAATGTAGAATGGACTACGACTATGCAGTGTGACTGCTCGAATGAAAGGAGTTCCTGGGAAAGCAAAGGCGGACCGAACGATGAAATTTCCTTGCCTCTGTCTCCTTCAACAATTGATGAAAACTTCCTATAAAATGTTTATTTTGAACCACCGCCTTCAAAAACAGTCATTAAAGCCTGGTACGCGTAAGCACGAAACAGAATAAACTTTTAAGAGCGTTAAAGACGTCTCGTCGCGAGCATCCGACGCAAGAGGCACGTGTAAGCCGAGGGAGCGAAGACCATTTTGAAAATACCCTTTGTGGCCACGTCCACATGTCTGTCATTGCGACAAGCGATGTTAAAAAGCAGCACAATGAGGTTCGGACTTCCGTGTCGCGTAGCGTGTAGCATAGTCAAGAGGCCGTGCGCCTCTGGAACGGAGCAGTGTCGACTAGTACGTACTCGAGGAACTCGTTGCCTCATAAAGAACTTAGGTCTAGACCTACTTGGCGCTCTTGTTAGATTCATCGATGTTCTAGCTTCGTTTTGTGTTAATTGCTGATTATTAGAGACGCGTGCACGCAACAGATGTCAGAGTGCTTCGCGAGGCTCCCTGATTGGTGGGAGAATTTACTGTGAAAGGAGCGTGGTGCGAGTCAATTTCGCGAGGGCATCAGCTGGCCAATTTTAGCTCCTTTGGTGCAATCATTAGGGATAATGACTTCACCTTTCGGGAAATTTGTTGGATCCTAGAACTTTTGCTGGGATTTTTGAGATCCACACTATAAAATATTGTCTTTAGGTAGTGTAACTGGTGGGAGAGCCTCGCGTAGGACGAAGCATAAAGGTCTATTTACACATATCCGTAACAATCGGAAAAAAGAAAAATAACGGATCGGCGTGTGCGAGAGGGAGAGGGAGAGGGAGAGAGAGCTGTATTTACATGAATATACATATATTATTGGTAAAAGGGCAGTGGAAAAGTATATAAATATTTGCGAAAGCATTGATTCGATGGGAAGGTGGATGAAAACTTTTCTAAAAATAAAACACAATCCACGCGAAAGAAGGTTAGCGCGATTTTTACAGTTCGGTATGTACTCTGAAGAACGCATATTTCATAAGGAAACAAGTTTTGCAATCACCGTCGGGCTTCCTCACGGCGAGCTGTCATAACAGCAGACAAAAAACCGGGAGCAGCAATGCTCGATGCCATCCGTAAAACAAACAATAAATACATTTAACTGCACCTTTCGATCGTAACATTTATATCTTATCACCGGTGTTGGTTAACGCGCCCCGTGCTTCGTACAGAGCCGCGGCGGTGTAATTAAATGACTCAGTACGAAGCTGGCCGAGCAAGTTGGTGGTTTCTCCGCAAACATGCCGCTGACTTTTTCCGCGATACGCGCAGACCAGGGCGTTCGCTGGTAAAAATTTTTACGGTTGGTTCGTTTAAAGGCTGCTCGAAAGGCTTGTCCGCAAGCATAAAGGCGCGAGTTACATAAACTCGTGGAGCGCCCCGGTTGAATCTCTCGCCGTCACTCCTGACTCACACCTCGTTCCGACTAGTTAATTATGGGCTAGTTCTCGTGACGGCCAGGAATTAAATGAACTGTCCGACAATACGGTCTGTTGATTTGACGCCCGGACCCCGCGCGACGGATCAAAGAAACGATTTCAAAAGCGTTGCTTTCCTTGGCGTCTCGCACGCCTGATGATCGGGGCTCTTTAGTTAGCGCTCGATTCGTCGCACGGTCCTCCCATTTGCGTTTACGAAAGAGGTTCCGGTGTTGGCACAACATGTCCAACAGGGTGTTCGTATCCGCTATGGATCGATGCGTCGAGAAGGCTGTAGAATTCTTTGTTTTATTCGCGCACTGAATATTTTTGTTTATTTGCTGTCACAGGGACAATAAGGTGGGTCTACGGGACACTAAAATGTTGGTAGTTTATTATTTGTCCCTTCGCTCTATGACTTATTTTTTGTAATGTAGCAAAACTTGATCGTTACAAGTAACCATCTGTTTAAACAATACTTTCATTAAATTCTGGTATATTTACAATTATATCTAATCGTTTAGGTGATATTGGATTAGTAATAGGTATTTGTTTATGTTCCATTTATGGTTCATGAAATTTAATATTAATGTTAGCTACCTTAATAAAAAGAGCTCCTACGCCAGTTTCATCTTTAGTACATTCATCAACTTTAATAACAGCTAGAGCTTATTTATAAATTCGATTTAATAAATTTATTATATACGTATATATACATATTATATATGATATAATTAAATATTTATTCATTCAATTTATGTATTGTAACTATAACTATAGATTCGAGTCAGAAGAATTTGCGTGGACGAGGTATTACAACAAGTATACAGTTGGACCACGTCGCGAACCTCTCGGAACGAAATGGCTCCAGCGCAAGACAGACGGAGCGTAGACTTAAAAGGATACAACAGTTAAAGCGGAGGAGCACGAATAAAAATGAAGTCTCTAACGGAACATTGTCTTTATTCCTTATATAGAGGGCACTGTGGACCGTAGTTCTGAGAAGAGGGAGGATCCAGACAATTTCAGCAACGTTAACACAGATTGGATGACTACTCGCCTCCCCTAAGATTCTGCGTGGCAAAACGTCGAAATATTTTCCTAGAACTACATCGGATCAGATTTGGAAGCCTTAAGAAGCATTAACGGTAGTTGGAAGGAAACAGACGGATGAGAACGAGGGAAGGTAGCTCAACGCAGAAGGTAAGAGGAGCACAAAAGGAGGAAAGGTAAACAGTTGCAAAGAGAAATGCAGAACAGTCTGGTGGGGAGGATGGAATAAGAATGCCGGGCGCATCAAACGTATCGCTGCTCGGTAAGAAACGCATTTCAGACCTGAATGGTACCAAGGAAGAAGCAAGCATTCGTTTCATGCAGACATAATCGGATTTCCTTCTGCTCCCGTGGACACCCTGATGAGTTTGCTGAAGGTACAAACCGAGCATAAAATGACCTTAAACCCATTTAAAAATTAACACATTTGCAAGTTAGAAGATGCAATCTTTTATAGACATTTTGGAGCAGGAACATTTAGACGTAGAAAAGTATGGTGTATTTATACATTACTCTATTTACTCCTACGTAGTTGTGAAAACGTCTGGTTGTAGTACTATTGTACTCTGTTCTACGAAGTACCCTCGTACAAAATTCATTTAAAATTCTTGAAGGCTTAATTAGGTCTCTTCCTGTCAACACTGTTAAGGATAATTGACTTGCCTCGGTACGAATGACTAAGTACGCGTGAAGGTTCTGTTTGTAAATAAACGGGGGCGAAACAATGAGACGTAGCAAAATAGGATTACGTCGGAGTGTGTAACGTCAACATCGTTAATTTGCATGGAAACAGTGTCCAGCGTGTGTCATACACTTTCATTCGCTTCGTTTGATATCGTCCGTTCCTCTGAATCATCCACGAAATTCCCACACTTCGTCCATCATGGACAAGGAGAGATCGGTGACGGAGAAGAGGACACAGGGATGGTTTAAGGGCCTGGTGGCACGAGTCAAGTGGAACCTCGTTGCCGCAATTATCGCGGAAACGAAACGACTCTGAGAAGCAATGCGACGCACGCCACGTAAACGTTCAGACGGTGGAACGACGAGAAAAGGAATGCAACGTCTCCGTTTTATGGAAATCGGAGGCGGGAATGCACTCTGCTCGAAGAAAATTGGCATCGCGACCTCGCACTTTCATGGAAATCAATTTGAATCGGCTCACGTAGCGCTAACTGAATGTTTATGCCGACCAAACAGGGCTGAATTCGTTGACTATTGTTAGAATAATTCGATTGAATATCGAGCTCGATTACCATGAACAGCTTAACTCAGAAATAAATTTTCGTAAACATTTTGGAAGTCTTTGGTCTTACATACGAATGCTAGTTATTTAAATTTATGTTCGACCGAGCTCTTGAGCACTTTTTGTGTTTCAGATTTGCTTATAGTTTTTATGGAAAGTGAATATCAATTCAAACTTTTTTAATAGCCCAGCGTTGCAATGTGTAAATTAAATTTTGATGGCTTCCTTTATCACCAGGGAATTTTTATCATTGATGGAAATGTTTAATAAGACTTGCTTTTGATTTGAGTATAATGAGTTTAACCTCTTCAGGGACGATATGTTTTTGGTTATTATCAAATTTTTGCTCTTTTTATTATCGACAGTAATTATAATTATTAAAAACTAAACGTTCATATATGTGGCCAAGGGCGAGAAGAGGTTAAAAAAAAGTATGTATCTATTTTTAACCGACTTTGAAAAGGAGGAGGTTACTCAATTCGACGTGTGTATTTTTTTTTTCTTTTTAATAAAAGTATATGACGAATATCTGAGACTGTTATTGAAAGAGTCTGCTACTCCATCCATGAGCTTTGATGAAAACGTTCCTCAGCGACGAAGCTGTTCCCAGCAAAAAACGATGTCCATGTCTTCTGTCACAGAATATTGTCCAACGTATAGGAAGACGTTCAAGCTTCATAAAAAAGTGGTGATGAAGTAACCACATGTGGTTCTGGAGCGAAATCTGACGCAGTCTTTGGGATAACGTCTGTCAACGATGAAGTAACTTCGTAGTCGCTTAAAAAGACCTCTGTTCAACGCCTCGGCGTTCTTTCCTTTGATCTGTGCGGCGTGTATTATAATTGTGCGTGTGATCATTGCAGTTTGTACTCGATGATGATAGATTAGTTCATAAATTGCGTCATTCTAAAGTGACCAAACAGTTGGTTACAGTAAATTTCTTTCTTCTTATGTCACTTAATAACGCACAGATCATCGATTAAATATTGAGGGTATAAAATGATGAGAAAAGTTACTAATCAAACTGGTTACGGATCCTGAAATATATTTTTTTTACGTAATAATTTATCCAATTTTAGACGTTACGTGCCTCCCATTGAATATTTTCTATGTAACTATTCTGTTGTGGAAAGGGTCGAATATTTTGGAGCCGAAATCACTGATCAATTCGAACACTAATCACGCATGAAATAGTTTGTGAGAGGAATGAGGTCTCGCGGAGAACGCCATATTGAAAAACACCAGGGGTCTATAGCCACCCCTGGGTTCTCTATGACCGAAGATTCTTCTTCGTATGTGAGTCGTGTCTGGTCCCTTCATTAGAATAATTGCGTACCGCTGGATGATTAAGTACTCCCTGCACATGCTTAGACGGTGCGTGTACGTAACGTCGCGTCTTCTTCGAGCAACCATCGACATCTTTTTGTTCGAGACGTTACACAAAGTATAGCATACGAGTGGCCGTTTTAGTTTCTTTCGGTCGCTATCAACCCTTCTGGAATGGATGTATGTACACTTCCTGAATCGCTGCTACGGATCATTGTTTTCAATCTTTAGAAGTAAGACTTATCGTGTAAAAAATATTGGGTATAAAATAGTTCTGCAGCTTGGAAAAAAGGAAATCTTCAAATGCTTCCCCTACAACATGTCTATTAAATTATATTACAATAGTAATGAACTCAATCTGTCTATACACAGTCGGTCTTATAAATATTCATACCTTATTCGTAAATTAAACGATAGGTTTGATATTTTCAAATAAATGTTTCGTCATAAATATGTGCGTAAATCAATTTTACCCTTGCATATATTTATAATAAAATATTTATTTGAAAATATGAAACCTGTCGTTTAATTGGGACAGATTTCTTAGGTAGATATAGAAGGTACGAATATTTATGGGACTGATTGTATAAAAATAATTTAAAAACTGGTTTCTATTACTATTTGTATATTATATTATTTTTAACTGTTGGACAGTTCAGTGAAATTCAGTTCGTTCATGAAAGAATTCTTAAAGTGCAAGGGTTCGGCACAGGCGCGGGGAATTTATAAAGAAGTACCTGTGAAGTATGGAAGGGCTCGAAAGTATCCTAACGGTTATGATCCCTTCTGCGTGGAGCGGTCGATCTGAATCACTGATATCACATCTATTATTACCCCTGTCGCGGGATGACATCAGCTCTTTCTAGATATTGCGACTGTGACCTCGTACAATGTAGTTTTAACTACACCAGGAAGCGAAACTCCGGAGGAGAGCAAGAAGGTTCAAATACGTTAAAGGGTCGGTAAAACACAGGGAGGGAAATATGTCTCGACAGCGCAACGCCGACGTTTCTTCCCACGAATCCTCTGCGTGTGTCACGCTTCAGATCCACCCGCATGTAAATGTTCTTCCAGTATCGCTTCCAGGGAATGAACGTGTAAATAAAGGAAGTCAAGTTCTCCCACGAGTATAAACCCGTATGCGGAGCAAAATTTTCATTTTTATAGCGAAACACGTTGAACGTATCGCGAATGAAACGATTCACGTTTCGTGTCTCACGATGACTAATGCGATCTTCGAACTAAATTATCATTTTCTGAAGTTGAACACAATTTCCATCACTTATTAATCATAATCTGTCAATTGGCAAGTAATATATTCTTAAATTTATATTTAACTTTCATTCAACCATCGTGACAAATATGAAGTTTGAAACATTATTCTTTTTCTTCAAGGCTGCAACTCCAGCAATTCTATCAATTTCTTTGTTTTAACCCATTGCGGTCCAGACTTTCTCACTTCAGTATATTTTCGTCGAATCTCGCTCGACGTAGGATTGCAGAAGGTTAATTTTTTGTGTAACATTCTCGACATATGTATCTCTTGAGAAACGCAACAACAAAAAATCAATTTGTAAAAAGATTGTACAGTGTTGTGCCCTCTTCGTAGCAAGATGCTCGGGTATTATCTGGGTTAATTAGCGGTCTAAATCATCGCGAGTAGCGTTTCACCGTGAGATACATAAAGCGATACAGCGAAGGCAGATCGTGTCCAGTCTGTACACCGTATCATAAATTCCAACAAATACTTATTATCCTGTCCGGTGTGACATGTCCACGCACCTTTCCGACTGAATTCCAGCGATCGCGGGACAGCTGCATGCGCGTCGCCCCGGTTCGCGGCTCGTGGCGCGCAAGAAATCCAGAAAAGTTCCCTCAGTCTCGTTAAAAACCCCGCTCGTTCCACTCGTTCATCGTTGTTTGTTGCTTCCGTTTGTTCGTCCTTCTTTCTCCGATCCATCCAATCCACCACCCGCCGTCTCGCTCTAGTCCTGATCCTGTCCGCCAGCGAATGTCATTCCTTCCCTCTTGGCGTGCACGCATGCGCAAACCCGCAGCGCCTTTGTTTGTTAATGTAACCGCGGTTCTTCTTCGTCCTCCCGCCCTTGGCTCTCTTCTTGTTCGTCCCTTTATTCTTCGATGATGCGTTCGCGGTTGGACCTCGTGTGCGGCGATTTTTCTTCGCGAGAAGCCCCCCTCCCATTGCGAGCCCCGATTTCTACGACTTTTTTTTTTTAGGGGGCCTCGGTCCACCCGAAACAGGAGAAGATTTATGAATGATTGTTGCGGGAAGCGTCGCGTATGAAGGAAACACCCGGTGTGCGTTTCCTTTGATGTCCTGATATCGCGGAGATCTGGGAAGATACAGCTGGATAGATTGGAAAAGGTGTTTAGGGTGGGAGGGATGGTCACTAAATGCCGCTGGCACTAAATGCTTTTAGAACTTCTGTTCTGTTTTTTATTCAAGTATTTAAACATTTACAGTACTTATTAAACTACAATATGCTTCTTAAGCTTATGATTATCAGCTTAAGCTGACGTCGTGAAGAGCTCGAGATGCACAGCTAAATAGGTCAAGATATCAAGAAACAGCATATGGAATCCCTGGTACGTAAATAGCGAACGTTTTTATTTGTACCTCGAATGAATTTGCGTTGCAGTCAATGCAATCAATCGAAGTCCATCAAGTGGTCATACAATCGTGTAATCAGACAAATACTTCAGGCAGTGAAGCACAAATCTTCGATTTGATCGATACGGTGTCGATGAAACACTTGAATGGCCGCACCTTGTCCTTGAATAAATGGAAGACACCTGAAGGATTACTAACTGCCCTGACCAGTGGTTCCCTTCACTTCTTGAACGTATGATAATCGATACTTTGTCTTCGCCACTGGAAGATCTGATAATCGATGTTCAACCCTCTGAGTATTCTATAATCAATGTCTGGTGCTCAATGTCCATGATTCGACTTGGTCGTTGATTCAATATTCAGATGGATTTAAATCCTTGGTTCGATTATATCATTATTCATCTTCGCTGATACTTTAACCTCATAGAAAACACCACTTATTTTCCAGTACCTTTGGATTTGATTTTGTAAAAGAATCGCGATTGATCGCACTCCGAAACATTGAAGAACGATCTAACTCTTGCGTTTTTCATTTACTAGCTTAAACTATTCTTGATATCGAATCGTAAATCAGTAAAGATTAAGTACGATGTGTACTCTGAAAAAAAGCATATGGATGTTTCGTATGTTTGTTTCAATTTGTCTCAATTTATCGTAAATACGATTGTGTAACGCGTAAGGAGAAATTCCAGTAAGTGTTTTAGTGCGAGCAGTTTATTTTAGACGTAGCAAGCTTTACAACCACGACGCTGTACTGTCCTATCAAGTGTCGAAGTCGTTGTCTTTATGACGCTTTACGATTTCTGCGAAACGTTCGACAGTAAAAGTTAACATTCACGTTCACGGCATGGTGGTCTCTATTAAATGTAGGATGCAAGTGTATTGTTCTTCGATCGATCGCAATTGTCATGTATTGCGCCAAATGGCAATGTCAAGGAGTGCAACGAACAATCGGCATTAACCCCGTGAGAGATACATCGAGTACATTGCTCATGATTTTCCCCAGTACAAGCTTTTATGAAATATATATCACGCCTTTATTACAACTCCATCGTGTTTTAATACTCCATAATTCAAGAAGACAATTCAATTTCTGTACTAGAATACTCCGGTGTATACTTTTATACTTGTGCATACAAACAGATTCGAATAATTTTTCCGGAGATTGCATCAAAATTCTTTTGAAAATAAGAAAATTACTTTAAGCACCAACGAATACAAAGTAGGAGATTAAATTCACGTGCATCCGCTAATCCATTTATATTCGATAGCGATGAAGTCATGAATCTATATTAAAATTCTTTCATTTAAAGTCTATAACGAAATTTTGTAACAGTTTTCGAGTATTCCACAGTTCTGTCTATCGATGCTCAATTATGATCTCAAGGAAGGCACCGTTCACCGGGTGACATTCTGAAAGTACTGGTTCCTGTTACCTCTGACAAGAATGTCTACACGAAAGTGCATAGGTCAAGACGCTGTACCGTTGGGACCACCGCGTCGCGGCAGACCGCGAAACTGTAGCGTTACCAACGAAAGACAGCTTCACCGTGGTAAGTTTAACGTTTCATACACGAAGCAGTGAAATCACGATCTTTAAGGTCCCTTACGTGCAACATACGTCCGTGTTAAAGCCTGGGCGCTTGTGACTAGGTGGTCTCACTGTCTCCTTCGAGCCAGAGTCGAACAGCCCACAAAAGCTTCCCTCGCGCCGGTTACGGACTGCTTCACGATCGCGCTTTATCGTTCAACCTTATGAAATCAGACGTTCCGCCTCTATTTTATGATTTCACGGAAGATCCACGCGCAGTCAGATCCACAAACATCGCTTTAGCATTGTTTACAACGATATCGCACCTTGTCTGATGCACTCTCGGTGTTTGATCATGTTGAACGTCAAGGAACCTCGAGTTACTTCATAAAATTCTTCAAAGTAAATCCAAAGAACTATAATGTAGGGAATGAGTATGGTTTAAATTCTGTACAATTAAATTTATAATTTTATTTCTTCGTAAAAATACGTAAAAGTAGAATAGAATACAAATAGATGAAAAGAATGTGGCAAGAGAATAAACTTACCCCATTTATGTGAGAATAAAATTATGTAATTTCATTATAGGTAGTTTGAAAGGCAAGGAGCGATTTAAAGTTTATGGTGTAAGAAATTGTTACGCAATATACCTAAGGGATACACCAATGTACCTTATTTTAATAAGAGTTAACTATTAAAATTAATTAATGGTAATCACCTGCCAGAATTCTTTTAAATTGAGAGAAGAAAATATTTTTTAAATATTTATCACATTTAACATATCATATCATATTATCAGATTGATTTCGTAAAAAAGGATCATAAACCAACGAAACATTCATTCAATAACAAACTACGTCTACTTACGCTACGATTCAGCTGGATTCTATGAATAAATGAGAACCAGTTCGCGCAAAAAAAGACGAAGCATCGTGAATCAGCTGTTAAACCAGAAACCTACAAAGTATTTCAATTCGAGTGGGTAGTTAATCTTAATAAGAGGCACCCCGAAAGTGGACGCCATAAATTTTGCGGAAAAGATGGATGAGTCACTCGTGTGCATCTTGCAACGAAAGTAATGCGTTTTGCTGTGCATTTATTTGAGAGAAGGCCGAATGAACAATGCTCTTTGTCGAGGAGTTGCGCCGATCTGTCACCGTTGTCCGTGAACTTCGAATTTAAAAACCGTTCAGGTAATTCACCTGGAACAAAAGGTGGAGACGTCAGTTCGTGTGTGAGCGAATGGAAATCAGTTCGGGACGAACAGAGTTCAATGTTATGCGTTGGCTCGCTGGAAGGGAAAACTAGAAAACGTTTTGTTCGAACAGGTGGTGCGCATACACGAACCTCGTGAAAAGTCGACGTACGTAACAGAGGTAATTATTTATTTTATTGAAACAATTGCATTCGGTGCTTGTCAGTAATTCCAAAAGGAACAAAACGCTTTGTAAGTCATTTAATATTCATCGGCAAGTTAGTACACCGAACCAAAAATTATTCCATCGTGTGTCAGGTGTCTGTTGTTTAGATCAGGACTAAGCACCATGTGTCGTTTCAGCGTACGACGAGCAGGAAAATTAGACCACTGTTATTTATCACTTTGTCGAAAACGTGTACAGCGTTAAACAGCGAGCGAGTTAATCGTAATAAGAGACTCGGTTTGGAAGCGGAGACCATAAATTTTCGGGAAAAAGATAGATGAGTAATCTTGGAAAGTCGTAGGCGGTGCGCTTATCGCGGATGCTTTATGAAGATGCAACGACGCATTAATGCAACGACATGTTTTGCATTAGCGATCGTTTCGTTGCAATTCTCCTGAAGGAGGCGTTGGGCGTTCCCGATCACGGTGGCTGTCGGGCGGACACCGACCAACGCTTCCACCTTCGAGCGTTCAACGTTCCTGTTCGCGATGCTAACGTAGGAACAATGGGTGCATTCAGTGGACACAGCTGATCACTGATCATTGGGGATTTTCTGCCGAACACGTTACTCACTAGGCTGCTACTTCCGACATGAGATCAGTGATCGGTCGCCAGTATTTGTATCGTGACGCAACTTATTAACAGCCGAGACTAATCTCCACTGCAATGTGACTAGTTAAAAAAAAAAAAAAAAAAAAAAAACAGTATTACAGTATCACAGTATTATCAGTGTAATAACTATTGTAAATGGTTACACACTTAAAATGAAAGGAAAGGAAAGGAAAGAAAAAAAAATGTAATATGGATCATAAATCGAGATCAGTTGTCTCGGTGAAATGCATCCACTGATTTAACCCTCTTTGTGGCGTGAAATTCAAACTATGCGATTGATGCTTTCTTGCATCGTTTATCATAATTTTCAACTGGAAATTTATTTAATTTGCAATCGAAGTTATTCATTGCCTTCTAAGACGCTGCTTTAGAAAGTATACAATTTTTAACCGGGAAGTAAGAGCTCGTGATGCTTTCAATATTTTCAGATACCAATCAAACTTATCGCTTTCCTTGGCAACGTTCTTAAAACTGTCTACATCGTCAGACGATAATTATGAGGACAGGAAGTTCGACACGCAAAATGCATAAGGAATGTCAACATATACAGTCATTAGTCACTTCACGGACTGAGTCAGTCACGTATGTAATTCGCGAAGAAAGTAACGTATTCTGAACACACTCGCTTTATGAAAGGCTGAATAAACAATGATCGATGCACTTTGTTCAAGAATTGCGCCGATTTATTATATCTGTTGACGGATTTTGAAATCTGAACGCGTCATCGGGTAATTCTACGAGGAATTAGGCACGTTCACAAAAATAACAAAAAAGTAATAGCGATTCCTTATGTGCAGTCCATGGAACAGAAAATAAATGTTTCACGATATTAAAATTATTGAAATTCGAATGGCAATGAAATTTTGCATCGGTTACAATAATATAGAAAATAATAGACGGTTTAATAGACGTACTTTTTGTTAATCGCTTCATTTTACTTAACTTTCTGGTACCGACCTATATGAACTTTATTTTATTGCCATCGTTAGAATACAAGTAAATTTTAATTTAAGCAAATGCGCCACTATAGGCAATTACATGAGCAGTCGTAACGGAATAATCTTATTATTATTTTTTCCATCCACAATGATATTTAACATCCATCAATCACAAATCTCATAAAATTGGCTTTTTGCACATCTGTTTGTCCTAAGTGGGGACCAATACGCGCAAGAAACGCTGTGGTAGCGGTACCATTGGCCGCAAGTTTCCTGCGTAGGGCAGCGATAGCCCGCACGACCTTTTATCGCGGCGGAGGACCGAATTAGAGCTGCTTCCTAGAAAGGGTAGCCATTATGGAAAGCTCGGCCGCTAATCGTGGGAAGGTTAACGTTCCGTCGTTGTAGCGCCGTGTCGAATCGCACAAAGTGTTCGCGGTGAAATTGGTTTCAGGGCTCGCACTCTCCCGTCTCTTCGGGTCGCTCCTCTTTCAGCGGTCGACCCCTATTCCTATCTTCGTTTCTCTTGCTCTACGATCCTCTCTTCCGACCGCCCTCTTTGTCTCTTTGTTCTCCATCCTCCGTGTATGTCCCTCGACCTTATTTTGCTTCTATCTTTGCATCGCGTAAGTTCGCCAGGTCGCTTCAACGACGCCAAGTATCACTGGTCGAGCTCAGATCCGAGAACTAAGGGTCAACAGTGTTCTACTGGTTCTCGCAAGGGCTACCGAGTAACAGCTTCCTTGACGGATGTGATAAAATGAATGTAACGAAGGATTAAAGTACTCGATCGGGCTGACAGTAGTATCTACGTTATTTTTATATTTCACATTGGCTTTCGTGTGATATGTAAGACAGGAAATAATGCTTACTTTTAACAATACAGAAATATTACGACGCTTGAGAAAATATATTTTTATTCCATGTACGCACAGGCACATTTAAGGCAGGTCGTCCGAATAACTCGTTCGTTCGACCCTTTGCACTCTGCGCCATCTCGTTCCAGACTGTATGAACAGGAATCGCTTAACATAGTCTAACATTGGAAACGTGTCTTTTTTGGTATTATCAGACTTGATTATAAATTCTTATAACTGCAATCATAAATTCTTTATGTACTAATGTATTTAAGTACTAACAAAATTTGTTAGATCAGGGTGAGAAAATAATGACATAAAATTCTTTATTCTGCGCCATTAGTTTTGTACTTGGAAAATTGATCAAAAGTACCCCAAACATGAAATGAACCTTATAGAGTGTATCCCTAAAATTCAGAATGAGTTCTATATTGTTAATATTACTATTTTTTGATAACTTATTTGAACATGGCCTGAAATACGATTCGCAACATAATAAAGCAGTGTTATACTCGACGCAAAGAATCACGGTCTACAAGAGAATCCACTTTCCTTCCTCATTTACGTCAAGATTAAGTTCAATTGAAAAATTCGCCTAAGCTGTCCCCGCAACCGTGGAAGTTTTACGCGATACGATGAAACGCGAGACAGGCTAGTAATGAAAAAAATTAAGCGACTATTCGTCAGGCACGTTTCTCGCGACTGGCGCACGGTCAGAGATTGGTTTATCACACGCCATTAATCTGCACCCGGTTTTTCTACAGCTCTTCTCGCTGGACTGTCTCGGCTGAAGTCGCGTGTGAATTACAGACAAAGGGGGAGAAAACGTTGCTTTCGACCGGGCATAAATCACAATTGAAACGTTAACTGGTTTCGCAGCGCCTTACATGGCCGCCGACTTTCCGCCACCAAATGTGGCCATACGTTTCATGCAGATGAATGCTCTGCCCAAATGTATCGTTGCTCGACGATATAAATTATCCCGTTAAACGAAAATGGCGGTGCTCATTTCCACGAAGGATTGACTGCATCATTTCTTCGATCCCACTATTCTTGCCATAGTATTATTTAACACGCTGCTTTCGCTGATTTCTTCTCGCGCTGTTATTACGCTGATAGGTCTGAAGATCACCTGTCGTGTCATTGTATTTGTTTCTGATAATCTCAAGCACGGTATGAATTTGATATGGAATTTATGGAGTTTAAGTTATATACATTTTATGGAGGATTTATAGAATTTAAATTGTTTAAAAATTTACTTTTGGCGCGTTTCGCGCATAACAAACGAGTCATTCCATTCTTGACTTTTCAAAGAAAGTATTATACTCTGCATACATATGATACCAGTAATGACGATTCTATTCAAGAACTTTCAAATTTAGACTTCCCATCCCACATATCTCAGCTGACCATGTTCGTTTGAAAAGGGTATCGCTTGGAACGTATCTACGAGGCCTACGATTCACCCACAATTTATTACAAAAACCTATTAGAGAAATCTATTAGTGAAATTCTTCACATCTCAGCCGTGAGATATTCATAAATCTGCGCCAATCGAATCGTAAAGCTCGGAGGATTTTATTGGAAAGGGGAATACGGATAGAAACTTCGATTTCTCTGTTCGCTATGCGACGCGTCGTGAAAGGGACGGGTCCGGTGCTCGTAAATCCACGATTACCAGGATTGAGCCGAATTCAGGAAACGGTACAAACGTTTCCAACGATTCTTCCGATATTGGTCGCGTCGAACGTCACCGTGACGACGTTTTGAAAAACGAAAAATGTGTCGACAAGCTGACTCGTTCATTATATCTTTACGGGGTTAACGCACCGTCCACAATCACGAGATGCGCGCACCTACGTGACCGGCTTCCACAAGCGTTGACACATCCTGTCGCGAGCCACACCTGCGATACGATGGAGGAACGATACGTACTGCGCACGAGTTGCGATAAAATTGCGGGAAACGATGGCCGGTGGCGGGAAGAAAATATTTGCCTCGCGCCGTTTCGGCGTTGGCTGCACGTCGGGCTACTTTACGACCCTCTGTTCTCCGTTTTCGAGGAAGCTTTAATACCTTCACGAACGTTTCATTAATATTCATTCGCCACCGCTGGAAGATTGACGTTAAACGGCCTACCGCTTTAATATATTTTCAAGATTCTCGCCACGACGTTTATTCCCCCTCGAGTGAAAAGCCGAATTGACATTAAACGCGATAATTTGGTATGTAATGGCGCGCTATATCTCCCTTAATGGACCAAGGATATTGCGAATATTGTGGAAAGTGTCCTACGATACGTGTTTGGATGATAACGAGAGAACTTACCCAATGGGATTTTTCCGAGGTGATACAATTCAAATTGCTGAAGGTAATGACATCGAATTTTTTGAAGCTTTTTGTCGATAATTTAGCAAACATTTGACGTTTCGTAGAAATTAATTACTTACTCAGAACTCTTTTAGACAGGGACAGTTTGGCGCAAGGCGTAGAGTAACAGTCCTAACGCCCATATTCGAATGGGAATAGGAATAGTATAGCCAATCGGTAAGGCATATTAGTAACCTCTCGATAAGGTAGAGCAGTGCTGGCAATGCAGTGCATCCTGTCGATGAGTCTCAATGTTTTAGAATCTCCAACTTAAACGATAATACAGTTCAAGCTGTAGATAAAATTCAGTAATGTAAATCAAGTGGAAATAAAAAAGGGGTAGCATATAGTATTCTCTCGATAAGGTAGAGCAGTGCTGGCAATGCAGAGCGTCCTGTCGATGAGTCTCCCAACTCAAACGGTACTACAACTCAATGTGTAGGTAAAGCTAGACACCAGAATGCTTATCTGATTAAGAAGATTATCAAAACGTTCCAAACCTTTAACGTCAACATAAAATTACTTAAAATATCAATTTCTCTCGAAGGTACAAAATTTAAATCCCATACATTCCTTTCACCCTTTTCATTCTGGAATTTCCTAAGACTGTCGTCGTGACAGGAACGTGGAAGTCCTGAAACATGTTGAATATCGCGTGTTGCGGAGAAGGTAGAAAGGCAGAAGCGGATTATATGTATAATATGCACGTAAAGCAAGATCGGAGCGCGGGGATCTCGTTCGAGCGATCGATAAAGCGGACTGACGATGGAATTTAACGAGATCCGCGCGTGACAAAAACCAGTCGGCGTTCCTGAGCCTCTGCGAAGGAAAACCTGGCGAAACGAGAGTTGAATGGTGCAGCAGGTACGACAATGGCACTGCTGAATGAGCTCATGAATGATCGAAAGAATGAAGAAGTGCCACCCGTTAACAGGTAATAAACAGGCTACTACTATGGATCATTTCAAACGACCCCGCGCATTTTTCAGCGTCGATAGCGGTCAGGTAAGAAGAACGAGTCGTAACGAGCATACCAATTTGCTACCATGTTAGAAACGTTTTATGCTGCAAAAAGAGGTGGTATTAGTAGCAAACGTACCCTTTGCGAATATACACTATTAACCCACTAGTAAATAGATGATAAATTATACACTTTCCTCTAAGCTTGACTTATGATGCAATCGTCCCTGGTATTTTAGATATAATTGGAAGTTTTGCGTTTCAATGTGCAGGAGAAAGTAACACATGGTTGAATAAATTGTTAGCAAAGAGTAAAAAGGTACGGATTAGGAGGATATTGTCAAGGTCTTTCCAAGTTAATCATGGAGGATTTAGAATGATATATTGTATTGATATATATTCAATATATAGTTTGACCTATATATTGAATTGGTTTTAAATTAATCCAGTCATGTGTAACAAATATTTAGGGTCTTATAAATGAATACACGGTAAATGTATATGCAGAAAAAGACACTATTAATTTATATAGCAGGAAGACGAGTAGAATAAAAAAACTATTTTAAGAAACAGATAGGGGTACCCCAGTCGAACGTGTATCAAAGGCAGGTACTAACTTCGAGGAGTGCTTTCATTTCATTGTACTATCTCATATACATATGCTACACACTTATTCTTTTACGAAATGTACAATCTATCTATTTCTTCCTGAAACAGGTGAATAACCTGTTGAATTCTTTTACGAAATGTACAATATATCGATTTCTTCCTGAAACAGATTAACAACCTCTTGAATAACTCGATGCTTTCAAACCTGGGAAACGAAGAGGAGCAAGGTTAAAAATGAATCTGACGTTATCTTCCGCGAGGGATGATGGTTGCGGTCCGATCTAAAAACGCAGAAAAATAGACGATAATGGCCGTAGACGTCAAGGCGTTCATTAGAGGTAGAAACGATTTTTTGACTTTCGACCATTGTGCAACCAGGTTGGATGAGATTGACGATACCTCGCCAGCAGTTACCAGTGAGACAATGGAACGTCTGGTGCTCGCCTCCCTTCGATTTCTAAACACCTTCGGAGAACAACGACTCCGTCGTTGACGCCTACGCGTGCCATTGTCATACAGAGGCCCCGATGATGACTCGTATACCGCGGAAACTGCCTTTCGATGGAGCTCCTCTACTCATCGACGATGTGTCAATACTCGGTTACGGACCAATCGACGTTGTTCGATACGCGGGTCATCCACATATGCGGAAACTACTGCGATGATTCAGAACTAGACACTGGCTGCGCCTGGGGAACGTCGTGGGTGGTTCGTTGCGAAATAATTTGAATTAAAGCGACCAGATTTTGGAGAAAATCATCTTTACGTGTAGATGTCTAGAGATATTGGAACCTTCCTCTATACTCGATAAATTTAGACCCCGAGGAGGGTTTTTATTCGTCTAGCACCTATCGCTGCTATTCCTCGCATTCTAACCATCGCAGACCAAAAGCACTTCTTATTTAAATTGCAAAAGCAAACAAAAAATTCCGAATTCATTGGTAATTCTCCACCAACGTTCAGCGAGGGTCCGACGACACCATCTTCCAGCGAGGCGACAGAACGATAAACCTCGACGAGAGGCAGCTTAAAAATCCTCCCGTAAAACGACGTGGGTTCCATTCGGAGAGTTAATTCATGACACCAACGGACCAGTCGGTTTACGACATCCGATCGTCACCAGATTCCTGGCAGGGCTCAACGGAATCGCCTTAATCGCGAGCGTTAAACGTTCCCCAAGTCGCCTTTAATACGATTCCCGTACCGGGGCACGGTCGTAAACCGCGAAAGCCGCGTTTCCACCGCCCGTGGCCTGCAACGTCGCGGAACCGTGGACACACCGATATTCGAGCAGTCGTGCCAGCTGTATCCGCGATATCGAGGGGTGACAGGTCCGCGTCGTTGGTATCGAAGAAGGAGAGACACGAGACGCGTCAATCGAGCGCATTTAGCGTACCAGCGCGGCTGGCGCGGCGTGGCTCGCGCGAAACCGCCGCGTATTTGCATAATAAAACAGTGTTCGACCAGGTGATTCATTCCGATGCACCGCCCGGACGACACTCGAGCCGAAGGGGCCAGCGAACTCTTTACGACTTGTACGGAACCTGTCCCGCTACGCAGCATCGACCAGCGGGGAGGGATCGAGATGAGAGGACGAAATCAAACCAGAATGATTTCTCCGAGCTGGTTCTGACACCTGGATGTCCAGGAAGAGACGGTGATTTATTTAGGATCGACGATGGTGGAAACGTCTTAAGTCTTGGTTCAAGGTGATGGTTCGAAGTAACGTGATTAGGTTAAATGTTTTGTGTCTGGATCGAGTGTGGGACAAGCTAGATAACCGGTGATAATAATGATTAAACATACACCACAGTTTTTTTTAAAATGGTGTTTATGGAGAAATCAAGGAAATGCGAATCTGGGACAGATGAGAGGATGAAATTAAACTGGTTTGATTTCTTGAAGGTGATTCCGTAATCCCCAATTAATTAATCGATATATCAGGTGGACTGGAAAGTAACGTCGTTTCTGCGAATCTCAATACTTAATTATTATTCATCAGATCGTTGATTTTTATCGATCTAGCATTGAAAATTTGCACACTATATGACCATCGTTGATAATGAGGGTGATTCTATAATTGATTAAGAATAGAAACTTATTAAGAATGTATCTGTTTGAATTTAATGTAAAAGAAATGACATTACTTTTCGGCGTCCCTGATAAAAATTCATAATAGGTGAACAAGTAATGATGAATTTATTACGAGTGACAGTAAAAGAGTTTTAATTATGATGAACTGAAATATTCTTCACCAGGCTATTTAAAAACACAAGAATATCCTTAAGCATCACCATCCTCGTGCTTCACAAGCATGGGGAAAGTCGAACCCTTCTTTAGAATCCCAATTTGAACATGCAAGAATAAAAATGCCAGCAGTTAGAAAGATAGTAGCCACACAAAGCAAAACACCTTATCTCTATCAGCCTCGAGTTTACGTAATTAGCAGCTTCCGTTTCCTTCCTACGACCGCGCGTTTCGAGGAGAGGTACACGTCCGCGCCAGGGTCGTGAAAAACGTGAGGACACGCGAGATTTATCACGCCACATCACAAACGAACCACGACACGACGCCACCGTTAAAGGATCACCATCCGCGAATAAAATCCGCGTGTACCTACCATAGACGCGTATCGCAATTTGATTTGAGAATCCGCGAAACGCGACGCGTGGGTGCGTTGGCGTGTTCACGTGTCCCACGTGTGTGTGCCCACACAGCGAAAGGACTTAATGGACTTCTGATAGGCCCGTGTACGTTCCCTGTAACCTATGGGTGGTGCCCACGTGAATCTTTCGCGAGTTTCTGCGCGTCCTACGGAATATTCGAGAGGATGGAAATTGATCGTCAGGACGATTTCTGTGCAACAAAAGCGGGTAGAGGTGTTCTGAGGGACAGCGTGCGTCCTTTGTCTTATAGAACGTGTTCGCCATAGGTAGTCTATCACTCGACACTTTATCTAGATCTGAGTCTTTTAGAACCGGTAGTATTTTATGGTGATCCTGCACGTTCCACAGAAGAAATATAACAATGATTGATTTAACACCGATAGTGAAAGATTGAATGTATCGTGTATATAGTATTAATGTCCTCAACATTGTAGATTCATAACCCTTTCTCGTATTGATGTAATTTAATTTTTAGGATTAACTTGGACTGAAATTAGTTTGGAAAAAATGAAAAGAAAACAAAAATTCTGATAGCGTAGTTATCGCGAAAAATTGGTCTTTCTAAATGTGCACAGAGAAGGACAATCGTCGTAAAGGATAGTATCGGTAATTTTGAAATTTTGTGTCCTCGATTGTGGGACACCTGGTCTGAAAGAGTTGGCAATCTAGAGACTGTATATTTAGCCATCACAGGTTACTCGTTTGTGGTAAAAGTGTAGGTTCAACCTAGCCCTAGATGACTAACAGGACTCCTATTATCATACTCTTGATAGCCTCGTATACTAAGCTGCGTTCGCTACGACCACGTGCCCACGTGAATCTTTCAGTTGCTGTACGTTCCACAGAATATTCGATAGAATGAAAATTTATCGCCAGGACGCTCCCCGCGCAACAAAAGCGAGTAGCCACTTGTAACCGTCGTTTTTCCGCCTGCCAACAAAGCTGTCCGCGGCGAGCTTCGGGGAACACTTTGCACTCGTTATATGCTTCAGCCAATTCGACAAAAACTTGCCTCGAGTTCTTCGACTTCCGTCGCCAGGGACGCCCGGGACAGAGCGTAAAAGCAACCACCGTCCCTCTTGTTCGCCTTCGTTGCATTCATCGCCGCGCGCTTGGAATCTGATATACAGCGCACTGTAAAACCACTGTATAAAGTATCTGAATTATGCGGCGGCGTGCTGCGTGGTCCAGGGTGGTCGTTAGTCTTTCCACGGATAGACCAGTGTAGGTATTATGCTGCCAGTATTCCGTTGGATATCGAAAAACTTGGGTTGGAACGAACGACGATCCACGGCGACGAAAGGTTATTGTATTGAAAATGTCAGCGAGGCTGTTGGTCAAGCACGAAGGTAAATAGTCGGATCGCCTTTCACTTCAAGTTCCATCAAAGTCCCCGACGATAGGCGTCACTTCAGTGATGATGATGGTTCAAACTCCAACCAGCCAGGAGAGTAATGGCTGCTGCGTTTTTATGGAAATTTATAGAAGATACGTCCACGGTTATATACGCTTATTCGTACTGTCCCGTTCAGCTCGGTACCTCGATATCGGAGACGGGAAATAGGGTATCGCTTAGTATTTTCAATTAAAGACCGACGTTCACGGAAAACAGTACTTTATCATAAATTTCGCGTGGTGAAACTGACAACTGGCCTGAAGGATGGAATGCTAGGGCCTTTTATGGATTTCGGAGATTGAACTTTGGGCTATGACTGTATAAGAAAGAAAGGACAGTATGGAAGTTGAAGGGTCAGAAATGAGTAATGGTAACGATTTGGTTAAAGTAAAGATTTGGAATAGTCAGGAATGGATAATGGAATTGCTACGAAAAGACAAAGAAAACGTTGGGGGTACGACTTGGATGAAGATATCATCGACTGTCAGATGCTGAGGTTGAAAAGTTTGCGTAGGTGGTTCGACGCAAACTTTGGTTCGACTTGACTTTAAGGGAGACTATAGAAATATAGATATACTAATATTAGCTGACAAATTAAATTAATAATTTGTGACTCGTAATGTATTCGAACCAAAAATGATGCAAGGTTTATATAAATAACTAGAAATTTATATATAGGAAGGTTGTTATATCCTTCAACTACCCATAAATGCACGGTTTTAAATATTTTTATTGCGTCGAAGCAGTATCGCTGAAAATTGAAAAAATAATGTTATCAAAGATACTGGAAGGTGTACGCGTTCATCAAGGAATCGGTTTGAAACACGAGCAACTAAGAAACTGGTTCGAATTCATTCCTTTTACCTTGATCCCCGTTTTTATCGAATCGATCCAGTTAATCCACTATCGGTGGCGCATCTATGCATAGGAAAACATTTTTTTCATAGCACGTGCTCGTCTGTCTGATTGAAATGACTCATTTTTTTTTTCTCGATCAAAATAATCCACGATAGCAAATATTAATTAACAACGCGTACGCTGGTCAGCGATGGGAAGCGATGATAGATATTAATACTCGTATTTGAATCGACAATATTCACGTATAATACATATTTATTTTAATTAATCGTTTCTTCTAAGTTAAAAAAGTTGAAGAAAATAACGAGATAAGTAATTACAACTCGTTTTCTTTCCAAGTACAAATAACGTACATATTCATTTCTAAAAAGAAATTATTTTGAATAAACTTCGCTTACTCGCTCTTATCCTAAGTAGCTTGATCAAGGCGCAAGCCTCGAGATATTAAGGGCTTCGTAACGCATACAAATCATTTTTAAATCCATGACAAGATGCAAATGTTGCACATCAACGTTTCAATCTCGGCGAATAAAAAATCACCGTCGCGTCGCACAGATTCCACCTCTTACTTTTTTTCATGTTCGCTCGGTTGACAGTCGCGTACTTTCCAATCGAGCATAATCTCGCGTAGGTGGCGTGCGACAAAGAAATTTGCTGCACGACAGTCGTGGACTCGACGATCATATCTGCAGAACCAACAGCGGCAGCCAGCGCGGCGCAACGAGGAAGCTATTGACGATCGACAGCCCTGACGTGATCGGGGCGCAGCTTCCGGTATTACATTGCGACTATCGGGCTCGAGATATCGCAGGAGGCGCGTATCGATATTATGCACTGGGAGAAATACGAGCAGAGGTGCTCGGTCTAGGCGCAAAGTGTACCAACGTCGACGACGACCGATATCAACGTAACACAGGATGTCGTCGAGACGGTGAAACAGGTTGCGATAGACTCTAAAACTCAGAACTTTTGAATGACACGAGATAATCTCAAGATTCTTGCGGGAGATTGTAGGTCAATGTTTATAGAATGTGGGAAAAATGTCGAGAAAGAGATCTAGGACGATCTGGATTTGATAAATGAGTGAAGAGTTTATTTGCAAGAAATTTGAAAGTTCTCTTGTACCTTGCATAAGGTATTGTCTTTTGTTAAATTCATCTCTTACATTGATGTAAAGCTTACAATTTTTATCGAAAACACGGTGTAATTTCCAGCAGTAACTTATTTTTCTCTGAGGTTTTTCTATATAAGTTTCTATAAAAATTGTTTGGTTACTTCATTTTGACAACAAATGATACAACTACAATTCTCGCAACCCCTTTATAACTCAAAGATAATTTCTCTAAAGCACCCTTTCAAAATTCCTGTTCAAACTGACCAATGACGTTTCGTTTAAAAATTTTGACACAGCAGTTCCAAGTATTCAACAAGGTAAACTAACTTGGCCCTACCGAAAGTAAGGATTTCTAAAACATAGGAGCTACAATAGAAATCTATTGTGGCCTCGCATGTCAGACTCCAGACAATAGAGAAACTCGGTTGCGAGGCATCAAGGGTTCGGAAAGTTTTAATGACACACAGGAGTGAGACAACTGCGGGGGCGTATGAATCCCAGGTAAATTGATCGTTCTAGCGACTAATCCGATGAACAGTACCGTCGTTTTCCGCAGAAGGATCGCCGACCTTCTAAGGAAGCTTGCGCTCGACCGTGGCATTTGAGGTATCTCCGAATGGGGCACGACTCGCGTTTCTATTACCCCAGCTGCCTTGAACTTGATTCCATCGCTCTTTCGTGGCTGACGTGTTGCTGAATCTGTCGACTGATTGATACTTTAAACCCATTTGCGCGAGCTTGTATGATCGACGTCCCACTTAACATCTTCCTTCAATCTGCGCCAGGGTAATGGATTTCAAACACATTTTAATCCTGCTGCTACAGAAACTTTATCTTTGAGCTTCTGTCGTGTAAATAATGCAAATGAGTAGAAGAACGAAATTGTGAATGCAGATATTTCGTGGGGAGGAGCAATTATTCATCGGAATCCTAATGGTGGTTGAAAGAGATTCTGAAAGGCGTACAGCACTGGCAATGATACAGCAATCACTCAAAAGATTTAACGTTTAGTTTTAACTTTAGCCGAAGACCACAATTTAAAACACATTTAAATAACACATTTACAAAGTCAGACACATTTAAAAAGTCGCTATAAAATATCTGTATGTGTTTTAATTAAATATTGACACGGTCTTTAGCACGAACTCACGGACTGCCCTAATTGTTTCTATAGTTTGTACGTATCAATGGCTGTAGCGCACCTGTCCGATATTCTTCCCTCTTATTTTTATACGCGAAAGTTCGGCCTGATAGAAACACGTCCATGATGAAATCCAAAGCGACTGGACTACGAGAGTTAATGCCCATTAAAACACTTTGCGCGGCGTCATCTTCTTGCTGAAAGCACGGTAGCGTTTAACATTCCAGGCATCGCGGGGCCCTTTCGGCGTGCGTGATTTAAATGCGTGGCCACGACGGATGAGCTTACGCGGATATTAAAACTGTAACAAATTAGTCGTTGGCATGCGATACGACGTCGTTTCGCTCCTCTTCCCTGTCATTATTCTCTCTTTCGTTCGTTAATCGCAGCTTCGGTTTCGAGCACCTCCCCCCCCCCCCCTCCCCGCCCCGCCGGTTCTGGCCCCGCGATTTTCCTTCGATTACATACTGCGAATCGATGCGCTAAAACTCATTTAGGTGGCCTTCGGTCCTCGTACTTGTCGATTGTACAGTCCCGCGTGCTGGCATTAATGCGAGCAGGGAAATAACGAAGCGGCACGCAACGAAAATTGATCGTCGGATAAGTATCGTTCGTTAAAGAACAAACACGGTACGCTCGACGCCGAGAAAAAAGATCATTGAAAGATCATTGGCCCTTCCAGGCAAATTCGACGTCGTATTTCATCGTTCGGTGCTGTAATCACGAGGAAACGTGACGCAAGGAATTTCTACGTATCGTTAACAGGTGACTCTCACGGTTAATTAACTGTTAGCAAAAAGAAGGGAAAGAAAGTGACTTTCACTTCAAGGATTTTGCTGCTAAAAATTATGTACCTACAAAATGTTAATTCCGTTGAAACACGTATGAAACAGGCTATGGAAAGATCGCGTTACACGAGGGTTGATCGCGTTTATTAAGTCGCGTCACGTTTAGAATATTTTTTAATTTCCTCGCGTTTTTTTCGTTGGTAAATATTTGATATAATGTCCAAGTACTGTGTGATAAAATGGAATCATGAGCAATGAGAGTATACCTTTCGATTATTTATTCAACGTATCAGTCACGTGTATCTATTGTGAAGGCTCTGTTCAGAAAAAAAATTGTTTTTGTTGCCATTTAATACCTTCCTTTATCAAAATTAAATTCAAATATTTCTTTTGTGGAAGACGTCTTGATTCGTAACAGCATGGATTAAAATGATTTATTATCTATCGAATTTTTTACGAAACGATTGGCTCACTTTTGTTTAGAAACCATTCCGATACAATTTCTTTCATGGGAGCATATATTTTTCTAACGACTATTCAGCGTTTCTCGAAACTGTTTCAATTTTATTTCACGCTCGAGCTGACAGAAACTCCGCCGTTATAATGTCACGGCTTGAACGCCGTCCGATTTCCACGGTTTCTGGCGTTTTTCTTCCGGTAATGGTGCTAATTTTCACGCTATTCCCGGAAAATTGATCGCAATAATAACTGAATAACGGACATTTATGGTAAACGCGTTTCATGATAGCGAAATAAAAGGAAAAACTGTTCAGCCCTCGGGGTATCCTTTCGAAGAAATTGAGACGTTCACTTCGTGAGGTTTATTTCTCACATTTGCGCCGTGCCAACAATTTTCACGTATATTATAGAAATTTCTTCCAAGATTCCTATATTTACACGCCACACCACGGTGTAGTAATTGTGGAAGAAATTAAGTTAATTTGTTCGTAAATTTAAAGACTCTTTGTAGAAGTACTGTAGAGTAACTAATTTAATACATAATGTCATATTATTTTGTTTTCATTAAACAGGATTGGTTTCTACATTTCCGTTTAGACAGAGAATTTATTTTTGCATCATGAGTATTATTGCATAATTGTGATGTTTACTGAAAACTCTGTTCTATGCATACTTATAGAATTTCTTTAATTGTTTTGCTAACAATTGATTTCAGGTTACATCATTCCTGCGGATCAACTAAAAATGCATTAAACTACTTTTCCTGAATAAATTTCATTCATTCGAATTATCACATTTCACAAAAAAAAAAAAAAAAATGGATCGAGTCGTAATGTGTACGATGTACAGTGGCATGTATGTAATTTTTCCCTTATTAGGTATACTCATGTATGGCAGAGTCGGTGTAATTGATTGTGTATTCCGTGAGAAAGGTATAATCACTCAATAAACAAACTGGTACCACGAGGACCCAAGTGAGTAGCATACAACTGATGCTATGCATCCGATGCTTCAATCTCGATAAACGTTGTTCGTGATGTAAATTCAGCTTGAGAGAAGAATCGATGGCTTGGGGCTGTTCTTGCAACAAAATTGAGACGTTCATGCTTCAACACTTAATTTACGGATTACAGTGAAAGGTTCTACGAACTTGGTATATGTATCACGGGGTTTCGTTCCTGTCACGATGTGAAAGTAGCATTGTTGCTATTTTCAATCATGTTGCTCTCATTCCTAAGAAGGATGGCAGAAAAGTGGTCTAGATTTCCTAAAATAATATAGAATATTTTTTGGTATGTTCTCAACGTCCAACATTTCATGAAATAATATAAATTATTTTCAAGCATGCATATCGAATATTCGATATTTTACAAGCATATCGAGAATTACGTAACATCTAGGTAATTTTGACCTCTTCGTTGCTGACCAGCCAGGTCGATGGGATCGCGTGGGACTGATCTGCCCCACGAACCGTTAACGGTCGTGGCTGATAATAACGGCTGATGAAATGATTGAGGAAATCTCGAAACAGTAGTCAAGCAATTTAGCAATTTCGTTCTGACGATGCTTGCATGATTTCCGAGCGGCACGTCGACGATTTCGACGACCGCTTTGATACGCGGCGATTGTGTACACTTTGATTCGCCCTCTTGAAGACGTAATGTCGCATACTATCGTGTACAATTTTCTTTTTATATATTTTACATTTTTCCATGAAATCTATTACAGAAACTAATCTCATGAGAAAGGAGATGCTGTTTATTCAGTGTAGGTATATTTCGAACGGCTCAGCCGTTCGTTTAAAATCACTCTCTTTGATGCTTGACTTCCAGAATGAATTTTTTTTAGTTCTTCAGTGAAAATCACCGTCACCGAATATGAGCGACATGGCGATCAACGTGTTAAAACTAAAGGAACAAATTAAAATTAAAGCACCAAATTTACAATTCAATATTCTGACGGTAAGAATCGAAGAAAGAATTGTTTGAACCCTGTTCATGATTTCAAATCCGAGAAACTTTAAATGGTGCGACACGAGTGGTCTGAAACCCCTATCGTCCCGTGTTACGTACGATATAGTTTTGCGCTGTGTTTAACAAACGTACGTACATGTGGGAGCTCACGATTGCAGCGTGACCGCGCGCGGCACAGACGGCTATCGATTACCGGCGATTTTATCGATTAGATTAATGGGCGAGAGCGTGAGCCGGTTACTCGGACGCGAAATCATTTCGTCGTGCGGGAGAGCCCGAACGTCGCCGAACCGATCGCGAAATCGTTCCACCTGGAATTTACGAAGGTTTCGTGGAATAAATAAGGGACCGCCGTTTGTTACTCCGCTGCTGGCCTCATTTGCGTCCCGGCTCGTCGGGCCTGAAATCGATTTTCCATCGATAAGGACGAAGTGTTCGCTAGAAACGCGCCAGGATTTACTCCGATTCGGGAGATACGGGGCTTAATCGATCGCGACGTGTTGCTGGTTTCTCTGAACAAGGTATCGTAGATCCCGACGCCTTTTTTCGTCCAACTAATGAGCCTTTAGGCAGAGCTCACTTTCTCACTGATTGCGAGCGGGGAGTAAATTTACTTAACCCCTTGATCACATCGACAGATCGAGCTTTCTTATATGTTTCCGTTTATGAATGGAATCTCACCTTGCGAGACTCGTTGAGACTTTCGGTATGTTTGCTGTGACCAAATCAATAAGAATGAAATTTAAAGTTGAACAGGAAGAAATATTCATTCCATATTTATACCTCACTTCAAGTTCCCTTCTGGAATACATTAAATATGTGTCTCACATTAAATAATAATAAAAGTCTCGATTAAAATGTTCTGGTTTCATTGAACGAATCTAGGCGTGTTATCTAGGCATTGTAATATAATAAAAACAAAAGAACAGCCTATATAGCGAAAGATTCGTATCGTCTATTAACAAATGAATGCTTTTTTCGAATGATCCGGATCATCAGGAATCTGATATATTCCAACGGAATCGAAAGAACTATCGTCATTTGTGTAACCAGCGATACTTGAAAGTCGAAGCTGAAAGTAGTACTCACGGAAGTGTGCCCACCCTGATCATAATTCCGCCCGCGACAGAATATTTATGTAACGAAGCCCCGCAATTTCCAACAATTTCCATACGACTGTAATAGCGATTTATTTGCGTGCAACGAGAGAACCGTGGCTAATTATTATATCAAGTCCTCGGGCTTCGAATCCAATTAGGAAAGTCAGTAGGAAATCGTTTTTCGCTATCGTCCAGAAATTCCACGACGGTACGGGGTTCCGATTAAGCGTAATCACGTATCTGAGGAAAAATATGTCTCGCTCATAGCTACCTACGCGGAACAGGCATTAATCACTCGAAGGATTCCGCGTTAGCCACTTGGTTACTATGTCTACTAGTAATGACTAGTAAGTTCAGAACTTCCGTGCGTGATCGAGAATTAATGAGGTACATGGAGACCGAAAGGCAGTCGTTAATCATTATTACAACGTAATTATCGGGAAAAGGAGGGGGTGGGGTGGGGGGGTGGAATCGTTAAGCAGAAGCCAGAGGAATTAGGTGGCGCGGTTTCTTATTAAACTTTATTAAATTTTAATAAACTCGGCGCATCTATTACTTCGTGTTTCCTGATCGATTTCAATCTTCGTAAATTCGCCAATGCTTTCCCACTCGATTTCAACGCATGGGGCACCGTTATGTCATAATATCCGTTTATTAACGCTCGCCTACAATGAGAAACGCGTCGTAAAGAAACGAATTACTCACGCTTTGCGTAATTCCTCTTTCAATTATACCTTTAACGAGTCTGGCGTTTTAAGTACGCTCCACACGTCATGCAAAAGTAATGGGAAACAAGAATTGAACTCGACAGGGGCGAAGTAGAATATACGACGTCAAGTTTCAGTCTTTATTCGATGATTTCATTTTTCATTACAGAACTTGATTTTGATTCCTGCAGATTAATAATGTCCTATTCTGAAATCGCTAGCTGTAATCAATTAATATTTCGCTACATGTAATTCTATCCAATTTTTCGAGAAGAGAATATTTTACTCTTTCATAAAATGATGAAAGTTATAATATTTATATAAAATATAATTTGGCACAGTCTGTACGTAAAGAAAAAAATTCAAGTTCGCGTGTTATTTAGCAATGCAAACAAGCATTTCACGAGGCGATAATCATGCAATTTGCTCGGCCCACGGATTGAATACGCGTTAAGAAGGTTTCGCACCGACCATAGCGGTAAACGACCATAAAGATACGTACGCGAAATGGCGCGTTGCGCGTGTTTAGTTGGAGGCACGGTCGAAATAATGGAAATCACAGACAACGCCGTTTGCCCGTTGCAATCTCGACTAAGATCGATTGTCCGATCGCTATCTGAAAACGTGTAACGACATAATCGCCGAGAATTCTTCGTGGCAATAAAATCGGGCAAGGTGTTAATAACGGGCTCGACATTTCAATTTTATACCGTGGCGATTTCGCAAATAATCCAACGATTGCTGCTGTCGGAACGCAAAGGCTTGCTCGACGATAATTACGTTTCAGAGAGTTTACAACTGTGTAATTTTTAACACTTGATTGAAAAAAAAAAAGAAATTTACATTAATTTATAAGTATATAATACTTCCTTCGTGGGATTTCCTTTTGATCTAATAATTATTGCAACTTTTCTAAGCATTAAATTACCTAAATTATTAGTTATTCGAAGTGGGATCTTTTTCTATTTCTCTATTAGAACCTTTTTTAAAAGTACTTTACTGGAAATTTGATGTTTTCTAATTCGTACGGACCAATAAACTAATGTGTTTACGTTACAAACTCTACTGTAAGTGATTCGTCATAAGAGTCGTACAAATACTTATTGCTTCTATCCTTTACCCACTTTTCGCATTGTTTTGTTAATTTCACAAATTATATTAACTAGTAAATGTTGTTCGGACTATATCTATCTTAGAGACTTTCGAGAATATGTAAAATATCATTGATTACAAGAAAAGAAGTTAAGAAACTACAATTTCACACAAAAGTTTTTTGGGAAATTTATCGGTGTACGAATACATTCTACACCCACTGTATACAGGGTGTCCCAAAAATCGGGGAGGAGCCGAAAATGGGGGGTAGCTGAGACGATTCTGAACAACAATTTCCTTTGCAAAAATGTCGGATGGGGCTTCGTTAAGGAGATATTAAGCGAAAATCTCGACCAATCAGAGCGCGCGTAGACCGTTGGAGCGGCCGCGATAGCGAAGGCTACGCGCTGGCGGTTGCGCTTGTACGCGAACAAGTGACTCGACGTGCATCGAAGGACATTGACGCTGCCGCCTAGCGCGTAGCCTTCGCTACCGCGGCCGCTCGAACGGTCTACGCGCGCTCTGATTGGTCGGGGTTTTCTCTTAATATCTCCTTAACGAAGCCCCATCCGACATTTTTGCAAAGGAAATTGTTGTTCAGAATCGTCTCAGCTACCCCCCATTTCCGGCTCCTCCCCGACTCTTGGGACACCCTGTATACATATAAACAGGCTGAGCCATTCGAAATATACACTGGAAGAAACGAGCATCTCCTTTCGCACGTACTTAATTTTTGTAATAGATTTCAATGAAAAATCCGACAATTCTATTATAAAATACTTTAATTGTTATTTCACGCTGTGTTTACTCGTAATAGTGACCCTGGATCATCGAGGGCTCTGCCACATGCGATAGAGTCTCCTATGCGGCAACAATTTTTTCATAACTCGTCATCGTCGTTCGTTAACCGTAGTAAATCTAGAAATATTGTCTCGAATTTACGCGACGTGTTCAACAGACCCCGCAATAACCATCTCTGACAGTAAATTATTAGCACGGAATCACGTAACCGGGCGCAGATGAAAGGCCGGACTGTTGACGCTCATTGAAATCGCTAGCCGACGCCATTCTTCCGCGTGTCCGATGAAATTCGATCGGAATGCGGGCAAACTAATGATGCAGAGCAACGACGACGACAGATACATGTGTCCCAATTTCAATCGCGCCAAGGAATCGCGCAGTTGTCGTTTCAAGCCCCGTCTGGAAATATTTCGAGTTTCTCTGCCGCGCCATTTTAATTTCCGCAGGTCGTAAACACCCGTTCAAGCCTATTTCTGTCGCGCTATTGTGTTTACGTAAACCGTCGTTGTTGCGACGGTTACCTATGCGAAGCAGAGGTTTATTGGTACGATTGGTAGACTTCGATTTCGAAGTCGAGTGCCTGTAGAATATAAAATTAACAGTATGTTAGAAAAATAGCTACGAATGTTAGAAATATATTCTAATCGATTTGAAGTTATCTTGCATACTGAAATAGCGAATGTATTACACGAACTAGTACACATATACATTATTATTAACAATCAAAAAGGATAGTGTATGCATTAAACAAGATTGATTTAAGAAAGACAGAACTTCTAATAAACATCATTCCTTATATCTAACGAGAGTATTAATCAACAAATTATGTCGGTATCATTTTTATCAGCCATAAGGAATGATATTGAAGAAGTCGCAGAAATAAACAGAAATCTCAGACTTGGGCTAAGAGCCAACAAATGTTGAGAAACGCTGCTCCGCAGTAGAAGGTCCCCTTAATTCGATTAAACCGCACCGTGAAATTCCTTTGATCGAAACTCGCCAGTGTCGCAGGTGCGTCCACAGCTTTCCTCTGGCACGTGCCATAAAATTGCAAGTGAATTCCAACGCTGTTCAGCAGGGAGTCGAATTATTGTCTCCGGCGTTCGATCGTATTTTCATACCGCTCGTGAAAAGAACTCGCGTGTTACACGCACTTTCACCATCTGAGTCGGTTGTACGTTCATTTTCTTTAAAAAAAAACATTATATTAGACAGTATATCAGACATTTCTAGTATAAAATATTTGCAAATTATGTAGCATTGCTTTTTACTAAGACAGAAGTTATTGGATTATTAATTATTCTACAGTGAATGCTGGCCAATCATCTGGATGTTATTAAGTTCAACTATGAGTCACGCAGTAATTTCACAAAAACAAAATATTGCTCATGAAAAACTATTTCTTCCGCTTAATGAGATACTTCTGGCTGCATTAATTGAATACAGTAGAAAATGAATATTAATTTCATTGAAACAGTAATTTGACACATAATTGATTAATAGTGAATGGAAACTTGATCGTTACAAATGATATATTATAAATCAGGATAAAATCTTGATCTATTTGAGCATTTGCTTCGAGTGAATGATGTACCCATTAATGTCAGTATTACTTAGGCCGCGATAGCCTCAGGATAATATCAAAAAAAAACCCTTTCTAATCGCGCACTTCGTCTATGGTTTGTTAGTTGGAGTCTTCGATATGGCGTTGCCTAATAGACCGTCATATCTTAGACACGATTAGATGCTCAACCATTTCCTGTGTGTAGAGCCTTCCAATCGATATTAACCCTTGCATAGCGAAGGCTGGATCACTAACCGACTTTATAGCGATAACATGGTGATGGGACTGTTTCTGTCATTGATGAAGCGAGGATCGTCCGAGCAGCATATCTCTGATCAGTGATCTAGTATTCTACAATGCTTCGAATATAAAAGAAAATGTATGTAACGAACAATTGTTTCGTCTAAGAACGAATCTTTGTACACTAAATAAAATGAAAAGTAGCAGATTAAATTCATTAATAATTTACAATTATTCGAAGCAGGTGTTCAAATAGATCAAGATTTTATCCTGATATCATTTGTAACGATCAAACTTTCCTTCTGGTACACTATTAATCAATCATATGTCGAATTACTGTTTCAATGAAATTAATGTTAATTTTCTACGTGTATTCAATTTGTTCATTCGTTAGTGTATTATTCTACTATCTACTTTTTATAAAATAAGATCATTGCTTGTAAAAATTAGGAATAGAAAATAACCCGAGGTTGGGTTTAGAAACAATACTTCAGTTGCACATTACTACTTTCTACATTTCATTTTCAAGTTCCTTGTTCCATGCAGTAAATTAATGTTCACCTTACATTTTCAGTGTAACAAAGATTCAGCGCTTTAGTTAAATAAAATGAAATCAATTTCAAATTAAGTAAAATAAAATGGAATGAAATGAAATTTAACCAAGTTCGTGTACGTCTTCACGTGCCATTAAGCGCAGCAAGAAATGGGAACTTTTGGCATTTGATTCCCTCACAAAACCCATTGAAAGTTGCCTCGCCGCGTCTTATGGTACCACAGAGTCAGAGACCGCGTTGTCGTACATTCCTGCACGATTCATTAGCAAAGCACTGATTCGTGTCGAGCATGTTCTTTGTCCATATCCGCGAATTTATCTGATTTCTAAGTTAACCGAACCACGGAATAACCCTCAATTACGTTTTTATTGTTTCCCATATGTCGCAATAGAAAGTCTCCAAATACGCGAGACCGTTTCAGCCGCAGATATTTCTTATTAAAATTCCTCCTTGATGGAAGACACGGACAACTCTGCATTCCTGTTGGTTCTTTCGGGGCATAGGTGATTCATATTTTTTATAATGTTACGTGCTGCTAATTTACCGACAAACTATTTGAATCGGCAGCGTCGTAAACTTGTATCGTTAAAAGATTTTCGCAAAGTATTTCTACTGTGACTTCCATTTGCGTTTCTAATTCTATCTGGTTTGAAATATAGACTATAACAAAACACCACAATTTTCAAGAAACATCTTTGTTTTCTTTTTTCCTCTATATTGTTAACACTTGATTCCTATTTGATATTTTGAAAGTCGTTCAAACACTTCCTTCGTAAATTTTTTCACATTCACACTATTTTTCACAAAGTCACACGAAGTAGGTCACCTTGATCCCTCCTACCAAAATTCTATCCTATGATTCCACCCAACCAGCTAAGCAGTTCCCACAGTTGCCAATATTAGAGCAATTGCTGCCAAGGGAAAAAAGTAACCGCGCAAAATTGGCCACAGCATTCTTTTCCACTCGTAATTCGTTCAAGGCTCGCCTCTCTATTCCGCAGAAAAACGATCGCCTAGTTTCCGACTGACTTAGTTAACCATTCGTTCTCGGTACCAATTTTGTACCGTCAACAGAGCAATCAACAACCGACCCAATTCTCGCGGATCCACGCCTGTCAATCAGGATGGATGCCATTGGGTGGGCAGCCAACGAATAAGGCCAACGTCGAGCACGGTTTAACGTGCAATTTCCTGATTTTCGTAGCAATTTACCGCAATTTTTCGCCCACGCCACGGTCGGCTGCAAAGTGCACGTAGGTTGGACAATGCAGCCGCGTGTTTGTCTTTCTGCGCATCGGCCAACTGGACTTTGTTTAACCTACAAATCACGGAGATTCGTCTGCGTGGGCGGCGAGTAGAATCTGATATCGCTATCGAACTGTTAATAATCCGCTAATTAACTACCCTACGGAAGCAGGAATCGAGGTTTAAGATAGCCCGGCGATAGGCGGCTATTTCAAGTCCGTTACGACGATGGACACTTACAGTCGATTACGTTTAGGGAATGCTGAATTGCTGAAAGCGATCGCATCGAATAGTAGGGATGTGTTTACATGAAAGCAGAGAATGTTATGAAAATAAATTTTAATTCGATTTAATCATAGGTCGTGAAATATGCTTAGGATCGTTTCTTTTTCATTATTATTTTAAAAAGACGTACTTAGATTCCTTTTAGTTTTAGGTTTGTTTAGAATAGATACAAAGTATTACACTTGAAACGAAATATGAAATAAGGAACTAACATAGTTTGAATAATGCGTAGGTTATTTATTTAAGAACTCAACGTTTAGAAGGCTATCTTGATCTTGTTGTAGCATATCACCTTCCCAGACATGAACATTTCGAATAGTAATGGCTCTGCAGTTTTATTAATTTAAATCGCTCATCGCGTTAAACGCTCAGCGCGAGTTTCATTGGTGCTTCATGAAACTCGTTTCATCGTTTTCTTGTCAGCCAATCAATTGAAGCTCGCTATGGCGGCCTATACCAAGCGTCCTCGCGATTTTCCAGATTGCCACGATGCTTGTTCGAGCATGCGCTAATTAATTGAGGTATAGAAGTATCCCTGAAGTGGATCGGGAGGCAATGGTTTGCAGGGGCTGGTGGTTTTAATTAGAATCGCCTCGTGAATCTCCCGGTAGCAAGTTAACGCAGCTGATTCAATTGCAACAAGGTGATGTAATGGTCGTGATTATGCCTCGATCAAAGCTGGATCGTCGGATGGAGCATGAAATGCAGTCGCGAGAGCGGTTGCGCATGTAATCCTTTGAAAATCAGCGAATCGACGTGACTTGCCAATGGACTGACGGCTCCCAATCAGTTCCTTCGGTGACTTTATTTCTCATCCTCTCGTTATTTCACTTCACTCTGCTCAAGGTGAGTCATTTAATCCTCTTCAATCAGATGATAGAACCTACTCAATTTGAATTTTCCAGTATAATTTTCTAAAGCTTAAGGATCGATGATAAACATTTATATCCCACTTCGAATGATTCCATTAGAAAGAGAAATAACGTCATCTCCTTCCAAAACATTCTGAAAATGCATCCACGCTAACATACAGATCGCGAGTGGACACGAGAAGTCGTTTCCCGTAAATGGGAATCGCCATACACGAGTTATTCTTATCGATCCTCCGGAGTGAACGAAACGTGGAGCATTCGCAGTCCCTGGGTGACGTTTTTGCCAATTCATGTCTCTCATGCCGCCACAGCGAACGGTACCGCGGCGGAGTTGATGCAACCTCGTCTCGTTAGTCGTAACCGAGGTATAGACGTGATATTTATCGTCGAAGACGGCTATCTTTACTGCCTCCTCGCTCCGTTAAAGACTATCTTATATCCTAATTAATTAGCGCGCGGGCTATCCCCGCGTAATTGCAGAGCCGCCAGTCGCGTTGTAGTGTCGAGGGCTGGATGTAATAAACGCCTGCCCGATGGTGGATCGATCGTAAACCATCCCCGATAGATTTCGAGATGATCTCGCAACAGTTTCGCTTTCAATTTTTACGAGATTTCGAGTATCGGATCGAGGAGTACCGTATAAGCGTAGGTTAAGATAGGAGAAGATTCATCGCTGGTTACTTCTTTCGCTTCTTGGCGAATCGGCGATTATCTTATATTCGAACAAGTGATTAGCAGACGGCCTCGTTAACGGTTCGATAGCGATAACCGGCGCAGATAGCGCAATTATATGTTGGTTCGCGTAAACGGTGAAAAGGTGCAAATAATGGTTGTAATAATCATCGACATCGAAGGAACTGTGATTCCTTCTATCTCCGAGTCTCCAGTCGCAGCAACCTCCACGTGGTGAGACCTGGTAATCGGTATTATTCGTGACGAACAATCCTGTGTCACGAGTAATATCGAGCTAATGGCTGCGAACTTGTAATAAGATTTTTAAAGAAGTATAAAGTGTAAAGTGAACTTAGATATAGATTAGCAGAGGCAACACCGAGGAGCCGTGCCGAGTGCACCTTCCAGCTAAAAACAGCTTCAAGAATAGACTCTTCATCGATAGTGAGAAAATTCTGCCATTTACTGACTGAATTTATCGATAAAAGCCATCCTTCGCGATAAAGAGGATCTACATTAAATGTGCTATCGACGCATCTTCCTAACAATCGACAACAATAATAGCATTTCGTCCCAGATCGTCTAGAATCCCTACAACATCTTTAACAATAAAAATGTCCTGTCTCAGACTAATATCAAGTCAATCTAGCCCTCAATGAAACGACGACTCGAGCCCAGGTCACGAGTATCCTCAAGTTTCGACTTCCCAGAAGTATCATCGATCCATGGCAGGAGTAGATGCGAGCATTAATAGCTCGCAAGCACAGTCGATCGACGGTTTATCGTGCGTGGCATATTTCCTATCCGTTACGCCGACACGTTGCAATGGTTACATCGTGGTAGCTGGTGTATTCGTATTCCAGCCATCGTTAAGCCTCGGTTACCTTTATTGCTTCCTACTTACGTCAGGTATTATTTTATATGGTAATTATTCAGTTAACGTACGCGCGCACGTTGTGTTCCCCTGGTGTGCATTACTATTAATACGTCGGGGCAGCCATCGGGCGCGACACCGTTGATTTCTTCATAAATTAACCGATGCAAATGCTGAAAGCATCTCGCGACGGTGTGTTTACGCTCGCGCCAGGACAACCTCGCGTTACTTATGCTCGTCGCGCGTTTTATATGCATTTCGTACAATGTTACTCGGTTCGTTACGTCATTCCAGCGCGGGGCAACGATTCGAATCCATTTCGCGGTGTCTAAACTGTCCATAATGCGATCGTTACCGTCCTCGTTTGCTTTTATCGCTTCCTGCTTTTATTGCAATTTACCGATTTCACGGCGCGATTCGACGTGTACGCGTTCAACTGCGGAGATGTAATCGTTTTACTATAAATCTGACCGTAAAACTGGGAATCTTAATTCCAATGAGGAAGTTGAACGATAAGTTTCACGATTGAGATAAGTTATTAATATTGGCGTGAGAATGGACATCCGAGAAATAAAAAAAAATGAATTGCTGTGTTCTTTGGAGGTAATTACGTGAATGTAGATAAACGTTCCCTGCCTTTACTCCAACCAAGCGTCTAAGTGGACTCAATTTTGCAAAATTTCCTTTCACATTAATTGATCTCTTATTTTAATAACACTTACTTTAATTTCAAGTTGGTTCTAAAAATAATAATTTGTCTAATATCCACCACACTTTCTCTTGACTTCCATATATCAATTTCAAGAATTAACTTTCGAAAGAATAATTACCCATGTAAAAATGTGACGAAACTACCTTTCTGAAATGAAGTGAAATTAATTTTTTGTAATTACACGCTGTCAATTACATTACCCAATGACATAGAATAATTTGCATGGGATTGACTGGTTCCTCATTATAATGAACTTTGTGACATTGCAATTAATTAACGGATGATAGATTATCAATGCACGTGCAGCTTTGTACGAAGCGAGCAACGATAACGCAGATAATTATTTAACAACAAATCGAATACATTGACGAATGCATACAGTCATGTAACGCACGATAACGAGACAATAAATTATCACAGGTCAGCGTGCCCGAACAGAAAGTGTATTTGTTTATGTGTTGCATCCCAGAGATTCAGTCATGAACTTAATGGAATTAGATCCATTCTCGGTATAATGGTATATTACATAATCAATGAAACAGATCTTGTAATAGACGCTATTTTATTTTCAAAATAGATTTATGAACATTGCATAACAATCTACGTAATTTTAATCGGGAGAATTAACGTTTAAAAAAATCAATTACCACTTAAACGCGTCACAATGGACGTATCGATCTTTCTGAAACTGCGAGTGAAATACTGGTTTCCTCCCAAACCTGTAATTTATGTAATCATCGATCAACGTTAGCATAAACATCGATACGGATGAAAAACACGACGTGAGGTTTACAACTTCCGACCATTCAACTCAAAGGAAAAAATGTGTCTCGCCTCCAGTGAAAGGAATATTTAATTAATAATTCAATTAACATCCACGCATAATAATCTTCCTGGTACGTCAGGTGCTCGACACGATTTATTTTTCAGTCGGCTAACTGTAATATCCGCGTCTAGATTTAATTACAGTCCACCGGATGATTCAAACGGCGCATCAATCAATTTCGCGATTAATTATGAAAATGTAAGAGGGATCTCTTCGTCTAGGAAGGAATAAACGGCCGTTGGTATCTCGCTTCCTATGCGATGCGAGCGCTATTTTCAGCCAGATAAAAGCACTTTTAAATTCCCTGCTGTCGTTGCACTTTCGTCAGCGACAAATTTCGCCCGCGCAGGCAGGAAGTCGTCTGATAATCCATTTATCATGTTGATATTTATTTTTGCAGGTGCCGCCCGATGCAATGCATCTGCGAAGCTAGCACGAAGCATAGAAACGCTTGCGATACTGTGCCCGATGTCACATCTGCGTAAACTCTGTTATCAATGGGATATCAATGTGTATAGTCCACGCCACGATGCTCTCGACATCCTCTTTCCCAGTGGTTCTTAACCATAGTAAATTCGAAAGAAGATTCTTAGTACCTTTGGGGTCATAGTTTACGTGAGATAGAATTTGGCACGTAGCAAGAATTTAAAAATAAATTCGTAGGACTAATAGAAGCTAGAATTCCATATTAATTTGCTTAGAATTATAGTAGCAAGAACTGCTTTTTAATAGTGGTGATATTGATATTCAAAGTATAAAATTTGTTAAAGTAAAATTTCAAGATACAGTGCTAAGTTGAATAAGAATCAAAGGAATTCAATTTAAAGTTTTTAATATGGGTTATCACCGGAGTGTCACAATTCTATCAGCTGTTCGTTGCAGCTTTTATAACTTCACACGACTATCTTGACAGAATGATTCACGGGTTTTACTTATATAATATTATCATGTAGGGAAAATAATAATATTCTGGTGGTGAGAAGGGAATTACACGATACAATAGGCACGTTGTATTAAAAGTCTACAAATGTTCTCAGTGTCTTCATCCAAGGAAATATATTTTCATGTCTATTTACTTCTATACAATTCGTCTCTGTTTATGGTTATCCTTGATTCTTCCAATTGAGAAAATAGCGATCCTCCACGCCTGGAAAGAATTATCGACTTCTCAAGGAACACGAGCGAGACACCTGCTGAACTCGCAGCTATTGGCAAAGCTTCTTAATTATGCGCAGACAGTCTGTCGATTAGTTGTACGTAGCTAGGCGGCACCGCCTCCAGTCACTAATTATCGGCTGACAAATTGCGATTTTTCTAATTGTCGTTCCCTAGTGGCACGCACCGCGACAACACGATTATGTAGCGATCTTTTGCAGAATTAAGCGAGACATATCGGGTGTCGTGTTTCTGCACGCGAGCAAGTATGTTAACGCGGAGGTGCACAGCGTGCACGTGTCCCGGTAATGCGGTTGGGGGACATCACGCGTGACACGCGTGCGATCAGCTGATTCCATTCGTGACATTTACTGCATGACAAAATTGTAATTCAATTTTCATTATTGTATAGTTTAATATACATCTGAAGTATACTCATCAGCCTTCGAATTCCTTTTAATTTAAAATACATATTGTTCAGCTTGCAAACCCTATATCTTTCATCGCCAAAGAAATACTTCTAAAGCTTGCTAAACGTAGAATGGTTTTATAAATTGAACCTATCCATGACTGCGTTAGTGTTCAAACTCTTGCATTTGTCATGTCTCCCATTATTCTCAGCGCACGTGTAGAAACATATGAAAACATTGAGATTGCGATGTTGTTTCGAACAAGTCGGTTGATGATTTCGATTCACTGGAAACAGATAGTTACAATCTCCATTGCGGTGTAATCTTTCCCCCAGGCGGCGTACCCTTGAGCGTGGCAGCTATTCTGAGCACAATGTTCGTTAAAATTGCTGGGAAGCCGTGGCCGGTTGAAGAAGCCGTGGCAAGCGCAAGAAGTCTGTCATTCTTTGTGCGTGGGATTAGCGATGCAAATTTGCACTACCGTGGAACATAATTGGCCGACATTGTGCGTTCGTTAGCCGTGCATTCTGCCACTTATCGGTGCCGCCACGAAAGGGACAAACGTGAATAGTGTACTCCTAATTGAAGAAATCTCGTTTCCCGCCGCATCGCGGTTTTCACGCTCCGATGGAAGTAACGAGGGAAGAATGGTGGTCGCGAGAAATGCCGGAAACAGTCGAGTTTTTTCGCTGATTTATTTACCCGCTTTCAAGGAGACCCACGGTGTAGATGCTAATGAAGGAAAACGATTGTTGAAGACTAAACAATCGCGTAAAGAGAACGTGGAAGTACGCGCTATCAGAAGCACCTGTCTCAAACACACATTCCCTTTGATTCTCTAATAATTGCTTCCTGGTATTAAAATTAGAGTATTGTTCTTACATGTTATGTTTAAACTATAAGTTCATCAAATTGCAGACTACTCTCTAAAGGGAATCCACTGAAATTTACTATTTCCTACTTCTCACTCTTAAACCATATGCTCATCAGGCTATCAAAATTCTACTGTAAAGGGCATACAACGACTTCAATAAACTTTATATTTATTATTAATTGTTTATTAGTTAAGATTATTTCTAATGTTCGACATCAGTACGTACCTGGCAGTTCGTAAATTTCGAACCCGATTTAATTCGCAACCCACTTATTGCATCCTTCCTTTGCGCAATTACGCCGACATTAAAAAGCCTAATAAATTATCCGCGATCAGGGAGCATCGCATTCAACCGTCATAAAATTGTACAACCCGAATGGTAAGGAGATGGACACGTAACTGGACCAACCACGACACCCCGAAACGTCTCAGACGTCCAAAACGATAAAATGCCGCTCGCCAGTCGGCTCTTTCAGCTGTTTATACGCTCTTACGGGCATAATTAATATCATTATTGTGATGTCAACGGGAGGAAACGGTACGAGCACGTCGAGCCGTGCGTTACACGAGTAGTATATATGCGGACTAGACAGGCTACCGCGCGGGATATGCTAAATACGATCAAACAACGTTGTTTTATGCTAAGTGACCCCTGTCACGTCGAGAAAGACAATGCCGCTTGTCTGTTCTCCGCGAAATGCATCAGGATGTGTGCTCGGCCAGCCAGAAGGATCCTTTTGCTGGATTCACCATTGCTCCCTCTCTTTTTGCCACCTTTACACGCGTCATCGAAACATATTTAGAATGCGATTATGGAAATGGGGAACGATGAACTTAATTTCGACACTAACTTATTGTTAGTTATCGACAGTTTATATTGGTCATTGACAGTATGTACAATGGTCATTGACAGTGTGGTACAAATTGTATTCGAAATCTATTTATTTTAAGTACAATTATGCAACGACTTCGATACCTTAGAAAATAAATAGCACTTGAATTGTATGATGCAGTATTATAATAAAAAGAACGAAGCTTCAAAAATTAGAGAAAAACAGACAAAAGTAACAAATTACATTTACATAATGCATACACTTTAAAATATGATATTTAATAAAACAGGGAAACTGAGAAGGATAGAAGGAGAAAAAAAGTACTACAATTCTGAAATTGATTAAAAAGAATACGATATAAAGGAAAGAATAAGAACAATTAGAGTACAACAAAAGAGAGAAATGAATATCCTGTTATATGTACTTAACAAAGCGTGAGTAAAGATAAAGTACACACAATATGAAACTAATTTTCTAAGGAAACGTTTCGAACATAAGGGGACGAGCTACCCCTGAGAGGAATAACAAATGAAATGGTGGCAACAGGATTGATCATTCCTGGCCCCGCTTCCTGCAAGGAAGAGGTACCGTTCGAAAGTTGCAATCTGCATCGACGACCGCCGCGTGACAAAACAATGGGCAAACGTTTCTTTCCGAGCTTCAGCACGCTCCGCGTGGAAAACTCTTGACAGGACGGGAATATAACGATACGCGGATGCCCCGTCCGTCGCGTGATAATATATCGATTGGTGTTCATGGTTAACGAGGTACCTGGATCACGGGTCGAGCGTGCCAATCGATTTGACACGCACTCGAGTTCTCGGGGCACCGAATAATCGCCTCTCATCTTCACCGACGACATCTTAACGAGGCAACAAAGAGGACCCTGTGCTCCGCGGAAGCGTTTGAGCATGCTAACCCATTTTCCTATGACACGAATTTACCATAATTTTCTCATTCGTTTTCGGTCGTTTCGTGCTTCCAGGACGCGCCTGTCGTTTCACTATCTCATCGAAATTTAACGTGAAAAAGAATGGAATACTCTTTCAAAGCACAATAATAGGATTTTGTGTAATCTCTTGGTAGAGATACATTCATTAGCAAATTCTAGGTAACGGTGAATTATAGGTTGCTATGCTTGTACGGTAATCATCTTTCTTCTGTCAATTTTTCAGACTGCATTCTCGTCACAATGTTATCCTATGATATCATGTACATGTGCAAGTAGATGTAATTTACTGCTCAAGACTATCCAAGTGTCATCCTTTCAAGCTTGTTTATTAATATTAACTCTGCACTCTGCTCCATCTTGTTGCAAAATGTGCGAACAGGAATCGCATTATATTAAATAGTTTTTGGAAACGTGTCTTTTTTGGTATTATTATATTTAATCATCGGTTATACAAAGGTATACAGAGAACACATAAATCCTTGCTTGCTCGATAACGCTCTCATTTTCCAGAGTCGATCGTTAGATGCTCTAACCGACGCGTTAATAAGGAAGAAAGTTGAGACAGTGGAGAAACGGAAGGTGCACGATTCCGGAGATTCCAGGTTAACGTTTCACAGAGTGGAACACAATTTGCACAGTGTGTGAAATATTCAACGCAAACCGCAGTTTCCTGCGTAACCTCTCCGAGGAAAAGATTCGCGACTCCGGATGGTTTGTTTTCCATTAGCGTTGTTTCGCCAAGAAGTTTCTAATCCCCGTAAATTGGAGTTCGCGGTACCGTGGAAAACTCTCACGCAGGTACATATACATCATGCTCCTATTTACTGGAGGGAGATGGTACCAGGATACCATGAATAATCAAGTATCCCAAAATTAATTTAGTTAGCAAATATTTGTTGCATAAATGTAATATTTATTATTCGTCGACTTTGTTTCAGGTATCGTTTGGAAATCAATTAAATATATCGTTCATATTAAATCTGTGATAAGGAAACATATGTTGAAAGACAGGTTCGTGTAATGATCATGCAAGGGTAAAAGAATGATTATGATCCATTTTTCATCCATATTCAGGATTTTTTTAAAAATCTTGTAAATACTTAATTATCTGTGGATGTGTCCAATACATAGTTGAAATTAAGGATACGAGCGAATTTGTAATAGAAAAACGAGAAAGGGGGAGGAAAGAACAAGAGGAAGGCATTAATTGTGCCCCTGAGAATTTGTTGCATCGTTAAAGTATCCACCATTGTCACGAACCAGCAATGAATCACGCGCTGGTCGTAGCATTGTCAAGTGTAGCTATAGTAATTTATCGCGTTGCTGTTAATCCTGTCCACGGTGTCCCTTAATGCCTTCGATTTAGGTTCTCGAAGATAAATTGCAAGGGGACGTTGATCACGAATTGGTCGAAGGTGTCATAAAAAAGGTTTTGTTTCAACTTTCCAGTTATTAATCTAGGAATTATTAATTCTTCGTTCATTAATCTCGCAAGGATAAATATCCAAGAACAGGACACAAATCACAAATCAAATCTTAACCAGAATTGGAATTTTATATAATACAAAATGATAAATTCAGACATTATCCGAAGTGATCTGTTCATAAGCATAGAAACTAGTAAAACCTTCAAAAACTTATTATATAATAAAATAGAATAAAATGTATAACAAACACGAAAGAAAAAGTTGGAGATAAGGAAACAAACCGTTGTAAAACTAATGATAGTATTTCCAGGTTTGTTAATTCTGGATGCTAATTTATGTATAGTTGGTATGGCAACGTCATGGTAAAAGTTGACTGGTGACTATTTCTACATACGTTACGGAAAGTAATATTTTCCTTCCCGAGAGACGCCTCGTCGGTTTCACAGGCATTTCCTTATGGTTACTCCAAGAAACGCAGCGTAGAGTATTTAAGTACTTCAAACTCTCGGCGAGCGACGACGAAGGCGCCATTTCAGCAGCATTCGTTAACAGTCCCTCGAATGGCGTATAAAACAAGCTACCAGGACCGTTTCACAGCGTGGCAGGGGAAGCAAGGAGGAAAGAGACGAAGAGGACGCGAGGAAAGATGAAACTCACCCTCTCACGGGATGCTGATCGATCGTTGCCAGAAGCGTGTCGACGATTTTGTTTTCATTTTTTTTTTTTTTTACTTCAACAGCCTACTCGAAGCTGTTTCACGAGGTAAACTCCATTACACGTTAACAGGCAAACTCGCATACTCGACAACGAGTCACAATACAGTACTCGACTTGTTAAATCCTATTACGAACTTCTTTAACAGATACACAACTCGTTAACGCTCAATTTCAAGCATCATAAATAGCAAATTATACTTTCTTTTGCCTTATGTATTACGACTTGATCTAATCGATGGAAAAATAATTAGAAGAAATTCCGTATCTTTCCAAGAAGGAACATCATTTGTCCACAATCCATATGATGCAAATCGATTAGGTTAAGGACGTGTCCAGAAAGATTTGTAAAGAGGGGCCAGCTGAGTCGGTTAAGAAACATTTCTTTTTTTTACTCTCACTCCGCCTTTCGATCGATTTCGATTCGAACACAAGCCACGTCGAGCTCCCTGTATTTTTAAGCGGTGGACCCGTCTGAATTTTGGACTCTTTGGGACATAAATTTTCGACGGACAGGGGGCGCGAGTTTCTGCGCAGGTTGAATTATGAATTTCGCTCTGCAGCGAGGTTCCCTTTATTCTTCGATCTCCATTGAAGAATCGTCAAAATTCTGTTCGCATTGTTACGACGACAGAAATAAAAGGTTTGTTTTCTTTTTACATCCTTTTTCGGGATCTCCAGCGTCCTTGCGGATTCCATTTAGATCCGAGAATCCTTTTGGGCTAGGGTTGGCTAGAACACGAGTTTCAAGGAAAGGGTGTACCAACACTCCTCTGCATACATTATTTCCTATTTGCCTTTCCGAGAAATATACATCTACCTGCTTCTACGAATTTCGTACAGTTTGAATGGGAATTTTTTGATGAGTTATTGTTGAGTCCTGTTCGTTCCTTGTTTCAAGATTCGCGAGATTAGTTTGCTTTATATAAATGAGCTTACGAAATACAAATACTTTTAATTCATTATTGTGGACTTATGTAGAGTTGGATGTAATATATATTATATCCAATATTGTTTAATGATTATCAGAGACATTATATTTCACAATAATTAAAACGTACACATAACCTTGTGAGAAAACTAAAATTATTTAGTGGAATATCGATATATTAGATATTATTATGTATAACCCGTAGAAGGTTAAGAAGTATCAGTGCACCAAATGGAATCATTTGTAGAGAATACCTCACAAGTAACGCCATAAACTGATATCAGTATCAAAGTGACGTAAGAGTGGTCCTTGTTTGTAACCTCAAGATTGAGCGTAAAGTTACGAGCCTTCTATTCTTATCTCGAGCACATATCCTTATCTGTTACATCAGAGATAAAAAAATATTAGAATTGAATTCCTCTTCCGCAAGATATTCTTTTTCAGTGGTGGACGTGCGGCGCTGCGATTTCACAGCAGTCGAGGCGTCATAATGGGGATTAGTAAACCAAGGGAAATGAAAGTAACAGCCAGATCTAGGCCCAGATTCAGCTGGATTATTATTAGACTAATGTTTATCGTACACCGTCTCGTGTTCTCCATTTAGATCCTCTCCGAGATGCATGTGTTGCGCATTGACGAAATATTGACACTTCCGCGTTAATCTTTACGCAGAGTGGTTTTCAGAATTTGGCTATTTCTGAATATAGATGATATTCTGCGAACACACGGTGCCACTCAATTTTCTCGTAAACGCAGAGTTCCAAACGTCCTGAAATCGAAAATAGTAAAAATCGTGATCTAGATAAAATAATGTGAACGACAAATGAAAGATTTGAAAAGAAACAATTCCAATTTAAATTATATCGTCAAATTATGATTGACATTAAATGATTAATTGCAAATAAATTGCATGGGGTTTCTAAAGTCGTCCATTATCTCGAGTAACATGTTATGTTTGTCTACTATGTAAACTACGTCTGTTTAGGATCGAACTTGCAGTTTAAAAAATATTTTGTAATCGCAGTTATTGAAACTGTATCAAAGCGACATTCCGCGCATTGGGAATCAGAAGGGTTTACATTCTCGTATTTGGACACCCAGTGTCTATTTAGAGGGGTTCCGGCTCAAAGTAAATATTTGAAGAGGTTCGTTCCAAGGGTGAGGCATCTATTTCTACACGTATAATCCATGGAAAATAACGTTGGCATTTTTTTCTTGGGATACACGAGAGCCCTATCGATTTCTCCTGTAAGGTATTCTGCAGTGTTTGTCCGTCTTATTTCAGTTTTTAAAATCGCCCTCGTTAGATACTCAATAAGAGGACCAACCTGTTCTAATCTGGAGTCCTTTCTCTAATCAGCTTGCCTTCCTCCGTTTATAGCAACAATTTTAATTTTTACTTTTCGTTGCTCCCAAGAAAAAGTGCAGATAAACTGCTGTCGATGTCCTTTAGTGGCCATAAAAATCACGAGGCGATAGTCGACGATATCGTTTGCAGAGTAAATACTGTTTATGCACTCGACGGCATACAATGTAAAGGACGCAGCTCGAGTCAAGAAACGGGCCCTATATATTTGGTCCATTGGACGTTTTACAGCTCCACGGTACTGTGTTTACGACCGGGTAATACGTAAGACGTTCGTTTCATCATATTATAATGATTCTACATGGTGGTACCATACGTGTTCCCACCAATCCCATTTCTAGCGCGCGACTTCGAGGACCAACCCTTGAAAAATGACCTCTCTGACCAACCCCACGTGCGCGCCCCATAATGGACTCTTTGTGGGGCGCTCGGTCGACTTCCGAAGGGCCTCATTCTTTTCAGTTTTTCGAACGACTCCGAAGTCCGTCATCTGTTCCTAACCCTGTACTACGTGGATTTTCATTTGTCAGGTATAAATGATTGTGTTAATTACACAAGCTGTATGTTAAATATTAAAGTATGAATATATGTAAGTATGAATGTCACGTTTGTATATATCATTAATAAGTATAGGTGGCAATTTGTATTTGAATTTCCACAACGGAGTCATTTTCACATTCCTGTGATGATAGGGCATGAAGAATGACAGTAAGAGCTCATCAAAAGTTATCAAGTAGTACCAAGTGAAACAATTAGCATAGTTATTTACATTTTTATGTAACAACATCGCACGGAGCTTTGAAGAGCGTGAAAGGCAAAACGACAGCAAGTAAATCATTTTGGTTTTTCTTAGGGTAACAGTATATCCTTGAAACACGATCCCTCTCTTGCAGTTTTCCCTGCGTCGTTTGATGTATGTTTCCTTAAATATTATACCAGCTGTTTGAGAGGCCGTAGGGATAGGTGCAGAGGTAGACATCCGTGAAAGACCGGCCGACATGCGGGTCCTTAATGGTTTCCTTATCAAAAAGAAAAAAATAGATCTTCGGTATCGAAACCCGTAGGGAAACCAAGTGTACAAGGTGACTCACCAGTGGAAGATCAATTTAGAAACAAATGTCAGCTAGTGTCTTTGGTTTACATGTTTTGCAACGTTCACCCTTGCAACCTCCTCAACAAATTTATTACTTTTCTTTATTTTCCACTTCTCTCTCTCTCTCTCGCACTCTCGCACTCTCGCACTCTCGCACTCTCTCTCTCTCTCGCACTCTCGCACTCTCGCATCCTTGCCAATCATACACTCCTTTACAAACATTGGATCTATCATGCTTCCCAATTCGCGCTCTTCAAACATACTCCCATACACACCTGATTACGCGCACCATCTTCGCGACTGGCGCGTAATTCGATCTCGCAATACTAATTTTAGTCAAAGTTAAGCATAAAAATTAAATTGCATTAGTGCAAGAAAAAAAGAATTCAGGTCCGAATGAGTTAATCCATTCATTTCATTTGGATAAGCAATGAAAGTGGAATCAGAAAGCAAGAAGACTTAAATGAGCACTACTTTACGAGACACCCTACAAATTCATTACGTTCACATTCAGCGAACTGATGGATCAATCCTCGAATGCTGACCTCATTTCAAGTATCTGCCTCGCGGCGCATCATACCCATTCGTCGATGCTCGTAGGAGTGACTGGAGAACAGCCTGACAGCTTGAGTCACAGCGCTCTCGGGTGGAAACGACTCCTTTCGAACGAGCGGGGTCCGCATAACCCAGCATCGAACGTTCCCCCCCGCGTAATTTATCGCGTCGTGCAGTCCATTTTTCAGCGAGGTTTATTAATTCCAGGGCGCAAAACAATAGGACGAAATCACTTGATCCCAGGCAGAGCAACGGCGCCGCTGAACAATACTCAAGCGAAGCCCAGAAACGGCGCAACGGAGGAGAGAACGTGGCAGCCTCGACACTCTGTCACGCAGAAATTGTCCGAGGGAACACGATGGCGCCGTTTAGAAGAGGGAATACCCGCCGCTGTTTCTCGATGCGCGTCGTGCCGGAAATAATTTATCGGCCAGCGCGTCAATAAATAATTCGTGGCCAGGACGGTCGCGCGTCTTAAGAAGCGCTGGCTGCCCTAGGGTGTGACTCGGCGTGACGCACTGCCACGGACAGCCGACAACAAAACGATATTAAAATGCACGCCAATGCTCCGTCCCCGAGCCAGGGACGTGCCCTTTCGTCGGCTGAGTGCCGTGCTTTCCTTCTTTCACGGCTCTGGGAACGATCCATGGAAAGGCGGGAAAAGCTTGTTTGTTCCTTTTGGAAACGGTTCTGGGAGGACCAAGCGGTGGCCTCACCTGACTGCAGCGATGGATGGTGTTATAACAAATGAAATACTTGTGAGGGATTTAAAATGGACCTACATCAGGATGAATAAGGAGACATAGTTCCCAACCTGACACAAATATTAGGTTGTCCCAAAAGTTTCTTTCGCTTTATTAATAAGTAATACATGCACAATATTTTATGTTTTATGTTACATTACTGAATTGTGCACGATTCATTTTGCTCCATTGCTGTTACAACATGAATATCTATGAAATTAGATTGTCTATTTATAGAAACACGACCATATAAAATAATTGAGTGCAACTTGCGAAAGAAACTTTCGGGACAACCTAATACAAACTGCCAATAGCGACACATTGCTAAAGGTATAGCCATCGAACGATATAGAAGTGTCACCGTGGAAATTGTTAAAAACTAATTCAATTTAAAAATGTTTAATTTAAATTGCGAGGGCGAGTAATTCCTTTGCCTACTGATACTGACGATGATCAAACTCCTGGAGTTCCTTATTATCCATCAAATCCAAAGAAAATCGACCTCAAGCAAAAGAAATACTCTTAATATTAAATAAACTGAGGTATTCGTGCAGTTATAAGTCAGGCTTTTGCACCAAGTTTACATCTAATAAGCATAATAATTATCACTATCCACGAAGTAATAGGATCGTTTATATTATCAAATTAACTTGGACGTTTATCCAGTCATAAATGACACAATTATGTTCCATTAATCGAACAAATATAGCATTAGCGTCCCTGAGCTGACATTTTTTGGTATGGAAGTGTGCCGGTAGTTTGTGGAAACATGCAGAGTGTAACATGTGGGTACCCCTTCAGTCGCGAATTGAGGACACGAAAACAATAGAAAGAGTTCACACAAACATATGGCCTGTTCGACCTTGTTCTGAAGTTATAGCCATTTCTGCGCCACGATAATGTGCAGTTTCTTGTCTTTGCAGAAAGTACTGGAAATGGCTACCTCAGACAGCGTCCGAGACGAATAAATACTTACCTTGGCTGTGATAATAGCTAGCAGATTAGAATGTCAATGCCATAAAGTATTTTCTTTAGTACTACACCATCGTGCAGTGCAAATACATAAAAATGTCATAGCTGTATCGTGATATCTTGAGAACAAGAAATTACACCGCAACGATGTCGCTAGTTGGAATTGCTTTGCAAGAATTCTGGAATATTCCTAATGGCTTATTGTCGGACTACGCAGAACACTGATATAGATCTTTTTGACCCTCGCACTGGGTGTAGCAGTAACTACGGTCTCAGTGTATAGAATTCTTATAGTTGGCGTAGATGAAACGAATTCACGTAGCCGTATTTGGGAAACGGAAGATTTGTGTGTTGCAGGCTTGAGCAAAGAAACAAGAGATAAAGTAAGATGATTGGGAAGTGGGTTAACTTTCCCGTGGAAAGGAGTATCAACGTCTCCGCGTTGCTATTCCGAGAAGTGCATTTTCTTGTCCCTTGACCGGTGATTCGATCAACTTCCTCATTGTTCGCGAGTGTTCTTTCGATCTAGCGGTATAGTCTACGTTGCATTCCAATTTATCTAAAGTATATCAAGATTTTAACCCTTTCAGGCCTGAATTTTCTTTTCTTGTACTAATGTAATTTAATCCTTCAGGGTTAACTTGGACTAAAATTAGTATGGAAAAAATTAAAACCAGATTTTAATAGTGTAGTTTTCCAGGAAAACTGGTCTTTCTTCATGTGCATAAATAAGGATTTAACCCTGAAAGGATTAATTGATCAATCTTGGGAACCTTTGATGGGATTAAAATATGCATTTGAATCTCAATAAAATATTTTTGAATTTTGCCAGACAACTGCGCGTACTCGCTTAAAAAGAGGCATTCTTGAAATATTGTTTCTGCATCTGAAGACACGTAGTCGTGTTTAGATACACTTTCATCCCCGCCGGTCGGTGTTATCATTCCAAACTATTTTGCAGTGTTCGGTAGCATTTGATCTCTATTCGTACTTTCACCTGACCCAGGTTTCCCAGCGAACACGATGACTGCTACGAACACTTGTCTTCGTCGCGTGTTTCTGCGTTTCATGCCTAGATTCCTAACGTAGTTAGGCGACTCGTCAGCGATCGGTATCTTCTCAAACCCCGTGAAGACAGCCCTGCCAGGGGGGATTGAAGTCGCTCGCATGAAAAACTGTGCGACATGCACCGTCCAGACGCTGGCGCACCTTTAAACACGGCTCCAGAAGATAAAGAAAGGACAAAAAACATAAAGGTGAGTATCCCTCGTCCTGAGCGGAGAACGAAATGGACGCCTTCTATGCGTCGACACAAGTAGAGTCACATGTGGGTGGCAGCCAGGCGATTTATATTGTACAATGCCTCTGTATATATTGCGAAAAGCTCTTGCATCTATTTTATAATCCGTATAAATCTGCACGGTACACGATAATAACCCTTTACAACGAATCTCGTTGCAGTTGTCTCTGCGACTAGTTGAATCGATCATGGAAGCTGTACGTTTTGGCCCTACGTGATCGTTATTCTTTCGGAGCAAGGCATTGTTGCAAACGGAATCGCTGAATTGACATGGTACATGAAAGGATGAACTGTATTTTTTATGATATATAGTTATCTTCACGAAGAAGATGGAAAATAAGTAGGCTTCGTTCGGAGAGCCGTGTAAGAGCTCTGAGTCTGACTCTGGCCCTGTAACTCCGTCTTTAAGTTTCTGTTCTGACTTTGACTCTGAGAGACTGCTGTTCAAAAATCATACAACACTTTTTAATTTTACTCATTTGAAATTAATTCGAAATTAATAACAATAAAAGTTCTGTCGACGGCTGCTACCTTAAAAATGATATCTTCCCACCAAGAAAATATTGAGGGTGCCAGAAGACTCGAGGTTTTCAGATCTCCTAAAAGAAACAAATCGATTGGATTTAATGCGTCGTATCTCATCCTTGAGATCTTACTCAATTCGAGGGGGGGCGTGTCTGTGTAATGAAGAAGAAGAGCTCTGCTAGCTCTCAGATCGTTTATTTCGCCGTTGGTACGGCTCCGTAGGAAAGAGGGATGAAGACGCATCGTAAACAGCGTCCTGTCGAGAGAGAAAAAGGTACGCGATTTCGTCGTTCGCGCTTTTATCTGTCGCTCGTGCCGAAATATTTCAGGGTCTGCGCATGAAAGGGGGCCCTCGCGGACCTCGCATACTTTTCAGGGTAGACGAGCCAGCTCGTTAACCCATTTCCAAATGGGTGGAGGAAAGTCTGGACGATCGAGGGAGCAGTGTAAATGCTTTATCGCCTCGTTTCATGGAACTCCTTGCCAGGATAGCGAACTTGACTACGGGAAATGTATTCCAGCTTTTCTGAAACCCTTTAGCTGGTAGTTTCTATTTCTGGAGGCTCTCCAAGCTGAAGTTGCGGGTTGTACGAGCAGGAAACGTTTTGTGCGAGAATTAGTCTGCGGGATGTTCATGAGAGGATGCAAGTTGTTACTGGTAATTTTAGATCAATGTAAGGATCTGTGTGTTTGTTTATAAGATGTGATGTTAGTGGTGTATGGTGTCTATAATAGGTGAACTGTTACGTCTGAATGCATGTGATTTATTATTTCATATGGTCTTTTCTGAAGTGACCCTTTCGATCCCTCCCTTGTGGAGTTTGATGTCCTCTAGATATTAGGTACTCGACATTAACCTATTCAGGAAATTAGATCGCTACACAAATCGATTAACTCCATTTTTTGGAAAATCTTAAATTCAAGTGTCAAAGTACTTGGTGTAGTCATAACTTCTCATATTTATAATAATTTTCCTGCAAAGGAAATAATTTCAATATTTATTTAAATTCATATTATAAAGAGAATTTTAAAAAACAATGCACATTATATCATCGCATTTCTCAACATTCTGTTTTACGGTGTTAATCGATTCGCGCAATGAACAGCTTACATAATGATGCGATACGAACATTAAATGAATAAATAAAAATTCTCTTGTAAGCGTATACTCGAAGCTAACACGTTGCTTTCATAAATATACTGTTGCAGTCGTACACGAGTGGATTAAAGACTGAAATCCTGGTCTAAGAAACTCAAGCGTGAACAGTAGCGCTGGCTCCATTTCGTTGCACCTTTCATCTCACGATCCAAGTCGTTTCCGGGTTTCAGAATCGAAATCTGCCCATTGGGAGCTGCTCACGATGCAGTTCGGTTTACCAATGGCTCTAGAACCCCGTCAAACACCTTGCCTTCTCTCCCGTTGCTCGGTCTCTTCCGTGTTTCCTCGTACCTTCAGACACTCCGTGCTCACTGTTTACGTTCTTCGTCGTTTTCCTCATAACGCGCGCGGGCTGCGGAACGAACGGTGATTTCCATCCGAGAAAATGTTCCGTCGATGGCATCGAACCGGTTCAACGATGTTTTCCGTCCAGTAGTTAACGTCTCTCCTTCACGGACTGCCTCCTTCGCTTATGCACACGTCCGTATATCCATGCAACGCTTACGTCATAGATGCGCGATTCCGAACCGATTTACCAAGGGATTGCAAAAAAAAAAGATATCGGTACATGTGAGTCTGTAAGTTGACAGAGTCTGAGTTATGAGAACAAATTGTGTCGATTCAAACATTTTCAAGGACGCGTATAGACACTCGTTGATGATGCAAGGATTTAAGAAACTAAGCAAAGAATCGTCAAAAAATGTGATGTGATGTAGATTAAAATAGATTGTACGTCGTAAGATGTGTAAGGGGTGCTGTTTAGATTGGACCACTCTGAGCTTTTCGTAAATTCTGATATCTGTAGAGAATACACCGAAAGCAGTTTTGGTTTTATTCTACAGTTATATTGCGTATAAAACGATAATCGGTACAAATATTTAAGTATCTAGTAACACGTTGGCATCGATCACAACTTCATCTCACTTTGAATACATTTCAGACAATCATGACTGGGTCCATTGTCACTGTTCCAATCCTTGGTTAGTCATTCTACGAAAATATTTTTGAAAGTATCTTCATTTACCACCATTGAGGTACTTTCTCACGTTTTTAAACATATTTTCAACGTAGGTGTGTGAAACAAGCACAAGTTCATTGTCACTGTTCTAAATCTCAGCTAGTCTCTCCATTACAATGCTTCCAAGACCACCGCTTCATCATTTCAAACAATCGTCTCCTGACATCATGCTATTTTGTCACACTTTAGTCATCCGACATTTAGATTTACGAAATTGCACTATCCGTAGGATTTCAACGAACGGGTCACGAAAATTTATGAGGTCTGTATACACCTTGGCTCCTTTATCCACAAATATTTGCGCCACTGGATCGAACCATCGATTTTCCCACACCCTGTACATCTAACGACTTCACATGCGGGCATTTGGAGAAGTGGTCGATCGACGTGCTGGCAAAACTAGGTAGCCTTGAGGATCTCTGTGTTTTCTGCCAGCGAATTCTATCCGGGCATCTGCATGCCGGCAACGTTCCCCGGCGTTCGTCCCGCGCCGCTTTTATTTAACAGAGAACCACCGACGTGTGTCATCGATTTGCATAGTCACCGCCGCGATACACAGGCCTGGTTTGTGTTGATGTAACCTTGTTTCCAGTCCCGTGGCAGGCCTCGAAGCGCGAGCTCGATCACGATCAGGTGCACGGACGTGTTCGATTATTCACCAGCGACTTTTCGACCGCGTCTGTCGTTATCTGGGAATCGCTCGCGACATTAGCCTAGCGATTCCACTCGCGGTTGGTACAGCCAAGTTCTGCGAATAGAAATTACTTTTTGCTTGATGTCGGGTAATTCTTGTGGTAGGGAAAATTTGGAAATTAATTAACCTCATTCATTAACTTTTCAGACCTGGCGTCCAAAATTGAGGGCACAACATTTAAAATTACCTACGCTATCGTTTAGGGCGAATGTGGTTTGTTTGTCCACACGAAGAAAATCCAGAGCAAACATCTAAGAAGATTCCATAAAAACAATTCCTGTTAAGCTCGCACAGTAAATTGTACACATAAAGACGTCTAATACGTCTATCTGTTTCAGCCACTTGCTATTCAACTGCGATATTAATTAATTCATGAATACGTAAATAACGACCTGGAGCCTAACGAACGGATCATCTCGTAAACATCTTACGAGTCGTCAGTGGTCCAAAATGTACAATAGAAGCTTCGTTACAACAAGAATTTCTGAAGCAACGATGTGTTTTGCTAGCGTTTTACGATTTTAAGGCTGTAATTAAAGTAATCGTAAAAGATTTATAGCATATTTGGTTATAACGAAGCTATATCAGAGAGCAATAATGTCACGAGTGCGCATGGAATTAAAGGGTCGTTTTGAAAGAATGAAATGCGCGTACCATATTGGTTAAATTACACAAGCCAGCTAATAGGTGTACCGACACTTCGCACAACGGCTGCTTTTAATTATCGTACCTATAAAGACGCGTTTGCAAAACACCATTCCCCGTTTTACGAGCATGTAAATCGGTGATCTATGCTATGCGGAAAGTTTAACTGCGACAGATACCCAAAGAAAGGAAGCAACGAGTCCGTAATGCCTGGTTTACACGCGCGAAACGACCGTGCCCGACTGTGAAAAAACGTATGTCGCGAGTAAGTAGTAGTTCTCGTTTCGCGTAACAATGAGGCAAACACTGACGTGGAAAATATTCTTTCGCGCAATTGCATAATTGCGCCGACTTTCGTTCGACGGCTCCGACTGGTCGTAGACCGTTTCGCTGCAGACGTCAGCCCACGTATTATCAATTATCGCCTCGAAATATGCTGAACTGCCGGCACAGCGGTATTGTAATACATACATCGTTTGTTTATGCTGATAGAGTGCCGACGATAAGCGTAATGTGTTGCGGCGTTTGCAGTCTGCATAATCGGTCTAATGCGCAACATCCTGGTACAGCTAGGGAATAAAATAACATTGAATTGAAAGCTGGATCTAAAGAGTATCTAATGTTATGTAAAAAGATCGTTGTAGTTGTATTATATCTCATTGATAGCAGAAATTTGCTAAATTTACATTCTGCTTGAATATTGGAAATTTAGACGTCTAAAGTATCAGTGATGGGATCAATGTGTGAAAGTGTGGAATGTTTCAAAATTATTGAATTTATTAGCACTGCTATATCTTTGAAATTATCTTGTCTGTTTCTATAATTGTCACCAGAAATAATAGTGATTATCTAAAGAATTCCAATGATGCTTCCCTCTACAGTCCACACATTTTTCCTACACCTGCTTTTTTATTCATTCGCACACTAATCCGTTGTATTTTATTGTGCTCTGCTGCGGATTGATATAACGCGCGTGAAAGGGTGTCAATAAAAAATCGATGGGAATCGTACCACCGGTGAACCAGTCTGACACCCGATATTCTGGTCTAAAGTAAACAACGGAAGGGAGCATCGAGCACACATATCGCGGTAACAATGAGGTATTTTTATTGAAGTACGTACCATTATGGAGCATCCAATATTCCGTTACGTGCCCACATTATAGAAACTCGATGCTGCATCCTTGAAGGGCTGGATAAATTCGGAAAAAGCAAAGAAGGGATGATTCCGCCATATGGGACTCGCAACCGTTTAATTTGACCGTTTAAGATGGAATCGAAACCCGAACCTACAGAACTGAATCCTTCCCAGAACACCAAATTCTTTGGTACGCACCTTTATTTCAGAAGAATGGACAAGTTTAAAAATGTTGAAAATAGTTCAAGATACCTAGGACGCAGCTGTGTAATTTTAAATTTATAATTTTCCACGCACACCTCACGTAAATAATTATTATATACGTACACATATCGATTTCAAGAACTAAACTAATTAGAAAATTCGGATTAGAGTAGACTTCACCCTGCTTTTTCATCTTAACGATTGCAACGTTAAAAATAATAATGCAATAACTCGAAGAAAAGTACTCAGAAAAGGTTAAATTTAACGTCTGTAATACTGATACCCTCAGAGAACGCGCGGAACACTTTCAAACGATGATTTCAAAATCATTAGATAAAAGGATCACGCCTCGTCCAGCGGTTCGGTTCATTGATTTCGTGTGAATAACAATTCGATCTTTATCGGGACACGTACCAGTATGCGGGAGCTTACGAGGTCGCCTGCAATCGAGAAAGCAACGATTCGCGGCGTCGCGCAAATGATAAATTTCTTCTCGGTTCTCTTTAAATAAACGTGATTCCTTGAACTTGATTTACCGTCACACAGACGCGCGGTAACCGTGCGCCTATTAAACTCTTAGTATTCGCGTATTCCGCCATCGCATCGACCACAACATGCGGCGAAAATTCCGAGCAAGTTTAACAATGAGGGCGTTGTCAGCCGCGAGTCTTAAAAAGTTCAGCAAGTTGCATATGTGCTTATGTTATCAGCCATTCCGGAGAAGTGGAGTAATTAGTTCATCGAATAATCCAGACAATTCGATAGCGCGATGAAAGGAAATGAGTCACGAGTAAGGAAGCATTCCATGTAGGTACTTTTTATTTCCAGGTTTGATTTTAAAATTAGAAGTAGCAGTTTTCGATTCATTTTTGAACGAGGAATCACTTGATTGCATAAACCGATTAACTCCATGAAACAAAAAAGTTGAGAAATGCGATGAAATAATGTAAATTGTTTTTCAAAATTCTCTTTATAATACAAATCCACATAAATATTGTAGACTCACAGATACTTACTTGAGCTATGTAGCTTTCATTTAACGGTACATAAAACTAATAAGATAGAATAGCCAAAAAGTAATCGTCAGCAATGTTACAATTTTCTGGTGGAGTTAATCGGTTTGTGCAGTGAACAGCTTATATGACGCTCGTTTTTCTCGTTCAAGATTTCAATTTTTGTTCCTCGAAGGAATTGAGAAGCTGGCACTCCACTAAATTAGGACAAGATCCATCGAGTTAATGCAGATAGAAAAGAAACGAATGAATGAACGACGTGAAAGTGTTCGTAGGTAACAGAAAGTGCGCTCGAAAGGTCGAGAGGCGGTAGCAGGACGTCCTCCTATTTTGCGGAAGGCGTATTGGGTTCCTGCGAACGAGAAAATTTAATGGTCGCCGATTCACAAAAGCAAAGCTACGTGTCGGGTTGTACAGCCATTCGGCAATGATTCGTTTTCGCGATCGTAGCGATGGTGCAAACCAGATAGAAGGCAGAAGAAGCTACGCAGATACGATCTTCCGGTAAAAGGAGAAAGAACCCCCCGGAGTGACTTTGAATCTATAGACCCTTTTAAGGTGTTCTTTTGCGGGACTTGTTCCGTTTGGCTCAGCGTCGGAAACTCAACAAATGATCCTCGCTGGCCCAAGACACAGCTCTTCCTCTCGTCCTATTAGAATCTACTTGGAAGATGATAGGAATCTAGATGGCTCGATAAGCAATTTTAATACCGTTTTCGTATTATCCATGCTTTCCGATAATTTGCAGCTCACTTTCGCTACGCGTTGTTCAATATCTTTGGAAGATGTGATCGGAGATCTCAGAGGATTCAATTTAGAATGCAACTTTTATATCTTTTACTTCTCATTCGAAATTTTGATCGGATAAGAAGCTTCTCCATGTCTAGTGCTCCCATCTCTATTTTGCAAATCGCAGTCGCGAAACGTTAGTCTGTATCAATGCAGACTAAACGATGTTGTCGAGTTAATTAAGAGCTATTTAGCCAAGAGCGTTTCGCTAGAACCGAAGACAGTAAACGCGACGATAAGCGATGATTAATCGCATCCATCGAGGGAGAATTGACATTAAACTTTGCAGTCTCCTCAGCAGCTGATACATGCAACGTTGTTCCCCGTATTATCTTCACACTTGGCTTCCACGGACGCGTTTTCCATTGTTTGCTGAATCTCGGGTCCGCGCGAAGCGTGGCAAGGCGATAGGGAGGAATGAGTTAAGCCTGTGTCAGTCCCTGATTTAACGCCCGCATTTCCAACCGACACTCTCCATAATCGTGAAACGAGCGATGTTTCTGCGGTCTGCGTGATATCCGTCATTATTACCAGCCAGATACGATTATTGTCATCCTCTGCGAAAAATAATTAAATTGTTTATCACCCTTATCGTTCAGACAGAGCGTTTATTTCGAGATGGAATCATCCAGTCAAGGCGACTTTCAAGATATTTCTGGCATAATGTTGGCGGGAACGTAAGATTCATCGCGTAATTTCACGATTCAAGAACGTAAGAGACATTATGTTGTTAGTATCATTCAAGATTACGTTAAAAAAAGAATGACAATAAATGATGGCAATAGTTTTGTAATTCAGATGAAACTTTAGTCTCAAATTTGCTTTATAATAAATTTAATTCGTGATCGTTGGACTTTGGTACTAGTTTACTTAATTTTGGGGTTTTCTTAGGTAAGTTTACCTTGCAGGATTGAGAAACGTAATTACTTGAAATACAATTCGAAATACAATTACAAATAAATAAATGAAATAATTTTTGTATACCGATAGATGTTGTTCAATATCAACGCGGTCGGCGCTTAATAAATGTTACGATTGCGTGCACACTGTGTCGTCAGTGGCAATTTTCGAAGAGGATGAAAGAGAGACCGGTCGCCAAAGGTGGGCATACCATCGGTTCACGACCCCACTTTCGTTAACTGCTTTTAATTGCCTCGTAATTGAGATTAATAGAAAGGCATGCGGGCGCACATGATATCACCCTTGGCGAATTAAAATTAAAGTGTAAGACTGGATCGCAAAGAAACCGCCGCTCTCGTTTTCTTTGAGCTTGTCACGCGACGCCGTGTACTCGTGAGGACAGAAATTGCTGGATAATGTCATCGTTGAGGATACATGGAATAAATAAATTAATAAACACTCTAGAGTGTTAAATATTCTTAAATATTCAGTCATACAAATTCAATATTGAACGCAGATATTAATTCAGAATCACTTCTAATTAAATCAAAACTAGTTCGATCTAATTCAATGAATATCTTAACCCTCTATCGGCCGAATTTCTTTGTTCTGGAGGCAATTCGCAAGGTATTCACTTTGACATTTCGAGTTGATGGTGCTGCCAAACGTTCGCCAGTATTGTTATTGGTTATCAGAGACATTATATAATTAAGACATATAGATCATCTTGCGAAAAAGACTAAAATTATTTGTTAATATGTCGACATATTACCATGTGACTTGAAACTTACATGAGCCCATAGAGGGCCAACTAAAAGGAATAAATAACCTAGCAGTTTCTTTTAATTAACAAGACTACTGAAAATGGTGTTAAAAATAATTTAACTTCATAAGAAGTAGATTAAACCGATCAAATAAGTCCTAATAATGAATATTTACAATCAAATAGTCACGTACATACTATTATTCGATATAGAGCAGCGCGTAACTCGTCCATCTCACAAAACCAAAAGGATGCATGATGGTAATCGACACTGGAAGATGATGACTAGATATCACTGCGCGCGTTTGTCGCGAATTGTGCAATGTATTCGTCGCATTCCAACGAAATTGCCCTGTTATTACCTCATCTAGTCCAGAATGGTGCCAATCGTCCTCTTTCCTCGCAACACGCTTCGTGATAAATTTTAATAGTGCGCTTTTGTACTGTGAACTATGCAGCATAAGTCGCGATAAACTTTTATTCAAAATAGTATTTTGAATTTTCTAAACAGAACGGAATTAGAGAACATTCTCTATTAAAATATTATTATTTCTTATCAATATTGGGCAATTTATCTTATTGCCATAGTACTTATACCCATTTCATACTCTTCGCATAAAAATAATATAAATCGTAATCGATGCATTAATAAATTGAAACGAAGGTTCCAAACGTTCCAGATAAATTGCTCGAGCACATTTCAGACCAATTTTAGACTTGCACGAAACGGAGCGAGATTAGAAATTCGTGTCGTTGAAAACGCCTCGCGAGCATTACGCATCTCAACTTTCCCATGAGTATGAGTACTCACTCGGTACGGCGTTATCTTTTTATTGCGTCCCCGTGTCTGTTCGCTAACATGTAAGTTGCGTGGGTGTGCCCATCGCTCCTTTGACTCGGACCAACCACACCGTCGTCGGTTCTTCGTAGAGTTTGGGTGTCGCTTATTTCCTCTTTCCTCGTGTTCATCTTAACACCGCGGCCGTCTCGAGGGTCCTTGAAATGGACCGAAACCTCACGTGGTTTTCATGACCGTCAAGTGGCGCTAGGACCACCCGCAAATAACGCGTGCCATTAATTCTAAAAACGTACCACAGTAACGTCAATTACTTCTGCTAACGTCATCCACCATCTTCCTGCTTCCTTTCACCAGTTCAAATACTTGAAAAGTTTCAAAAATAACCAAAGAAATATGTACCCTCTTGGGGCGCAACAATCGAGGCTTTCCATACGAGGATTATTTAACTATTTATAAGTCAAATTATATGGAGACTTCCGAGAGGTATAACATGGTAAGACCGCTGGCAAACACTAACAGCGGGGTATAAATTAAAAGGAAATATTTAATAAACACTCAACTTCCAACTGCACGCACTCCGGTGAGAGAAATTCTAATACAGTTTTATCGAAGGTTACTATGTTTTTTGTTATACCATTAAAACATTGACTTAAACGTAAAAAAGAAATAAAGGATCCTTAATTTTTAACTCAAAATATTAGCCTACCTTACACCAATAAGTGGTTGTAACAATGGAGCCATTTTTGGTTCGTTGGCCAGATCGGATTCGCCGAAGTTAATGCAAACAGAGACTATTAGCACTAACACAGGTTAAACCGAAGCTACTCGAGCCTCGTGACCCCATGTTTCGCCTACGAGATAGTGGAAGACCGATGCATTCGTTTGGGGACGTTATACACGTCCGCAGAAAACAGCTGAGAGTCGAGAAGACGAGTGTTCCTCCGTATGATACATCCACGACGAAATTAATGCCCTAGGATTCCCGGTTCCAAGGACAGAGGCTTGTAGGATTGGAGGACGAAACATTCTATCGCAACGGTGCCACCAACATCCTTGCATTCCGCCGATGAGCCGCGATACGATAAATTTTCCAAGGCTGTATACGATGCCCGATGTTGGGAAATACCGTTCGCTTTTAAGGCATCCAGCTTTATCTTGAAAATGCAAAGAATACGATTTTATGCAAGAGTCGACGATCCGCGGGACCTGATACTTTGCATTGTTAAGATATTCCGAAGGATGAGACTCGCATCGCTCAAAAATTTCAAACGGTCGCACAGGTTCTAAGCTTAGGAATTTCAAATTGCACCCTAGGTTGACTATCAATGTAAGTTGGAGTTATTTTGCACCTGTTGGCTTTTTCCGCTATTAATAGGGATAGGCTATAGATTTACGTAGAGAGTACGGTGGATTTAATCATTTCTTCAAAGAAAAGAAAATATTATAAAAGACCCTTAATTTTTTACTCAAAATATGAGGCTACTTCTTAAATTCGAATGTCTAATTAACGTTAGAAGAGGCGCACGCCACATATATATAGAGTTCTCTAGTAATCTGTTCCAAGTTATAGTTCGTACGATATCTCGTAATATACAAAGGTGCAAAGTAACTCAAAGAAAGTCGATAAATATATCCACCATAATTCTTTTAAAAAATTCCAATAATTGTCCAAACAATCGCCTTCCGAATGATAATCCACCCTTGTATTTATATTTTACCAATTTTTTAAACACAGTACACAAGAGGTAATCGATTTAGGGTGTAATGGCCCATAAGCTACGACTCCTGAGCAAATTAGACGTTTCAATACTTGAAAGGTTTCCCCATTTGCTCCGAGACGCGATGGAAAGCCCGAAGAAAAGGCTGACCATCGCGCCACCATCAGAGGTTCGTCAACCTCTAGACATTCCAGCGCTCGAACACCAAATACTTCAGAGGGTAAGTGCCCGGTTCAAGCACGAGTAGCAACAAACGAAGCTCCATGTCCGTCGTGGCAGGGAAACGTAATTTCGTGAAAATGTTTCGGTGCATGTCGAAAAGACGGCGCCTACCTCCGTCGATGTACACCCACGGCTGCATGTATCGCGCACCAACGCGAATGGTAGCGTACTTACGCTCAATTTTAGCCACATCTTACATTAGCATTGGACAAATTCATCTTGAGCAAGCAGAATACATATTTGTTTCTATAAACGATCAAATCTTACGTTTCCAACGCTTATTTTATTAATTTGATCGAACGTTCAATTCTAAACCTTTCAAAATTCTGTACGCTTTACTCTTTCATTTAATATGTTTGACTTACTGGTATATATGATGATTCACTTCCTGTTATATTAACCCTTTGCAGTCCAGATTTTCTGATTTCAGTACAATTCTGTCGAGTTTAACTCGACATGGGACAGCAAAGAGTTAACAATCAAATTTTGTATACTAAGAAAGGTCCAATTTCAGGGTTGAAAAGATTACGTTAAATAAAGTAATTTATTTATTTGTAACAATTTCCTGTGTCGTAATAATTTGGACAGAGAGACAAACATTTTCTGCTTAACTTTTAGTGACTTTCCTCGAGAATCCACGGTTGGTCGATGCTTCGGTAGCATTATGACTCAATGATGGGAATTGAACGATACAGTAGAACGATACAAAATTGGAAATTGGGACCGGCAGTTATCAATACGCGAAGCACCAGTAGAGAATTTCTTGTTGCAATTGGTCGAACGCGAATTGATCGCTCGGAGAGATCACCGACTGTGAATGAATAGGTATACAATAGGGCGAAGGTGATCCAGCAGTGTCATATTTTCACAGCTGCTGTCCGCTCGAGTCAACAGTCGCTCGGGCTGAAGAAACATAAATACTGGAAGGGATGACTCCTGATCGCGAATGGAAGCAACACGTTTACTTAGACAAAGCAGTATTATTCCGTCCTTGTCAATATTGCGTGTACTTCATGAATGCGATACTTTCGAGTAAATTTCTTTAGGAAACGATATTATTAGATTCCTAAGTATTTACACGTGCTGCGATGATATTAATTGAGAAGTATTATTTTCATCAGCGACGATGACAGCTCCGGATGAGGATGGAGATAAAGGAGCGTGGGAGAGAGATAGGCGGCGAGGGAGCCAAAGGAAAAAATGCAAAAGGGAGAAATGAAGGTAAAACACGAAGAAACGGGAGAGAACCGTGCGAGAAAGACGGATAGTTGCACGCGTGAGCAAGGTAAGAGAGAGACGTATAGAAAACACGAAGGTACGGGTAGAGGAAAATTGACGGAAGGGAACAAGCAAGAACCGTTGGTGCAAAAAGATTAGGAAAAGGTGGGAACGTTGTACAGTTTTCCGGGTATTGGTTGTACGGAGCAGTCTGAATCATTTCGATTGGTTTAAACAAATTATTTTGTTGGCCTCCTTGAGGATATTTTTTAATACTTGATCATTCTTCTTGAATATTACGAGTCCATTTAAACAATCACAATCAGGGTAGAGCTCCACTGTTATGAGTTATGAAATATTTGTTTCCATAGTTTGATTGTTGAATATTTTCCTGTCTGTTTTTTTTTTTTTGTTAATAAAAATATCTCGACTATTCTATGTAAAGTTTATTAACCGTAGAGACTCTTTATTATGAACAGAAATAAGGAAATATTATACATTGTTTTTTTTTTCATGTAACGGCATCAATGCCTTTGGTTTTGATTCACCATGATAAATTTAATCATCTTTTCATAAACGACTCCTGAGATATTGAGCAAAACAGAGATCAATATTTATATGTAAAGTATTTTTTCAAAAATTTCATGGTTTTTCTGTCTTATAAATAAAAATCGTGCACAAAAAATTTTCTGATAAAACATGCTCGAGATAAAACATGGCACTCCTTGTGTCAATGTCTGTCCACTCCCTTTTTAAATAATTGCAAAAATGATAAATTATGTTATCCTCTTTGCTAACTTGATATATTTCATACTGCATGATATATTTTCAACTGATAAATGCGATCCTCTTTGGTACGATCGCAAATGAATTCAATACAAAATAAAACGAGTAATGTATGAAAAATTTCACATTACAACATAGGAAAACACATGGCAACTTCACGCATTGGTTTTACAAATAAGAACGCGTACTACAATTGGAGCTGGAAATAAAGAATATATGACTCCTAACTCGGAATCATTTTTACAATTCCTCTCACTTATGGAAATGCAAAGGAAAGAAGAAAACAAGAAAGCACACTCGATAACAGTTGTAAGAGTAAAAAAGAGGCGGGGGAACTGTTAAAAATGACAACGGAGGGTTTCGAGAAAATCGCAGGAAAAAAGAGTAACGGACGAAAAGAGTAGAGGCACGAAAGAAAAGAAACAGCAGGAAAGGGACGGAGAAAACGCGTATAGAAAAGGAACGGAATAGGGTGCACTGGTAAGCCTGAGCGAGAAGAAAAGAGGGGTACAGTGCACGTACGGTCGGTTTGCCGCCTGCCGCGTAGTAGTAGCGTGCCGATCGAGCAGCGAACAGCGCGGAGCGTCGTCGTTTCTCAGTGTCGCCGCGGCGGTCGTGCCAGACGGTTCTGACAGTAGTTTTTCGTGGCGCGAAACGGTTCGTTTCGAGTGTGTCGATCGGTGCAACGTGCGATTTCTTGGATTACGTACACCTGCCAACGTGCCTGGAGGATTATCAAGTTCGTGGATCGACTCGAATCGCGATCGCGGAATATTTTATTTTTGTTTCATACGTTTTGTGCGCGAGGATACGAAAGCATAAGCGAAACGATAACGGAGCAACTATACTAAACGGATCCTCGTGGCGGGTGGGTCGACAAAGAATCACCGTGATTCCCCGCGAATCACGGAAACGACGAAATGAACAAGTGATGTCGCGTGTTTGAAAAGTGTTACGTCGAGATCACGTGCAATACCGCGGCGCGCCACCGTGCCACTGAATTTCGAATTTCGCGCTGCAACTAACCGCGCTCAACACCAGCGGTCAAGTTCATTGCCTGTGCGCTCGGCCTCGGGCGGTTTTCTCAGTGAAAAGGAAAAGAAGAGCGTGGTTATTGGTGGCAATCTCTCGTGGCCGTGGAAGACACGGCGGGTGGCACATTGTAGCCGTCTTGGGCGGCGTTTGTACAAGTGGATTTAGCCTTGCGACAGAACACGTGGATGCATGCCGATCTGTCTACGACGCCGTGCTTCTGAGCGACGGTGCTGTCTACACGAAAATTCGAAGTAAACACGACGTTTTCTACTTTGTTTATTGGGCTACCGTTGCCCTCATGACAATGACAATCACGCGAATTATTCCTTACGAGTTTAACTCGACCGAACAACTGTTTGATATTTGTTGGAGTAGAGAGGTTGTCACTGTCGCTGTCAAATCTAATCGCGCCCATGTAGCGTTAAAAACAGGTGAAAGGGAAAGAATGTCAACGATTCGATTCGATTAAGGGAATATGTAACTTTGACATTTTCGATTTCGTTGCTGCGATTAACTTGAGCTCCGTGACAGTGACAGTGGTCTTCGTTTCTGTATTTTATTCTTTTAAGGCATAAGTAATGTCCTTCCTATACTCCAAATTATTCGGAGCTTAGTGAATATAATTGTCTAAAATAAGTATGGATTTTAACAACTATAGTGGTATTTATCGATGACAGTCAGTGACATTTATTAAAGTAAAGATATTTCTAATCATTGTTACTGCGAAATCTTTTCGTTTGAATTTAATGGCAATTTAGATATTGCATCTAGGAACGTTGGAAATAATATTTTCATTTCGGAGCACGTCGCGTTTTATATAAAGAAATACGTTATTGCAAAAAATTGTAACGTTACTTTACATTCAGATGAATTTTACGCCAGAAATTAGTAAAATTGTAAAATTAGTAAAAATAGAAATAGTAAAAAATAACAGATATCAGTGGAGTCAATTATAAATGGAGTAGAAAACGGTATGTCAGAAAAACAAATATTATAAATATTGATTAAAATTGTAAGTAAATAAACCTTTGACTTTGAGAGCGAATCACATTTCACGCTATCAGAAAATTGCGTATTTATCTTCTCGATAAACATTCGTAAATAAAAGAGACTCAGAGAAGATGACCCATTTTAGAGTAGAGTACTGTTTTCGTTTACTCGGTCATTCCATAAATATGAAAGTACTATCGTTTCAAAGTTGAAGTATAGTAATGCTTCCGGAATTGTATTTTATGCATCTGTTGGAGGAAGTTCGACCACGTTTACAGTGAAACATTTTGGAGTGTCTTATGGGATGAATTTCTTTGAATTTAACGAAAATTAATCGAAAATTAATCGAAAATTACACTCTACCGCAACATCAGCTTTGTTTACATTTCATAATCGACGCTGTACTGCTGGGTCATTATCGCAGATAACGATCGGTATATTACTCTTATCACTGGTTTCGCTATCATCTGATACTCGCGCTACGTGAATATTACCATCGCGATAAAATCGGTGTTACAAACTGTAAGCGATGTAACTTCTTCATTAACCAAAGAGAACGATTTATAGCCGTGCAGCACTTAGCAGCATTCTCTCGATGGTTATCTAAACTGAACAATGAATTCGTGTATTAGATGTTGATAACTCTCGCAAGAAGGACCATTCTACTTCCGGTAGATAAGTTTCCCCGTAAATGATGAAAGTTTCCTTCCCTCGAATCGTGAATCATGAAAAATGACCAACGCTCTTTCACTTCCTTGAAATAGCACAATTTTTGCCTGCTGACTTTAAAGTCATTTGATACTCCATTTCAAAGCCTCTTTTGTGCCAGCATTTTTATTTACCTACTTAGTAATGCATCAAGATCGCGATTTTTGAAGTATATTTTCTCGTTCCGAATTTAGTATACATAATAAATAAACAGTAAATCTATTTTAGTACTGTTCAGCCTTCAGAGGCAAAATGTGTACAATGTTTCTGTGTAGATTGGGATGCGTTCTGATTCCCAATATACCAAACTTTGCAACGTAGTAGCCTCTCATTGAAAATTATAGTCATGATTTATTTTGTTATGCTGAACGTACCCTCTGAAAGAGTAATCGCAATACCAGTCGTGGTTGTTATAAATATTCAGACTAGATTCCTACGAAGCCTTCAACGTTAGTGCCACTTGATAACAAACGAAATGTAATAGCATATTTTACTACTTTTCATTTTATCTCTTCAGAAAGAAGTCATTTACATTTTAAACGAACAAGATTCAAATTTATGCTACCGGTGACGTCGACGGGATATTGACGTGTTACACAAAATTTTTGTGATTACATAAGACATTACTTTTACGTGACATTTTAACGATAAATATTTTGATTTTATCATCGCTACTCGGGAGAATTTAAATTTCACACGATGGTTACTCGATCACTCCTAATTTTCTTTTAAAATGTATCAACATATTCATTATTTTACATTGCCGAAGGAGATCAAAATATATTATGGTCGAAACGTTGGAATAAATTAATTCAACGTTGGTTTAGCTATTTTATGATGATCGATTTTCCGTAATAATAATATTCGGTCAATATTATTCAATATTTACAATTTAATTCATATATTGTTCGATCGAAGAATTTTAAAAAATTCCCTGATTCGTTACTTCTTCGATGATAATTTCAATTGGACTCATGAAATTTCGTTTTACCTTAATCAAATCTAGGCTTATCCGAATGACCATTCAACGGAGCAACTATTCGATGAATGTCGCGAATAAATCGATGTCCTTATTCGTCATCCACTATTCAAATAACGTTTTGCCCATCTCTGGTCGCGAGTCACCTGGAAACGAATGGAACAGAGACGCGGATCGGATGCTGCATAGCGCACACCAACCACAAACGGTAGTAGTGGTTCGTAATCGGTCGATTTATCGAACTGCCGATCGGTATCTACCGACGACTCGTTCGGCGAGTATGCGCGATTCTCGAAGGCGAAATCCTGATTACGATTCCGCTCAATGTCGCAGTGACATCATCGAGGATCATCATCCTCCTGGAATTCCCTGTCGATTAAATCTGCACGCGTTAACCGCGATCCTTTGCCTTACCTCGATTCCCGTACTCCGAAAAATTTGTACCTCTGTTTTCGAGAACACGAGAGATCGTTGCCGCGTATCGTGTCAATTAGTTACTATAATTTTCAATTTATATGCAGACCTTCGTTTCGTTTCTTCCAAAACACGGAATATTACGCGTTTCTTTCTTCGGAATTTAATTTTCTGATTCTTGGAGCCTTCTTCGATGGGAATTATATCCGATCAGGCTGTTTATGGAAAGTTGCCTTCATTTTTGCGAGACTTTCCAGCACGACTTAATCTTAAATTCGTTATCATAATTTTGTATTCTTGTGAATATAGTGAAAATTGTATATGTATAAAGGAAAGTAAAACGAAGAATTTTCAAGTTGGACGATAAGCGTGTATGACTGCACGGATCTACTATTGATGGAAATATTAACATTTTACCAATCAGTAGCGATTGGACATATAATTAAATTCAATAATGCTTTTCGTTTTCGCAACATTAGTACTGTTAAATCTTTATTTTATTTATCAGATTCGGTTTTCGATTAATATTTATATAATATATCATATATATTCATATAATGATAGGAGCATTAAATGTTATCTCGATAATAAATAACAAAGTTTTGGTTGTCTTAGCAAAAAGCTTATTAATTGGCCGCCGGTTGTTAAAAAGTTGATATTGAAAAAACATTTGTAAAAATAGTCTCAAATTCAGTCCCTTTAAATAGAGTCGAAACAATTTAAAAGGTGAGATGAATGAATCGAACTGCGTGCTTGCCTAACCTTCCTCCCTCGTTCGACTGAACCTTTGATCCCATATGTTTCTTTTCGAGCTAAAAATAAAGTTCAGAAAGTTGCGTGTTTGTCTTTTCGATAAATACTCATAAGTAAGAGAGTCTCGGAGAAGGTGATTCACTTGGGAGTGAAGGTCTGCTTCCATTTGATTATTTCATTCCTTAAATACCAAACAATTGTTTAAAAATTGTTATTGAATGTAAAAAATAATTTCCTTATCGCTACTTCCACGTGTCTCATTTACAGGACAGTGGCATTGATGACATAGAATTCGTTTTATTAGTCAAAGTCTGGGAATACACCAAACTTGAAAAAGGAATATTTTCCTCAGTTTCTATTCTAGTGGTATCGTCCATAAATACTCGCGGAGACCGAATTACCGTCGTCTCAGACCGCGAACGTGAATAATTGCAAAATTCAAAAGTCTACGACAATGGCGCACCGCTGGTCCTTCGCTCGAGCCGGGGGTCCAAGTTATTTCTGCTAGTCGAATCACACGCGATGCCGATGAGCAAATTCTGCGTACGTGCTTTGCGTTTAATCAACGATAGACCACGCTAGGAGTTACGTCGTAAAAGGCACTGACTGTAATCTATTGCGGTTGTGAACGAGAGACCTCGAGACCAGAAACTGTCGGTGGTTTCTAAAGATTTCATGAAAAGCTTACAAACGAGATTGGACACCTAGAAACGGTGCCATTTCTCTGGTAGGTTCTGAACTTTGTGAAGATATCAGAATATAATAACTGTTTTTATTGAAGATCTGAAGGTTAGCTAGGTCCCTTTTAGATACTTATGTGAATGAGACTTAACATTTTTGGTACATGTTGAACGATGTTTAATGTTCATGTCAACTTGAAACTAATCATTGAAGACATTCTTTTTCAATTAGGTAGAAAAATATTGTACGTGAGTCTAAATTGAATAATGCATGAAACAATTGTATGTAATTCATATATTGTCTATAAGAACTGTATACAAAAGATTGAAAACGATCATTCGACTGGTCGTGGTAGTTTTAGCGTTATCCAGGCCTACAATCTATTAATTTTTTTTATTGGTATTATGAAAAACGAGCGTTAAGATGCTCTGCATCGAAATCGCAATAGAAGATCTCTAGTTGTCTTTTGTTTCTATAACTTGTAGTGCGATCAGATTAACATAGCTTATCATTACCACATCAATTGAGACACTCCAATGTCTCTCAGAACTACAGTGAGAAAAGTATAGTTTACTGATAACATCTTCGTAAGCATGTCTCGTTTTTCGAAGCTGGTACCCCATAAATAATTAAAAAGTATAGTTGTCAAGGCAGATGAGGGACTAAATCATCCACTGAAAGGCTAGTTCAAGCAGTACTTTCTAAGAAGATAATCTTGGATATCTCAAACACAATCTATTCCTTACAATCGCGACGATGATATTTCGTTGAAAGGGAACGGTCGTACACGTTTTTCCGACGAGTTTGCAGAAGTTGGTAGAAAAAGCGAACCCTAGGAAGCTGTTCCCTTCTTATGAAGTAACACATGGTAAAGTAGCTGCCTCTACCGATCGAATTCTTATGGGGAACACGTGCGGAGCTACCGCGGATGGGATCACGAAAGTATTTCTTCGGCCATAAATCCCTCTTACGTGATGTTTCCGGCGCGATCGACAGTCTACCGACTTGTGAATGGCGGTCGAACATTTATCACCTCCGAATAAACATAATGCGCGTGTGTTTCCCGAGCGACGAGTCACATAGACATTCGTTGTTTGTCCTTCTCCTGGTTGAACGAGAATCTTCGTAGTGGGCTTGTCGACGATGATAAGATTGCGGCTACGATTTTTTCTCTTCTTCTTTTTCTTTTCGGGAACGTTAGCAACGTTAGCATCGAAACGGAAGCGTTTGAAAAACAAATAACTCGTAGTGTCTTAGGTCAAGAGGAAGAGTAGCTTAATCTGTTTGTTTTGCGAGCTGTTTCGGTGGAAATCGTGGCTGGTCGTTCAAATATTCGCTGATTATCGTCGGATAGTCTCTTTTCCTGGAAAATTGATGTAGAGCTGCAATGTAAACGTGGGAAAATTTACTGGTGGAGCATTTCACACATTGTTACGTCAATTTATAACTCTGATATTTTCTAAATTTTTCTAAGGTATAACGTTAATTTCCTCTATTTTAATCTTATTATTTTAACGCAGAGTTAAGCTTCTACTAGAGGATAAATTATATACCGAAAGGCTCTGGAAGTAATTAAGAATGTTTTCGTTACTTGTTTGGGTGTTTTGGAGGGTTCACTGTTGTATCAGTTTTAATAGCAACACATTTCTTTCCTTATATTGAAACGACCACGTGGTCGACACGTGTAGTTGATCCTTTGAATAGCTTACGCCTTTTCGATGTTCCTGCTCCAAACAGCAGTTTCTGTAAAGACCCCAACGGAAGCAGTTATATGTTTACATAGACTCTTTCGAGGTCCATTTCAACCTTCGCAACACTTTACGTCGTTATTAAGTAAATTAATATTCCAAAAGGATTTACTACACTTTCTTTTCATATAACATTGTTCGTCATATCATGTATACTTTTCGACCAACGTCCTTTTTTTAAAAAAAATTGACTATGAATTTGATTTTAAACATCATAGTTTCATCCTCCGCCGGTATATTTCTCGAATTTCGTTTGGACGATTATATCAGTCGCAGACGAAGAAAATAAAATGGATAATAATAATAGGAATGCAGCACGTAATCGCGTAATGGTAATTGTCTAAAATAAAACGCGATAGCCATGGTGGAATTAGCAGGCGATGCTTATAGTCTCGTACTCTGCCGGTGTTCACGATCGGAGATCGCGCTTTTAACGATGAGATTCCTTTTTGCCGCGTTTCTGTGAAAATACGTGGTCGGCATGCGTGGTGAGCGGTCTCCGTGAAAAATTCCGCTGCGATTCGCTATACCTGCCTGCTGTGATAAGTGTTTCATTGGAAGTTTTATTCGTATTGTAGATGACGAATAGATAAATCACATAGCAATATATTTATTACGTTTACTTATTCAGCGCAGCTCCCATTCATTCGACACGAAATATAAATTCATTTTGCTTCTTCTGACGTCAGTACGAAGAATTGTTTTCTCCGATTTGTTTCGGAGCGGAGACCACCGCTGCCCCGTTGAATAAGATTAGCCGCTCTTTTTACGCTCCCTTTATTCCCGGTTGGTACAAACTAGCGCGCCATAGGCGTCCGCGATTGCTCATTTCTCTGACTTACGTTCTCCATTTGCTAGATTACAAACAGTGACAACGTTCATTGCCCACCTATTACGAGCCTGTAACTCTGAATTCTATCCGAACCGAACCAATTATGCACGTACCAGCTCCGTGCCGATGACAATCGAGTATTTGCTCCTGGACAGGGGTAACGTATGGTACAGATTGATAATGCGAATGCCATTTGCAGTCAATGCTGTTTGAAATAGATCACAGCTCATGCGCTTGCCTAGCGACTTCTGTTCGGAATTATACATTCGCTCGCTTCGGAAATGCTACCTGATAATTGCCTTTGTCGTGTCTGAAAGTATGATACGGAGCATTGGAAAAGCATTTCTCTGCGGGAAATATGACCTAGCGTGAAGAATGTCAATTTCGTATGAAAGAGAAAAGAGAACACTTTTATTGCGTTATTTCTTTAGCTTCTGTTAACGTGCTAGATAAATTGAAAATGGAGTGTAATATTTTTGATATCTTCAGGAGCATAAATTGTATCTGTAACGATATTAAATATCATAATTATATTCATATTATATTCATATTTTACAACATATTTTCTCCCCAGAAAGGAGGATTTCAATAAATTGTCAACACTTTTAATTCCAATTGTCGTACCCAGTGTAAACTGAACCAACCAAACAGATCCCAAACATCTGAACAGAAGTATCTACTGAAGTATTCTTCCGCGGTAGATAGCCTTAATCGATGGCAGTGCGTCCAAAAATAAAAATGAAAATGGCAAAAGCTAATAGGTGTTTCAAGGAAGGATCCATCTAGTTCGAGTCTGATTTACAATCGCAAAATGCACCTCGATTTAAACGGAAGCACCGAGTCAGGGAGCATTTCAGAGTCGATTACGAGTGCGTTTCTCGTCGCCAACGCGTTTCTTCGTGGTTCAAGCCGGGCTCGCTTCCCTCCTGTGCCTCCCTCTGTCACTTCTCCGAACCTTTACGCGCCTCTGCGGAATCGGCTGCATCTCCAGCCGTGATTTACATCCCACATTTATGACGCAACGTAAAATCGTGCAGAACTTTTCGCCGGTCGACGGACAGGAGAGCCGGGAGCGGTTAAACGCCTTCTCTTTTCGCGGCCTTCTTCTTCTCTTTCCGGTGTCTAACCTCTTCTTGCGCACGCCACGTCTCGCGGCGTGATATATGTAATATTTTGTGCGCGATCATCCGTGCTTTATCCCTCGGAGCTGGCCGCTGCGCGAGGTAGCAGTAATGCGTCCGTATCGCGTAAATCTGGATCCGTTTCGCTCTCTGGTGCCTCCATTTCGGACTTTGAATTTAATTTTGCTCTCTTCTGGATTGAAACGCTATTGAATTTCGCGTGGGATTGAATAGCAGCCTGAGGATGGAGTCTTGTAAGATTGTTTTTAGGTGCAGGACTGTTTCGCGCAGAAAGCATGGGAATTAGCGATGGCACTGGTTCGCGTTCTAAAGCTCGCGTACTTGTTGATTACTAGTAGTTTTATTGTATCGCTGTAGGTATTTCTCATTCAAGTAGACTTCTAATATCATTTTTAATTGTATCAAGCATAGAAAACGATTGTTTCACTTATCCAGGATCTTTTTTTTATTTATATCTGTTGAATTTCATTCTCGTATCATTAAATATGAAAACTAAACACAGGAAGATCCTTAGATAAATATCACCTGAACATAACCCCTGATGATTATTACCAACAATCATAACTGTTCATCTTGGGAATTTTGCATCGCTCATAAAAACGCAATAGTCAAAGATCAGATATTATGCGTTGCATTCATAGTGAATGATTTATTGAGTATAATCAAGTGCAAAAGAAGACTGAATTCGCTGCACCTGACACGAGTAAAGAAGTCGTCGAGGAACTTCACGTACGCCACGACGTCGAAAGAGCAGCTACAGTTTGTCTTGTAGCCGTTCCTGAATCGCTTGATATCGTATCAAGCACTTGTTCCTGCACGTCAGATGTTCAGACGAACCTTGCTTGACCTCTGTCAGCACTAACAGATGAAAAGGATTCATCCTGCGCGAAGACGTCTATGAATTGCTGCTGGCTGGTATTTGACTGGCACTACGTCGGCGTGGAAAAGTTTATCATCGAAGACGTCGGGCTTTGCCAGTGCCATTTCACTGTTTGAATAACGATACACCTCGATACGAAGAGTTAACGAACACTAGCATCGACAAAAGTGGTATCAATTCGTTGCTATTGTTATCCGCTAACTGTGACTTGTCACGCTTGCGCTATCGGCGCCAAATGTGAACTAATACCCATCAATCTTATCGTTCCTCGGTACCTAACTCTTATTGTTTACATCTGTTATCGGATCCCAGCAATGTCAAGTAATGTTTACATGCTTGACAGGTCATTCGAGTGCTGGGATCCGTCGCTGATGCACCGACTTCCTGTCTCTGTACTTGGACGGGAAAGTGTGCTGGTAATTGAGAATATTCTGCTGAATGCAGAATTTTCAAATGAGGTGATCATCTTCTTGCATGTTTACTCTCTGTCCATTGGCACTCGAAGCCAGTTTGTTGCAGAATGTTCTAAGGGAAGTTATGTTGTATTAAATAATGTAACAAAAAAATCATGTACTTTGTTTTAACGATACTTTGATTTATTCGTTCGTGCTATTTAACACTTTGAGTGTCAAGGAGCGATATATCTCTGCTCGAAGCTGTAAGTGCTGTAACTCGTTAAAAAATCATGCAGCAAAAAGTATGCAAATAATTGTGCGAGGTACTGGTTAGAGTGGTGTACACGATCGACTAGACTTTCACAGGCAATAGCACGCGTTTCCCGAGCGGCAAAAATGGAGACGTCTGTTAATTTTTATGGAAGTAAGCATTGACGATGACTGACGCGGAGTACGGTTAAGCGCATTCCCCACCGTCTATCTTTCAATGGTTTATCGTGCGGTCACAGACATCTGTACGTCTAGCAGCACGATGTATGAAATATTTATGTACAACCCGGCCTTTATTCACTTGACATCAATGCGCTTCCTCCCGTTTCTCGATGCGTTAGTAGCGATGCGTCTACATTATCAGATTGGAAGTTCTTGGACACGACGAATAATGCATCTGCGTTCCTAATTTCTTTTTCCAGTAAAAAGCAGGCATGACCAACGAACATACACAGTTTAGTGATAGTATCTAATTTTTATAATATCGAAAAAAAAAATGCAAGATTCCATTTAAAATGATCATTTATGAGATATAGGGGCATCCGTAACTTGCTCCTTTTCGCGTTTATACTTTTCAATCATTTAATGCTCGTGTTAGCTCCGCTCTCGCGCTACATCCCTCGGTTACAATACTTTTTATACTATTCTTTTGGTTTTCATCTGGTAACAGGCGGCTCGCGGGATGAGGTTTAAATATGTTGTAAATTCTTCGCGCAACTGATAGGTTTATCGACAAAGAGGAAGGCGCGCAGCGCGTCTGAATGTACATACACGTCAGTTGGACGAAGTAATTTATTATTTGAGAAGTATTCGCTGTTAATAAAGCCAGGCACTAGGTAGGAAGCTAGGCTGCTCGCGGCCGTGCAAGAAACAATGAGTAAAACGATGCAAAATTAACGAGCGTGCTCGAGCAACAAGAGTTTGGCACCGACTTGTTGTTGTCACGATTTCTTTCGCAAGTTTGAAGGATACTAATAGTTGTGCCGATATAATACTTCTTATTAAGAAGTGGCTATAACTCAGCCTTATCATCGAAACGGTGATTTCAGCTTTCGTTCCGTAGGTAGACGAGGAATATTCTTTCAAATAGTTTTACCAATTAAGTATAGTGACAGGAAACACGGTACGTAAAACGAGAGATTAAATTAATAGTAGAAATTGTTGCTTCGCGTATCGAGTAAGTTGATCTGCGGTAGGAAAATGGTCGGCAGTAAAGATCAATACGGTGTGCAAAGATTAAATTTCTGACCCTCCAAAGTAAATACAGTAACCAGTGTTGTTATTGCATTGGTAATTGTTCTGTTGAAGAGAAGAAAGTCGGAACCCTCTGATTCATATCTGTAAATATAATATAATCTGTAAGTCAGTCCTTTGGATAAATATTTTCCAAGTCGTCAAATTTTACGAGTCGAATATAGGAAACAGTAGTTGAGATACGAGTTCAGTCACTTCTTTTCGCACGTGAATTTCGACATCGCGAAACGTTCGACTGCGGGACGCGGAAAAGACACTTCATCATCGCTGGCGAAACACGCGCTTTAAAATTATGCCTGACGTGTCTACTACTTTCACGTGGAATTACATCGCCAAACGCGTTCTGTTCGACGAGCTCGCATATAGCTCGAGCGATTCTTGCAAAATCGATACAAGGATTCGTAGTACACGCAAATATTGATCCCTACATAGAAGCACGGTTGAAACACTGTATTTTGTCTTTTGAATTGTTAAGCAATAAGCGAGAAGATTGCTTTAAAAAAAAAAGCAAAAATTATGGACAGTCGTTTGTAATATTTATATTGTAACATTGAAAGAAAAAGCTTTGCGACGTTTTAAAAACAGAAGTAAAAATTGTAAGAGCAAGATTAACTTCGTCAACATAGGAAGTGAAATTTTATCCGTACAAAATTAAAAGCGAGGGTACTTGAGTAGAAGGAAACAGTGTTGCATAGCGGAAGCCTGTTTCGAAGAATCTATCTGCACGGTAGCGCACAGATCGTTTACCGAACATCTCCCTTTGAGTGTATAGTTTGGTACCCTCTTAACCTATGGCTCGGAGCAGCAGCCACGAAGGAAATCGAAAGCAATTATAGGCAATTAAAGAGCAAGAGGCCATTGTCGATGTACGTATCTGAAAGCTTTCAGTGGCATTCGTGCGTGAAATTAAACAAACGGTGGAGACTAGCTTACGTTAGAATGTTACCGACGGGCATCTGTTGTTGTTATCTGGAGACCGGAAGTGTCGACGCAATGTGGAAACAGTGGGCAGTCTTCCTTTGATAGATCAGACGACAAATAGTTTAGAGTTCGTACTTTCAGATGGTCATCGCGAGGTCGGAAGTGAATGTGGAACGCGCGTGGTTTCCTGTACCAAAATTACGACTGTTGTACTTTTATTATAAAAGAGTCGAAATTGGGCAATGTTATATATTTTTTTAATCTAGAATTATGTAGGTCCGCCGACAAAATTCGCTCCAATCGCAAATTTAACGTTACAGTCAGCTATCTTTCATCTTTTAGCTCTCATCCAAGCAGAAGAAACTGTGGATCGCTGTACGAATTTCTGAGAAATTTAAACGAGACTATCCGATCGCATCAGGAATTAATTCGTGTCGTAAACGTGATTCAGATCATGTTTCTCTCCAAAGCATTAAATTACATCGACTTTGAGTGAATCATCGTAGGACAGAGATTCATTAACGCTCGAGAGCAGCGAATATTGTTCTGTCGATCGACAATTTTCGAAAGTAAACATTAGTTTTATCAACTAGAAGGAAAGATGTTATAAGAGAAAATTATCTAATGATATACATATATAGATAAAATACAAATAACTTATATCTTATATCTATATTTGTATTTTATTATCCGTACAAAATTTAATTATAATCGAGGCTGGAATCAATTTATTTTCTAAAATGGGCTCATTCTAGATAACAGTGGCGATTGATGTAGCATCGATGGCTACTTTAAAACAAACATTTGAAGTTTATTTAAGCACCGTCCTAGCTTAAATAGTTACAGCTACCAGGATGATGTAGCTCGAGTTTGCACCGTGTCTTTTGATTCACGAGTCTCGAAACCAGTCGAGAATAGATTCAACTAAAGAAAATTAATTACTTTGGCGAAAAACCGTGTATAGTTGCACGCCCAGGGGACATTCGCCGTTCTATCTCGTAGTGGGCTGCGCGTGACCGTAATTCGACGAGAAATATGGCCCAATGACAGGGTAAGTGCCGGTCATTACCACGCGTTATTGGCTTCGAGGCACCAAGAAAATTAAATTCCCACGCGCGATTACCTCCTCGACGCATCTGAATAGACGCGTCGCGTGTCCCGGGAATTGAAATTATTATTTACGTTTCCATATGAAGTTTTATCAATCAAGTACCCCGAGAAAGGAACATTTCTTGAACGAATGTATACAAATTCCAATAAAAGTGCTTCAAAATTTATACTTAACGAAAAAATTTTACCCTGTCTCGTTGCTCCAACCACCAAAGAGATGCTCCCCCTCCGTTACCATCAAAGGCACGCAAAAGGTCGAGATACTTTATTGCAAAAAAATTGTTGCACTCTTTGGAGAGTTCCCCGTGCTCTTCTAATTAGACAAATAGAGGACCTCTGGGATCGCCGGGACCTCAGCGTCGTTCATGTAAAGATCCTTGATATAACTCTCTCTCCTTCGTTCCTCTCCCTGTCTCACCCCGTATCTCGCATCCTTATATATATATCGAAATCGACCGCGTGTAAAACCAGTTCTGCGACTCGAGACTCGCGAGAGGATAGAGGACCTTATGCCTCGTACACCGCGGGCTCGCGAGCAAAATGGTTCACACTGATCATGCCTAATTGTATTTTTCGTACCCTTCCCACCCATCCCGCCTTTCGCACACCCGTCGGGGTGGATAGTGTGACCCATTCAGGCTATCTCTCGATTAGCCGCGTATCGTGTGTCGCTTTTACTTAACAGCACGACGAGTATTACGCGTCGTGCGCGTTCCAAGGTACTTCAAGACTTCGTCTTGCGACCGCAGCTCGTCTCTTCGTGGCTGCCAACAAGCGTTCCCTCGTGTCACACTCCGTTTCGTGGACACACGAGGAACGGACCAGCAGAATGCGACGATGTCCGTCGAAGACCTCATTCCGGGATGGCGAGGGTTAATTTCATGCAAAACCTATGGTCGAGGAGGACCGGTCACGATGTCGTTGATAGTTGATTGTGAAGACAAGAAATGCATATAAAAAATTATATCTTATTTACAACCTTCTAAAATATACGTTTAATGCTAAATAGTATTCATAATTATTGTTAGATGTAAGAATTAGTTATTCTAACCTTAAGTCATTCCGTTTTTTTTTTTAATTATATTATGACTCACATATGTATATAAATGTTGAATGATGCGACTTTAAATAAATAAATATATATATATATATATTTTTTTTCTGATGAATTCTTTTAATTGAAGTTGTTTTCGTTTATTTCATTTGTTCACTTTGCGTTACCATGCATCTAAAACTTGCACTCAGGCGTGGTGCATGTTACTTATCTTTCTTTACCAGCGCCAGTGGAGCGCGAGGGGTTAATAGGGCAGATTTCGATGTGAAAGCTGTCGTTCATCGGTATCCCATCTTTCTGGGCGTTAAACAAACACCGCGTCCGATCCGATTCCAGACACGCCTCCGTTTCCTTATTCTCCTGCAGCACAGACGACGTGCGTTTATTTAAATTGCTGCAATGCCTCGTGCTACGGTCAAAACATTTTAATTCTGCATTACGGGGGCACGACGTTTATTTTCGAGAGATGGATTGCTGGATAGGCGTATCATGTTGGGATTATTACGCGAGAACCCCCCACGGAGTTTGAACCCTTGCCTTCTGCTTCTTTCTCGCGGAGAAAAAAATGGTATCCTTGTTCTTCCTTATGAGCCTCTGATTTCTCAATTCGCGATGGCTTTGCTTGTACAATGTTGCCTCATCCGTGTTCTACAGTAGATATTGATTGTATTAATGTTTCACATTTTCTCCACGATGCTTTCTGATGGAAATGTTTAGCTTTTTGAATACACGGTCGACATTCGGAACAGTAGTGAAATAATCTTTTTCAACATTCTGGCCAATAATGAGATAACCTTTTAAAAAATTCTGACCACTCTTTCTGCTATTTAATACATGTGCCAATACATTTCAAGAGGTTAATCTTACGCATCTCGGCAACAATTTACACCTCATCTCGACATCCCACTGCTGACGCAAGCGCCACGTTATTTTGATTGAGACTTGCGTTACCTTCGATCGCATAATTATTCGAAATAAACGGATAAAATAAAAGTCTCGTTTCCTCGTGCTCGAACGAGTAAGATTTCGCAATCTCCCAGGAACGATGACTGTCCTCACATAAGTGAATCACACCGCTTCGTTCTTTCGTTCCGCAGCATCATTAGTTATGCCATCGCTGATCATAATCATTACAGGTTTATTCTGCTGGCTAATTACTATGATTGCGAACAATAATTGGAGTCGAACGATTAGTCAATGGCGACAATTGCAAAATCTTGCGCGAACATTTCCACCATTGATTTATTCTTAGAAACAAGTATGTAAGAATGGTTGTTAGGTAACAACGCATTAGTGACTTCTTTGCTCATCTAGTAGTAAGAGCAGTAGAGTAGGATAAATTTCATCACTGGATTAGAATTTCAATCACTTCTTCCGTATGGACCATAATAGCTACTGGTCCTCTCAAGGTTGCTGTAAATTTGAAGTAAAATAAGAAGACTACGTTGTAGCAATTGTTATATGCGAGCAATAGTATTGCTTTGTATTACAGTTTTTATATGGCATTCCTACTTATTTATTTGAATTTCTGCGAATTACTTAATTTAAAATTCAAGATTATATGTACCCAATGAGGACCTAAAAGGTTTTCAATGTGTACTACATATTTCAATCCTTTGATTAGGATACATTCAGGGTGATATAAATCATCAATCATTTTTGTTAGTTGTATTATTTAAAGGAATAAACTTATTTTATTTTGAAGAAACCCAGTAATATACTCCAAATATTGAAAATTGACCGAAATTTGTTCTGCGTATTAGGAAGTCGTCAGCATCCAATTAGATATACGCTGACCCCCAACGTGATCGTTACTTCGGCAGGTTTCTATTATCTATTCGTTGATTGCGTGTTTCCGAAAACCTTTCATTAAGTTCTCCAGCGGCAAATTTAGATCGAGTACCTGGTAAACTGTTGGTCATGCTTCGGTAATAACCTTCGTCATGTAATCATCTCGATCATGTCATACTTTCAATCTACCCTTAATTTCTCTAAGCGCGCGACGGGTTAATTGCACGTTACGTACCGTAATAATATTCAATTAAGGATAAAGACGTAATAAGTAATGTAACACGTCAACATTGTAATGAAGCGAATTACTCAACGACACTCTAAATGACGTCGAATCATGCCTTTTATTACGATCCCGAGCGTCATTAGCTTAGAATCGCGGCGGTATAGTTGGCAGGCGTCGAAGTCGCAATTACAGTTTCTTTAACATTCAGCATCGAATCAATCAAATCGTTGGCGAGTAACTCGTGTACCAGTCGGCACCTTGAATTACATTAGGGAGACCGAAAAGTAATGTCATTTCTTTTACATTAAATTCAAACAAATATATTCTTAATAAGTTTCTATTTTTAAGCAATTATGTAAGCACCATCGTTATTTTTTAAAAAGCCTTTTGCCATCTAGTGTGCAAATTTTCAATGCCAGATCGATAAAAATCAATGAGCTCTATTACTCAAATAAAATAGTACTCTCCGTGCTTCAAGGTGATCGAATTGGAATTCAAGAACCACTCGAGAAATTGTAAGAATTACAATTAGCGGAGGCAGTTTAGCAGGTGACTCGTGCACGAATCACACCTTGAATTATATTTTTTGTCGTCAATTTACAGAAACATGCGTTATTCATGGTGACTATCGTGAACTAAAAAAAAAAGGAGGCTTCAGAGTAGGTTTCCAATTAGTACTGTAAAGTGATTGAATTGGTATTCCAGAATCACTCGAGAATTTGTAAGAATTACAATTAACCAGGCAGCTTAGTGAGCGACTTGTGCACGAGTAACATCTTGGATTATGTTTTTCGTCGAGAATGCATTGAGAACTGTATTGTTTATAAAGACCATCGTGAATAAAAAAAAAAAAATAAAAGTGTGAAGCAAATTTTGTAATTTATTCTAAAATTACGAATACAAAGAGCTAACTCGCACGAAAGCAGTAACAAATGATTCACAATTTAAATTTACATTGACTTTCTATGTATTACCTTTACGTCGTCTTCTACGTCTGGTGAATATTTTCAAACCCAGATTGATATTTCAATGATGATCTAAAAAATTTTCTATTTCCCCTTAAATTCAACAACCTGGATCACTGTTTACATATCATATGACAGTTTATTTGAGCAAAATAATGGTGTGATAATTGTTCGAATTTTGTATGAAATCGTACCTCGAATTTGAAGACGTAGGAGTCAGCTGTATTAAATTCGTTGGGGTGGACTCGAAAGAGGTTCGTAGACCTCGCTAGGGGATAGGTAACCTTGCAAGGCCTCCTCGCAACCTCTCTCTCGCAGCAAGGAACCCGCTACAAGACATTCAATAGAAGGAGACGAGAACTGGAAGGAGCCCGACTGCCCAGGACGCTAGATGTTCGCGGTATTTAGCAGCCGTTAAACGGCTCTAAACAGCTCTCGCGAAATGGGCAGGTCCCAGCGTCTTCCTTTCTCTTTCTCTTGTCTGTGGAAAGGTGGAGAACCGATGAACACTGCGGAACACGTCCACTCCGTTCGCCTCGCTCTGCCCTAACCTTTGCCGATTACGCTAATTCTTCGTAACGTAACGGCTCCACGAGCCGCGATTCCGATTGCGTCGCAAATTGGAGCAAAACGGTACAATTACCGCACTAGTCAGCTACCTTTTACTGCTTGCTCGTTACGTTGGCAATTTTTCGTAGCAACATTCAGGATTTTGTTGAAATTTAAATATATCGTGGGCTTTAGCAATATTTTACCATGGCTTCAAGGATCGTTGAAAATTATTAACAATAAACCTACCACGACCGTTGACCGACAAATGATCGTTTTCGAATTTTTGTATTCAGTTTTTATATACAACACACCCTTGGCGAATTTCCGTTTTCGCGCTAGGAAGCTCGTGTCTTCAAGGTAAGACGAGTGCGTTCCGTGTACTCTTGACTCCGGAGTAGGTAAGGCAGAGATTCAAGATCATTAACAATCCTTTGCTTCAGGCATTCTTCGTCACGCTTTACCGATCGATCAGATGTTCCATCCAGGAGTGTGTGGTCTCTTTGTGCTTTACCGAGTTCTTGTTGCAGTAGCCGGCAGACATGACTCACACTTTATTAGAGATTCCGTTGAACGCGCGGCAAAAAGGTAGCAAGACGATGCGTTCCCTGTTTTTGTCGCGATCTTCGCAGTCGCAAGATAAACGCGGCGAATCAGGAAATATTCGACGATCGGTCGACATTGGGAGGTCACCACTGCATGTGTGAGACATCTCACATACTACTATACACACTGTCACCATATGTAGTAGACTCGGTAGAGGTCTGTTTGAAGCAACCCTCTACCACATTTTTTTTTTTTTTTAATTACTTTATGTAAGGGGTTAGTCGCACTCAGGAAAATGAAAAAGGACCCTTTTTTGTGTATTTATTATATTTTTTAGGTGTTAAGTAATAATTTTTATTAATGAAATTTAAATTCATTACAAAGTATGTCTTGAAGAACTATACAAAAATTTTTGTTTTAAAAAAAGGTTAAATTATTTCGTCATAACAGCCGATTTCTGACAGCCGTCATAGAGCAAGATTTCTCTAAACTGGTTTACCTGAAAACAAAAATAAAGGTAGATTCAGAAAATATATTAGGCTAACGGGTCCCTGATCGAAGAATTTTTCATTTTCTTGTATACTTTTCTTTTTATTTTCTATTTAGTCATTTAATTTTATAGCGAAAATTGAACTGTAACATCAAACGCACGCCATTTTGTTTTAAATTAATTTTTTCCAAAATCCACCGGTAAAACAAAATTTTTGTATAGTTCTTTAAGTCATACTTTGTAATATATTTACATTTCATTAATAAAAATTATTATTTGATACTTGAAAAGAAAACACAAGGAAGTTCTAACCCAGAGGCTTGGTTTCAAAGTGTTGTAGGTCTAATCCTCGACGAAGGATGCACGCCAAAACAATTTCCTCATCGATCGTTGAGCACGATCAGTCAGTCGCTTGCTGGCACTTTAATTCACACGGGGAGAAGGCAACGGTTGTAACCGTAACGCTTTGTAATTACGGGTCGTCATTATCATCGCGCTACTCGAGTTGACGCGATGATTACGGTGCGCACCGACGGAAGTAAATCTCCAGCGCTCCGGTGCGTAGCCGCTGAACAACCAGGGAGCGGAATCAGGTAGCGCACCGAAGCTGATTAACCCTTTGACTACGAAACGATTTTTTCTCGAAATTCTAAGGGGCACGTCCCTGGAACAGTTGAATTTTTAAAAAAATATTGACACGAAACTTTTTTTGCATTCACATTTTATTCATCCGACGTTTAATTTCGCAAATAAAAATTGCAAACTTAAAAGTCCTTTTTGCTGAAGTTCAAGTACATTTCGACACATCCACGACCGTCAGATATTTCACGTTTCTAATAACGAGTACTGACAAAAATAACAATGTACACGTGTGTACGTCTGAAACGAACATCATTCTTCCGATTGTTCTACGCAAACAGTGTTCCTAGGCAAGAGTTCAAAGAATCAAGGCCAATTTCGCGTCTATCGGCCTCGCAACATCAATATTCAAGCAATTAAGGTAACCAGTATCGCATCATCATCAACGTTCGGCCCGAGCCGGCTCTCCGAGGACGCGTAACGGCATTCTTACTTCCACGTAACGAAGAATGCCCAAGCGCCACATAATAACGAAGTTTATCTCTGGCCGGAGCTCAGGATAGCTGGATTCGTAGCCGCGTGATTAACTAGCCAAGGGAAGACGACTGTGACAGCGAGGTGTCTCGCGGAGGGAACCGCTTCACGTAGGAATGGATATACCGTGTACCTCTAATTATTGTCGCTATCGCGGTATTTATCATTGGAGCGTTTGTAAGGGGCTGGGAGGGGAGGGCACTGCATTTAATTCCAATTAGTCGAGCAGCGATCCGAAACCAGTTTCGAAACCGTCGTGGATCCGTTCGAAAGGAACTATTGCCTCTTATTCTCCTCTACGCGATATCCTTCGCACGTGAGAGATACCGTGGAACCATGCACCCGATTACTCCTCGAGCTGCTTCTTTTTCGGACCAGCCACGACACCGCCTATCTTTTCCACCACTGTCCCGGTTATCAGCCGTTTCGTAATTTGAATAATTTATGGCCACGATAAGGATAGCGGCCGCGGCGCGCTCCAACGTCCGGCATAGAAAAGAACTCGTCGTATGATCAACTGTTGTTTCCGATCTGTCTTCCTTCCTTAATTTCTTAGATTCGAGGGCCTGGAATACGAAGATTTCATGGAAGGTTCAAACTATCTTATCGATGAGCGAGGACTACGATAATAAATGACGAAAAATTCTTGTAGTATTGAATTAAGAGCCCCTTTTTGAAATATCTTAAATTTAAGTGTCAAAGCACACGCTGGCCGCGAATGTGTTAATATTAAAAGCAAAAGTGTGCTAAAAACATAGATGTGAGAATAATTCTTTATTTCAAATATGTCAAACATAATCACATGTATGACCTGCTAGAAATTCAAATAGGTGTACGTTTATTATATCTGCAAGAGAAATAATGCAATATGATATAAAAATGATGTATGTAGCTTCGATACGTGACGCGAATTTTGATAAAATATTCATAAAATTTTCGCTCCAATTCGAGCCGTTTCCGCAACGCGAGAGTAGGCGAATTGATAAAGTTCAAAGCTCCACGCGTTACTCTCGGCGTAGGAGACCCGTTTTAGAAACTCATGCGAATGGAATCAACCCGTGTACCTGCCCCGCTGTACCTTTCATTACTCAACTAAATGTACACAAACGTTTAACGAGTGTTAAACCCATAAAGGTGTTGCTGACACTATGAGTTCGACGCCTCCGCTTCTCCTGGCCGAGAGGAATTCCGTTACTTTCTCAGAGTGGGGTACGCAGCACGCACCCAGTTAGAAACGAGAACAGTTTGATTTTATTCGTGAAAAATTGCCTGTTTGACGAGAGTATTAGCAGCTCCTTAACTGTCGTCTTTTTCACCCGTCTTCGCGTCTGCTTGGAAATCGCTTTGACGAAGGTAAACTGGATAAACGAGTCTATTGTTCGATTTCTAGAATCGATAGTTAGAGACGTTCGAGACCGTTTCGAAGGTTTGCACATTTCCATGGAAGTGGATTGTGTTTGTTTTTACGTGGAAAAAGAACGAATGGCTGGCGTGCAATTAAGTTTTATCGTCGCACGATGACTCGTGCGTCATATCGCTGTGCCGTGCAAGCCATTCGCGATAGTTGTCTCCGTGGATAGCAAAATGACCGTGCAATGCGTGGGAACAATTCCTGGAACAATTTGAAAGTTAGTCTACTTATGTATCCTTATGTAAAAGTCAACGCAACTACTTCATTTTACAAAGGAATAGGTTATCGAGTGTTTGGAATATATCCCTTATGTATATTCAATATATTCTACATTTTAAAATATATATTCCATATGTTTAACATATTCGATAATACTTTCTGCACTCTAATAATAAAATACTTAACCCATTCACTGCCAGACAAGTTTGAAGCATTTTGGTTTGCGTGCCAAGATTTAATACAGATTTGTAATCTATGTTATTATTTTGATAATAAAAGGTAATATTAAAGTTGTTGTTTTAATAATCAAATTTACGATCTTCTTTTGCAATAATTCGTGACTCGAAAGGCTGTCGACTAATCCATTGAGTAATTGCAATCAATTTTAACTGCGAGATATGTCGTTTGCCGGTGAATGGGTTAATCGACCAAAATCGATGAATTAATTAATTTAAAAATAAAGAACATTTTCTGTCTTTAGCTTTTGATAGCAAAATCTTCTTCTCTAAGTAGCCATCCTTCAAGAACCTTCCATCCATTCCTCTGACGTGCCGTTACAAAACCGCACAGAATGTCATACGCATCTTGATGAATTTTCCATTTTCGATAGTATCGCTCCCAACGACAAACCGAGTCCCGTTACTGGTTCTTACAGACCGAAATACCAAAAAAAAAAAGAAACAAAAAAAAAATAGAAGGCGGAAGAAGAACAATACCCGCGTAATTCAATCTGAACGCCGTGGCGCCAGGCGACGTTCACCTAATTACCTATCGCTATATTTTCGCTCGAGATGACAGTGCGCATGCTCGATTGTATCGCACGGGCATATAAATATGGAAAAGACGTTTTGTACGTAGCCCCCCTGACACGCCAGACTCTACTTCCAATAATTTGTTTTGCAAACGAGCCTTAAGGTGTGCGATAAGCATGACTGGTCGATGAAGCTTGTCATGCGGATTCTCGTCTCCTCTTTGTCTCGCGTTCTTTGCTACCTCTCCCTCGTGCACTTCCGTTTTCTCTTGTTCTCCTTCGCGTGCACGCCTTATGTGTACCAACCTGTCGAATTGGTTGCAACTCGACTTGTCCCTTCAGACGGAAGGACGACGAGACGGTCGTCCCCACCGCAAGATACGATCGAACCTTTTTTGCGTGGGTGATTGATCGAGGACCCTGGCTAGCTCGCCCTTGCCCAGGGATCTCCGCATGGTACGCTTTGCCGGTTCTCCAGTGACTTATTGTTCGGACACCCGCGTTGATACTCGCGGAGAACGCCTAATAGCGGAGTCTTTGGTAGGGTTTAATGTTCGCGATAAATCACGACGAACCACAATATTTCCATATCGCGAGGCGTACAACTATAGTCATTGGTGACCTGTTGCAGTATAGAATAGTGACTGTATCTTTCGTGCTCAATTAATAATCCTTTAAGTTTCCTTAAATATCTGAACTCTGTATTTCGAATAACTAAATACCAGTCCTGTGAATAAAAGAATCTCCAATAATTTCGACCATCGTGACACTGGAGTCTGCGACATTCCATCCGATACACCTCGCCGTGACGTAACCTGGTTACGGATGGAGCACAGTCATCGCGACTCGCAGACCTCCAGGGGAACGGAAAAAGATAGCCTATCGGAAGGACGATTCGAAGCAGTCACGCGACCCGTTGCGTAAAATATCAATGTCCTCGCGACCAAGGTCCCGTGATAACGATCAGCCATCGATGCACGCACGCGAGACACGCATCTCTCGCTGAAGGAGGAGCGCTCTGGCAACCCGAACACGGCCACAATTAACCTTACGTAACTCCGTTGAGTTCGTTCCTGGTGGCCTCCCCCTGGTCGTTCGCCGCAAAGATAAACTGCACACAATGCGTCGCACGGAAGGCGGTCTCTTGGAACGGTTGGAACCGGCCTGAAACGAGACGAACGGTGTCTTCCTCGTCGTTTTCGCTCGTCCGCGCCGGCCAGCGCCGGGCGAATATATCGGCGATAATTGTTTTTAGTGCCTCCACGCCACCAGGAAGGCGGACACACCGAGTACGTGCTAATCGAAATCGTAAATCCGCCCGATAAGAGCCCGCGCCGCAGTTCCACGTACGCGGGGACGACATATTCGCGGCGGAATGAAGCCGAGAGCCTTCACGGGAACCTTTCTAGGCTGCATTATGATCCTGTTTCGACGCGGTGGGCAGACACTTTTGCGCCGTCGGCGTCGTCATTAACGTTTGGATAGAGTTCACCGATAGATTGGTGGAGGAGGCAATATCTTTCCTGGGTTCAACTATCTGGCGTTCACACAAATATGGGAGAAAGATAAACTTCAACACCCCCGCGTAGTGGCTGACTGCAGGATTTTTTGGAGGCACGGATGTGTGTGAATCTTTTGGAGTTCTAAGGGTGTCTGCCCCCGTGGATTAATGATAGTGATGATTAATTAATTGTATAGGTCATTATTAACATTAAAACTACAGTCAATCATGCTACTATTGGATACTACTACATCTTCGAAAATATAGAGTAGAGAGACCATAATGTATGTATTAGGCTGTCACAAAAGTTTCTTTCGCCTTATTAATAAGTAATACATGCACGATATTTTATGTTTGGTGTTACATTACTGAATTGTGCACGATTCATTTTGCTCCATTACTGTTGCAACATCGATGTCTATAAAATTAGATTGTTTATTTATATAAACACTGCCACGTAAAATAATTGAGTGCATCGCGCGAAAAAAACTTTCGGGACAACCTAATACATTGTTTCGTGTATAAATCATTTTTACCATAAGTTGCACCAAAAACATTGTTAGTATTTCAGCAATTTGTAAAAGAAGTTACGCAGTTTTTTTTTTTTTTTCAAAGAATATTAATTCTTCCGAACAATTATGTTGCCAGAATCGACTTGGTAGAAGAACAACGTGCATTTTTGGGATCTATTTAGAGACTTATAAATGTGTTTGACGATGTATATTGACGTTAAGTGTGCTGAAAGTTACAGTTACCGAACGATTGACTGTGCACACGGTGGAATCTAACGGCTGGAGCTCTCTACCAGGGGTATGAATGAAGCCCATTTGAAACTTGAATGTACAAACTGTGCGTGTGAATTTCTTAAGTAATACCATTATGCAAATAAATTGTAACGAAATAACGAAAACAGGTTTTGCAGTACTGAAGACGCACTTTAAATTTGAAGTATCTAATACTAACAATTATATACCACGCTGGACAATATATTTCATCGCATAAAAGTTCAAGAGACGATAAAAGGACAACATAAAGGCTTGGAAAAATATAAAAAGGCTTGAGCTCTGAAATATAATACGTGTCCCTTCGGAGAAGTCACCGGTCAGGCGAAAATATCTGTCGCTGTTTACGCGGCTCGCGGAAGGAACGCGCGATAATTCGCGGTGTCGTGTCGCTAATAATAGAGAGCATGTATCCACGTGTCTATCCGTCGCGGATATTATTATCGATTCCGTTACAGGAACTTTCCTTAACGTAATGGACACTTCCAAAGCGTTACGACGCCGTGCGTACGTTACGAAGGAATAAGGACGAGGAAAATGGGGCCCGTTCATGTTTATGTTCCCCTTAAAATTCGACGATCGGTTTTACGTCGCGATTAACATACTTCAATGTATCGGGGAAACCCGTCGATAGAATATTACGAGGGTGTGCGTGGCGAGTAAATAACACAGAGGGGGCCGCAATTGATTTTCTATGCAGAATGAAGCCTTAAAAGTCGTCCTATCGTTTACATACGATTATCGGGTTCCTCGTTTGCTATAAATACCTCGACTGGATGTTATTGATTTACATAAGTCCCAGGGCCAGTAAATATCGGAAGGAAGGTGGCGGCAGTGAATATTTTAATGAAATTAATGCACTGGCCGGCGACGGATGTTATCGATAAATAATACGGTTGGAGCATAATTGTCAGGAAGAGTGAAACGTTAACTGGACATTGGCCACGCATCGCATTATTTCTGAGCGTTATGGAGTTCTTGATAGCGCAATAGAGTTGTTGATTTACGCCTTGTTCTAATTGCTCGTCGCGCGGCGACAAAATCGCGCGTAGCTGACAAGGCGCGAATTCCCTTTAGCTGTTCATAGTAAACGGAAACAAACAACGTGACGCGTTGACCGAGAAAAAACCGTCAGAATCGGGTAAACGGCGTATCGAAGGATCGAATGCGAACGACTTCCCGGATTCGGGATCGAGAAACGAGACCATTTGCATCGGAACGACGAATTTATTCGTAATTTGCTTATCAATATGCGTGAAACTGAGACATTTTTAACGTTGATTAATTTTAACGAGATACGAATTCTGCAATCTCTTGCTGAAGAAATTTTCACGCCCCTCGTTGGTCGCTCGCGCTGCACGCTCCCACGAATCGCGAGCGAAATTACTGTCGAGGTTCGCGTGACAATGTCGGCGTAGGACGTGGGAATTTGTAGCTGGCGATAGGTCAGCAATGAACGCCGCAGCGCCTATTTAAATAGCCTCGATAGAGGTATCGCGAGCTGAGTTACATCTCACCGTAATATTTCGCATTCGACGGCGAGGAACAGTATTTCGTTGCATTTTTCACTGCACCACTAGCATGGAAGCGACAAATTGTCCAGTCGATACCGAGTATTCTGCTGGCTTGTTGCATCCACGCCACAGCTCGTAGGAACTTGGTTATTCAAATTTGATTAATTTTCTTAACACGTTGGTCGCCTCGTCACTCAGAAATGGGTGACACGATTTTTCATTAAGGCACTAAACAAATGAATTTCGAAGGTGAGACAGTAATGAAAATAAATCTGGATAAGATTCGTGAATTTTCTCGAGGTTATACAACAAAATACTAGGACAAGTATTATATTGTCTAATCTTCAATAGTCTATAGAAATTTTCACGAGTTTTAGTTTAGCAGCCAACCTTCTAAGGGGGTACTCTAGTCTAGAGCGTGAATTTTCAAGTATTCCTTTTGGATTTCTTTTTTTAAATCTATAAGAAATGTTTGTGTAGGATATTGCACATGTATATTCATTTTTCGGAAATGTACATAATTTATTTGAAATCATAACAATCAAAATTAAATATACCGTGTTACTTTCACAAGCCAATGTCAAGAAGCAAATAATAATTTCAATATTAATTTGATATTGCAAATCGTGAGCATCGAGTAATTTTCTTAACTATTCAAATGATTACACTTACTGCTCACGGATCTGAGGGATAAACTGTTGACGTAAATGATCACCGATGTCCACCATAGTGTTTCCATAGACACTTTCTAGGTGGTCACCTCGGCTACCGTGCGGCAGAGTTAATTGCGAGTGTCAGCGATGCAATTTCTCGGCGGAATCGACCTCTCGTTTCTCGAGAAAACAGCAGTTGGTGAAATTCCAAGTCGGCAACTGCCTGTCACCGCCGACGGCGTGGGACGTGGGAATTTGTGGATCGCGATAGAGCGGCAGAGGGGCGTCAGAATGCCTCGTAAATAGCTTCGATACCGATGCCTCGCGGTATTGATACCTCACCCCGATCAAATGCCATTCCAGACCACGGTGGACGCGGCCAGTTAGTTCGACTGAATTAAACGGGCCGCTCCGCCTGGGACGTGTGTCGTTCTTATCGCCTGGAAATTATTGCCGCTAATTTAGTCCTGATCGGTTCGTTCCTGCGAAACTTCACACCTGGGTGGCTGAACAGAAACGTGCATCGCTGCTTAATGGAGTATTGTATAATAGTAATGCTACGTTAAAATCGAGGCATCTTTGGAATTTGATGAAATGGATTGATTTGAAAGTGACATAAATTGACTGATACTAAAAAATCAAGCTAAAGAAGAAATCTATTCGAAAAGGCAGTATTACCATTTTTGCCATTTCTAGCTACCGTGTGGCGCCAATAAATACAGCTCACCAAGCACCCTTTGGTTTGTTTTTCTTATTGTTTTTCTTTCGTTTAGTTGATCGACAAACATACGATCGTCGCCGCTGAAATTGAGATGCTAATCTCGTTCCCGTTAATAAATCAACGTCGATCGAGAAACTGGTCTATAAAACCGGAGAGCTAGCATTTAAATGTATGTTTTGATTGTTACGTAAAAATTAATTAAATATCGATCTCGTATGTTGCCGTCACAGGTAGTTAACAGGCGGACAGTGAGACATACAGCTTGGACGTGTCGCTAATCTCGGATTTACGAAACTGATTCGAAACGCAGCGTTTTAACGGCTCGGTGTCGGTTTGTAATTATCCAAGAGCATTTTTCGGCAAGTTAGATGTCTCAATTTTACAGATACCGTCGCGTTTCACCCTGAACGAGGATTTTATGTTAGCCGATTACTACTTTGTAACTGTATTAGTATTATTACACGTGATCACCGGTGAGGTCTAATTAAGAATTCGATCAATTAATTTCACGGTACAGTGGCAGCGTGTAACGAGATCTGATCCTCCGATAGGGGCAATTTTGTATGATAATTTTATTTACTTCCTGACATTGACTTGTGAAAATAAGACAGTGTAACCGGGAGCATTATTTCTACACTGTTGATCACATCTTCAACCGAAAAGAATTTAAAATGCCTTGATAAAATTGTAATATTCTAGGTTGAATATGAATTTTGATCTACCTCTGTTGCCTTGTATTCAGTTGTTACTATGTGTGAGACGAAGATTAAAATATCGAGCAAGGTTGAAGAATTCTTCGCGTTGCTGTAGTATTAATTGAAGGCATTCCAAGGGATTGTTATAGCCAAACTTCAAGAATTCTTTTTCAAAATTTAAATACATATTGCAATCTAAAACAATGGTAGTTTTACAATGAAAGTATTGAACTTCGTATATAACTTTTTTTTGATAAGGTATATTTAAAAATGGCCTCCAGGAGCAAATGATAAATTAATAAATGAAATGAAATCAAATTTAACCTGACGTGACTTATAGTCATGACTTAAGTTCAATATATATACTGGAGAATTCCATTTTTTTTTTTTTGTTAAATAAAATATTTAAATTTTGACAAGAAATTCTTGAATTTTTATTATCGCAACTTCATGTACCCCCTCGATAAAAAATCCCATTGGAATCTTGATGCAGTTTTCGAAACGAACCTGAATTGACGGTAGAATCGATTACGAGCTCGACTAGGTTGACTGGATGTTTCCAGTGAAAACATCTCGAAATCGCCAATGCGTCGAGCATCATCGTTCACCTGTGAAATCACCTTACGCTATTGAATGCCGACAGGTTGCTGCGATCAGACATCCGGCGATTTTCTAATATTATGTCCGCGCCTCGCGAGCAGCTCGTGTTCTCATGCATGACTTTATTGTTGGCGAGCTCAGTGAATGAAACGGCAGTCGTATCATGTCCTATAAGTATCCCACTTGACTCGACACAATCGATACACGATCTCGCGGTAGATCGCCCGATCGTGATCCGGCCTCTATGATAGAAACCTGTTGGCCCGTTGAACTTTAAAATATTCGCAGAACTTGAGAAAACGTTGTCCCATTCACCAGCCAACGTTCTCGTGCGAATATTCGCAGAGGAAACTGGTAAAAGCGTAAAGTTGGACTTGTCTACGAGAGAAGCTCTTCGATTAATGTTTCTTTATGGATCTTCGATGGTTCAGAATATTTGAATGTCGATGTTTCGTTGATATCGTCTGCCTCGACTTCTATGTTACTTATAGGGACGTCACGACTCTTGAATTTGATTTATCTACCGAGCTATTATTATTATAGCTCTGTAGAATTAAAATTTTAAATGTACTTGCTGGGATGTATGAGAAAGTATGCGATGAATTTGCTTTTGAAGTGAAATCTGTAGATAGTGAGGTACAATTGGTTTTTTATAAAATATTGAAAATTGCAGTGGATTGGAAAGCTAGGAAAGTCATTGTCGGTTCATTTATAATATGGACATCGAATGAACGATTGAAGTGACCTTCTTCGGCAAGGATACAAGCTTTGCGGGCTCGCCTTGTGGATTGTCATTGGTATCGCTATCTAATACCTATCTATGATCGTTTACGTTGCGGTGTCGCGTTGAAGCGGATTAGAATCATGTTGACAGTCTACTCGAACGTGCCCTCTAATGAGAAACTTCTAGAGATTGTATTTTATTTCTTTTTGAAGGACAACGTTTATATTTTCTATTTTCAACATTGTTCTCTCACGTTTCTTGAGAAGGACAATACAAATAATTTATCGATTTCGACGCTTGGTTATACAACTATATTGACTCTCTTGGAATGTGTGATTCAGGGAAAATGAAAGGTTACATCATTTTTCTTTGTAAATAAACGGTACAATTGTAGAACGATTCTTTACTCAAAAATATTCAATTAAAATACATCTCAGTCGCAACCTTGCAAAACCTTATTTCACTCTAGGGACTCGGAGCCGCGCGAAGATTCCTTAAAATCACAAGAATGATTTATGCGTTCGCCAAATCGTAAGGGCTCCCACCTACTTCGGCGTGTATTTGCTCTTCAAAAGGGGCTGTAATTAATATTGTTACCGCAGGGATACAAATTAGCGTTTGAAACGATGAAAGAGCGGAACAAAAGGAAACCTGCGTGCACCTTCAGGCAAAAGGATTATAATTAGCCCTAGTGTGACTCATTGGCCGGTGTGTACGGTTCGTATAATCCCGGCTTGTCAAACAGTTGAAAAGGGTAAAATGGCCACCTGCGCTGTTATGATTGCATTTGGCTAAATTTAGCAGAAACGCTCGCGTTAGTCACCGCGGCTAATTATATTTCGCAGATTAGTTCGCCCACCGAAATGCTAGAAGGATAATCTGAAATTGCTGCCGCACTTCGTGCCCACTTTCTTCTCCCATTTCGATCGTTTCGTTGGATTGATTAACGCGACGTCTTAACGAGTCTGTTACATCCTGCACTCCAGAATTGAGTTTTAAGCCTGACCCTTTGAAGACGATACTTTCAGTCATACTAACTCAATCGTAACGATGTTTGCTCTGGTGTAATTGCCTGGCTTGACAGTCTTTAATGTTCAAAACAAAAGTGTGTACGTAGATTGTAGAATTAAGTATAAATTGGTCATAAAACACAATTAACATGTAAGACGACATAAGGCTCGTAAAAACTATATAATAAATATATTAAATATGGTTCAAGGGCTTATAGACCAGCGATGGTTCAAAGTCATTTTTCTGTTACTAATGGTAAGAATAATGGTAAGAATAAAATGATACGAATAAAAAGTGGTAGAATAATTATTTATTTCAAATATGTAATCGCATATGACCAGCTAGATATTCAAATAAGTATACTATACGTTTATTATATCTACAAAATAAATTTTCCCCCGGCATATTTGCAAGATAATTCGACGGCTTATTAGTTATGATACCAGATATCAACGTATGTATTTTGCCTAAGATTTTTTAAAAATAAAGCATTTTCACAACCCCGAAAGGGTCTATCATAAATAGACTGCGGATCTTTATGCATTGTTGCAGAGTAAAGTTCATGTTACGATATTTGCAGAATAAAATAAATTCCTATTTAGGTTCAATTTTTGTAGGCATGTTCGCAAAGATTTTATTTTGCATAAAGATCCGCAGTCTAGTCATAAATTATCTAAACCATCGAACGTCGAATTTAGACGCCTTCTCTATTCGTTTGGAGCCTGACTCACCGTGCACCTTATTTCTGTTGCAGGTGCACAAGAAAATGCGCGTAAGATCAAGGTGACAGCAGAACATAGAGATCATGCAAGACACCGGTGGGTTGCTGGTCGATGGCTCGAAAGAAAGTGTCGCGTCGAGTTTGCCAACCACGAAAACAGTGAATCGGTTGAAAATAGTGGAAAGTGATGATGAAAGTGGCGAGCTGCTGAGCGGGACCAAATCGGAGATGGATCCGTACAAGGAGTTTGAGCTGTATCTCGCCAAAGCCAATGTAAGTCTTTTTCATTTTCCATTTTGCCTGTAGATACTTATATTTTTTCTGCCATAAATACTAACATAGTCCTAATTAAAATCTGATGTAGTTCAAGTTCGTGAGGAACCTCAAGCGATTTCTCTCAAAAGATAAACTCATCAGAAGTCATCCTAGTCTCGATAGTAGTCGAAAGCAAGCTATGTAACTATCCAAGTATTAACACGATTTCGCTTAAGCGACGAAATTCTTTTACGATGCGCCACGACACCGCTCACTTACGAATCGATCATCAGTTTCATCGATCCTTTCGTTGAAAGCGCCCCGAACTCGAACGATCCCAGCGGCCGGGCATGCACAACAAATTGAACGTGACGCCACGATCGCCATACAAGATTCCAAAACACGTTTCGTCCATGACCGTCTGGTCCACCTCCCGTACGATGCCTCGATCGTCATCTTCTCGTTCTCTCATCCTTTTTATTCCGTTATTGCCTACCGTGGTACATCTATTTTAGAGGCTTCGACTACAGTGCCTAAACGCCTCGATTGATTATATACATTCTACACGCTCCTCGATAGTATATGGTCGTATTCACTCAAAATTAACATTCAATTCATATGATAAAGACAGTTTATATTTCATCGACTCCTTCAGGTTAAAGAACTACTTGGCACTGTTATTTATACATATACATATATATAAGATGCTATACAAATTTCGAACAAGAAACACGTACTCCCTTAATCGTAGAAGACACTAAAATATTCACCCACAGTAATCTTCCAAAACCTAGAAATGTAATAGCACATTTAACTAAAAATTCATATCACGTTCGAAATTTAATTTCTAGAGGAGAAGAACCCTGTACCCAGTACCAGCACTCCCCACTTCTCCTCCTCGAATCCCGATGCTCCGTAATCGACCCACCTAAAGAATTTCGTCAAAGAATTTGTCTCATTACAAATTCAGATCATCGCGAGTGTTTTGTAATTGCAAACGTCGCGAGCGACGGCTTCCCGAAGCGAAACTTATTAGCCCCCTCGAATTCCTCTTACTCTCGTCGCGGTCGGTGCCTAAATTACTACACCTGTTCCAGAATCTCTGCCCGTGGAATTAAATGGTTCTCCGGGCCTCCCGACCCAATAGGAACGAAAATAACCAAAAAAAAAAAAAAAATGTGGAGAAAAATCGCGCGACCGGTTCTCATTGGCGAGTCAAAAGCTTGTACGTACTCGACGTACACAGGATTCTCGGGGCGCAATTATTTCTTCTGGAGCGTGTCGGTCCGTCGATGCTTGCTTCTAAGTGGCGCAGGCCGCTGCATCGTCGATGCACTGGTGCATGTCGATGCGGCGGCGAGCATCGAGTCGATATTTGCGCGGCGCAAACAGAGGATTCCGATCCGCGAACAGGCCGAACGTGTTGGTTGCACGGTGGTTCTAAAAATGCGTCGACGCGGAAGCGGTCCGTCATCCACCCACTGCTTCGACGGTGTTACGTGATTCAGAATTTTCCGCTGGCCAGGACTCGTCATTTCTTTATTCCGCTCCACTGTTACGTCGCTTGGAAGTATTTAGCGAAGAAACGGAGGAACTAGAGAGATACAATGGTCGCCTTTTGATATACGTGATGTGAACTTGTACTCTGTAATGGTAAATGGGGAAGCATTGCCCAGTTTATTTCCTAGGAAATTTAATTTACTATTCCTGTATATCAGAACTGTACACAAGCCATCGAACGATCTCGATTTTCATGCACTTATCTAGTCGTTACTGTATCACACAAAATTATCCAAAATGTCCAGTATGCAACTAACAGATCGAAGCATCAAAATATTAGGTCGTCTCACAAGTTCATGCCACTTATTCTTCTGCTACTCGAATTAATATGTTAAACATACTCTTAAGTATTGATACAGTCTGCAACACCGACTTACGGGATGACCTGATACAATAACAATTACCAAAAACTTCCAAGAACTATAGTTGCCCAGTTAGAATCGTTAAAAGTATCACGTATTTCACACGGGCGGGTCTCAGCGTCGGATTTGGTCAAGGTTACCCACGGTCAAGTAGTTCCCTATATAGTTGAGCCTTAAATCGTATCGCGTTCTGCGTTTTTCGACGCTGGGCAACGATGAAGTGGCGGGCCAACGTCTCGATGCTTCGTATCTCGGTTATTTCAAGTAGGAAGGGCAGAAGGAGTGGAGGTCAAAGGCCCAGAGGCGGGTCGCGAATAAAAATGACTTGTGGCCTCTCCGGAGTGTCTCTAGCTGCGGTCGGTTGCTAAATGGAGCCCCTCGGTTCGCACGATCCGAGGAAAGAGCAAAAAGTTCGTGTGTCATTGGGCGCAAAAAGGACGGAGAGCAGAAAAGGGATCCGTTTAAGTCATCTGCGCGTCAGCTTGTCCGTTGAAACATCACAGAATTTTTTCGCGACCGTGCGATATCGGAGCCTTTATGTAAGAGTCTTCTCATACTGGACAAGTCGAGTAAGTTAATTACTTCGTGGCCAATTAATTATACGGTTACGTCGGATTGCCAGAGTTAATGAGACGGATGGTACTTTGAACTAGCGAACGCAGTTAGAAGGGTCTAGTTTAGAGACGGATTTGAGCGATGCTCGAGACTTTTAATTTGTAGTATTAGATGCTTGCTAGTATTAGATGCAGTATACTATTATATTCCTAGTGATATTTACTTAATTTTCGAGTGATTTTTTTGGCATACAAAATTATTTTATTTTTATTTCTGTAGAAATTGAATAGATTTACAGTCGGTCTCATAAATATCCGTACCTTCTATTACTATTAGAGAAATCTGTCTGAATTCAATGATAGGTTTGGTATTTTCAAATAAATATTTCATTTTAAATATAAACAAGGGTAAAGTTTATTCGTGTACATATTTATAATAAAATATTTATTTGAAAATATCGAACCTATCATTTAAGTTGGACAGAGTTCTTTAATAGAATACTTATGGGAGTGTATATGGATTGGAATTGAATGGAGAGCTTTACTTTTAATTGTATACAAGTTAGCTTCTGTATTTATGAAACCCTTTTTACATTACATTTTTAAAATGAGGGTAGTTCTCTTTGTAGTTACCTTGAGTGTCAACGTACAGATTAAGACACTTTGAACTTTTTATACAATTTTTTTTTGATTGGCTAGACTTTGTATACCTATGCTTCATAGCAAACAATATTTTTCTACGTTCAAAGACAACCGATGAGCTTCGATCGCCATCCTTCGCGCAAAGAATAATATTTTCGCCCAGCTCTCGAGCCTGACGTTTAATTAATTACTTTGCCACAGCGACCAGTTAACGAACTAACTAAAATGATTAATAGTTACTTAAGTCCCAAAGCTTCCGCGGGTCGGACGGTTCTGAATAATATGCAGTTCACTCGAACTTGGCAGACAATTAATTAATGAAAGTAATTCGCCGACCGGCGAGCGCAGGATTAATCGGTCAAATTAATTGGTCGGCGACGGTTGAACATTCTTTGAGCGTGGCACAAGGAATTGACCGCAAGGTCGGTTCTCCCAAGGTGCCTGAGAACTTGCGAGCATAAACAGGATCCCCCACTTCGCGGACTGTAGGATGAATTGGTGCATCCACTTCGACGAAATCCCATCAGCGATCATCGGCAGACCGAATTCGAAGTCCAGACCGATCATGGAAACTTGTTTCGCGCGCGCCAAATTTAGAGCCAATCCACTGTGTTTATCGGGGCTCCGTAGACGATCTCTGGCTTCCGATGCATTTGGCTGTCGTTCAAGGCAAACACTTCCGATGATAGAGCAGATGGACTCCGTTACGGTTTGTTTAGAGATACGGGAAAGGTGATAAGGTAAAATTGAAAACTATTTTCGACCTACATCCCCGTTCATAAAGGGTCTAGCAGGATAAGGATAGGTAATCGGTCCCCACCCCAATTTTCATTGCTATTATGTGCCGTGCAATGCTTTTGACCTAAAACATCATCCCACAATGTTTCAGACCGTTACCTCACCGTTTAAGAGTAATATGACTTAAATTTATTATTATTTTTCTCGGTTACTATTTCAGATATTTAAATTCTGCAAAAACGAAAATATTCCTACTTATAAACTGCATCTCGTATATTTTTTCAGGGTATTTTGTTTAATTATTAAGGGTAGAAAATAAATAATTTATTTTTTGCGGGTAGTAATTGCAAACAACACTGTGAGTGACACCTATCAAAAAATATCACACTATGCGCAGACATAGTTACAGCTACGCATACGACAGGGACTGCATATTTTCACTACACAGTCTAATAGCTTATAAACAAATTAATCCATCGAGGTTCAATATGTTGATCTTCACTTGACATTTAGTTCGTTTCATATTCCAGTTTTGATTCTTTTTAATTATTTACAACTAAGTTACAATCCATCGAGCGACGCACAGAGTGTGTTTGTAAACAATGTCTAGATATCGTTTAAGAATAATAAATAGAATTCATTTAAAGAAAATTTGTCGTAAGCATAGCTGTAACGATACGCGTAGTGTGTCTGACCATTGTCTCATTCTCATTCTCATTCTCAAGAAATTATGTGAAAGTTATTCATAAACGACACCAATGTATATAAATAAACAGGCCCGGAAATGGGAGGGCATAGCGTGCGTTTTCTCTCTCTCTCTCTCTCTCTCTCTCTCTCTCTCTCTCTCTCTCGCGTTAGTTATGTTAAGGTGAAGGATAGATGAAGCAATATTTTGTAATGAAACTGTAAGCGGAAGTGGAGGCTACGTAATTCTCAGGGGAACACTAAAATATAAAAAAAAAGATATAAATACAGTTTCATTGAATCGTACGTAATCAACAATTAATTTGAACGAAGAATGGCACCTGCATGTGAAAGTGTCTGACATCCAGCAGCATACGCCCTGTCATTTCTTATTTTGCTATGCTGTCGGGAGACGCCTTATTACGGGTTGAAATGTTGACTGTGGTAAATTAATTAAGTAGCATATGGCGCAAAGACTCGCGAAACAATGTTGACGTTGGCTTGGGGATTGTTCACCTGGAGAATGCCTTGCATTGTACCAAGCGATCGGCTTCTATTATTCCTACGCAATTTACGCCTCCGTAAACGCAACTGAACTACTCGTTGGTTGGGTGCCGCGTGGGAGAGACAAACTGTGTAACTGGTAACAGATTGCTCGGGACCCCGATCACTGACTCGGGATTATTGCTTAATGATCGTGTGTCGCGGAGAAATGTTTGTGGTCGACGATCGACAGCCTGTCGCGAGCCGCGGCAGCTTCTGTGACGCGCTCACCTGTGTGCCAGGTGAGTCAGTAGGTCGCCGAAAGTGATCTCACTTTTTATTGCCCTGTGCAGGTTCTCCGTTGAAGTCTCCCGCGCGGTGCTGACTGGCGCGCAAATTCTCCGAGAAATATCGAATCTAGGAACGATAATCGTTAGTAAACTTGTTTCTTGATACTTTACTAAAGGATACAGAAAATAGTGTATTTTCTGCAAATGCGAATTTTATGATATATACAGGAAGATCGCTAAGGACTGAAATAATACAAGTACCTGTTAACGAAAATTTGTCGAAAGATTCGGAAAGCGCCGTGTGCGCACTATTTCTGCGAAATATGTTGAAATAGAAATAGCAGCCACGAACGATGGACGTTTCCTGCACGTTCTCTTCTGCATAATAAATGAGAATAATGTAAATTTACTCGGTTGTTTTCGTGTTTCTAGAAATGTAAGCATCACACGTGTGTTTGTTAGTACACGCGTAGAGCTTGATAGCCGCTCTCGGGAATCGCGTCATAAGGCCCCGAGCGAACATGTTCATTATGCTACGGTGAAAAATAAGAAATGGAAACGTGCAAGTTTGGTTATTTCTTTCGCCAGCCGTCCAGAGAATTTATGACGGCTGATCGGTTATCTGGCCTCGCGTAGAGATCTCGACAGGCGCGTGGTTTCAGTCTGATGTAGAAATCGATTGGTGGTAGACGGAACGAGAGGTTGTTACAACGGGCACGATGTCCGACGCATAATTTAGTTACACGCGAGTAGTACATCTTTCCTTGATGCGCGTATCTACGGGAGTTGCTGTAAATCGCATGACCCTCGGCGACTAAATTACAAAATGATGTCTGTTTTAGCTCTTTGTAGCGTTTAATGGACGTCTATATAAGATTAGCGTGTAAGTATGTAAGTATATAAAAATGTTGGTAGGCAGGCTTGTGTATGCAAAAATAAGGACGACTATTAGGGAGGCTCGAATCGAGCACTTATTTTACGTTTCAATTGTTTTAGGGATTCCCCAGAAAGCCTACGGAGTTTACGAAATTCATTGTATAGAGCAATGTAAACATTTTTTCTCTTGAATTGGGAATTATAATGGGGTGCAAAAAATCGATGATTTGAACATTTACACATGTAGTATCCGCGCCTCCCATACCCAACAATAAGGAGTCAAATAAGAACACGAAACGTAAGCTACGGGATTGGTCGCGTAGGTAAAGCGGTCGACTGTGGATCCGAGGATCGTAAGTTCGAATCCGCGTGCCTTATTTTTCGTTTAGACTCCTACATATGGGGGCTCGTCCGGGGTGGGGGGTTACAGCGGCAACAATACCGAAGAGGACCGGCCAGTGACGATGAGTGACGATGAACAACAATGACAAACGAACGACGGTGTCGTGTTGACGGTGGAGCGGGCAGCAGCAGTGAGGCGTCGAGAGAGAAAGAGAGAGGGGAGTACACTCCAGGGAAGGGGCAACTTGAGGTGTGTCGGAGTGGGACTCCCAAAAAGAGGAGAAACGGCGAAAGAGGGCGCGGCGCGCACTGCTGTTGAGACGCAAAACCCGAGAAAACGGACATTCGAGGGCGAATGAATGTCAATTCAGGATAGCCGAGTGTGGTGTCCGCGCCTCCCATACCAACAATAAGGAGTCAAATAAGAACACGAAACGTAGGGTACGGGATTGGTCGCGTAGGTAAAGCGGTCGACTGTGGATCCGAGGATCGTGGATTCGAATCCTCGTGCCTTATTTTTCGTTTAGACTCCTACACATATAATGTATATTTATGAAGAAATATACTATTCTCTTCTTGGCAAGAAGTTTGACTGAATTTTGTCTGAACTACAAAAAGACTATATTCTTAGGGTTTTCTTAAATTTTGTAATTACTATGTAAATGGTAAGACTATTTAATTGATAATGAAGAGCGATTAGTGTCGTTTCTTAAGTGTTACTGTATTATTGTATTATATAACATGTGGAATCTTTTCTTTAAACTCAGAAACATTCTCACGATGCATCGCAATAAATGGCAGCTGCATATCGCGGCATATGTTCGGTTAGCCGCAGTCTGCATAATGAAGGCCTCGGTTAATTCGAGCTTGTTGTAATGGATGCAATTAATCCATCAAATAATTGCGTCTGTCCTACTTGAGGAGACGATTAAATTCAATGAATACATATTGCGAATCAAAGGGTATTAAAATAATCGTCAATAATTGAATAGGGGTCTTTGCAAGCACAGACGATGTTTATCAAGAGACTGTATCATATCACTTCATGAATTCACCTCGTAAAAATATGCTAGAAAAGGAAAACTCGAAAGATAACCATTCGTGAGGTATAATCAATGTCACTTTCTTAAATTCCCTTGACGTCCCCTTCTCGAAACTTACCACACGCCTTTATAGAATCAATTTTCAACTTTTTATTGTTACATTTACATATAACGAGATAAACAAATTAAACGAATCCACGGCGGCAACGTTAATCCGCTTCGGTCATTACGATTCGTCCTCGGCAGGGCCCCGTCGTCGGTTCGTTGCCATAATTCCCATAATCCCGGGCTCGTTCAACGGCTTAAAATTTCAATCAGCCAAAGAGACGTCGGGATACGAATTTATTCCGCGTTCGAATCCGTCCGCGCGCGCGCGCGCGTGTGTACGCGTACGCGTTACCGAGATCAGAAGATAGCTATGCAGATAGAACGTTCCCGCGAGAGAACTGCAGTCAGCGTTTGCGTTTACGCTTGAGGTCGTTGTGTTCCGTTCTGATTATTATCCGCAACCTCGAGCACGACGCCGGCGTATCGCATCCGAACTGCACATCCGCGAGCGTCGCGTGTGCGAAATGTGTTTGCATCAAAGGGGTTACCCTATCCCTGAGACGAAAAAAAATGTCTTGCTGTAAAGTTATAGTTTGGGCCATTAAAAATTGTACACAGGTACAGGGTTTCCAAACAGTCGAAGAGTGGGGTAAAATTGAAATCTAAATGTAACGAGAAAAATTAATCGTAGAAATAGGATTAATTTTTGTAACGTTAGAATGACAATTAAACGTGTAGGATATGTTATCGAAACTGTGGGAGTCATTTTGAAGATTCACCCCTGTAGTGCCTTATATATCGTTGTTGGCAACACTTGCAAAAAGAGCCGACTACGCGTTACAAGGAAACTCTCAAATTAAATTTAAATAACTTTTGTAAAATTGTAATATATTAACTAATTTTTTATTAACAGTAAACATGTCCTCGAGTATCTTTAAAATACACAGATACAATGCAAAAACAATAACTATTTGAATAATTTTGGAGATTTTCAGGAGATGTATAAATTCATTGATTATACAAAATTAATTAATATACTGAAATTTTACGAAGGTATGCTTGGAATTTGGTTACTATACGAATACTTTCTACACTCGCTGTAAATTATTGAATTGAATTGTTTATGGGTTTAATTTGTTTGTTATATTTCGTGTTTATTGATATGCAGACTATAGCAACGAACGATATACTGTATACGCTTCCATTCGTTCTGTGAATCGAGATTCGACCTTTGTTCGGTCGCGGCCACTATGTATATTCGCGGGAAAGAACACATTTCGCGTGGTTTCGCGGTAACTGGAACGTCCGCGCGCCTGTTATCGTAACGTCGCGGTCGGCGGCTGCGTGGTTGCAAATGATCTCCAATACTGCAAAAATAAAGACACCGTGCGTGGATAAATTTTCGAACAGGTTGCAGTTTGCATAAGGAACGTTCGCAGTTTGCATCGAATGTCGAGGCAAGCTTGCTTCTCGAAGGCGTGCGAATTTCTAGCAAATGGATTAGCATGCGTTGATATCGAAACAAAGGTCGATTCGTGCGCGTGGACGGTGTTGAAATCGGCATTCGATTTCGAATGTGAATACCTGAAACGTGGATTTCTAAATTTTTCACGTTACGCTGGGGCAGTATTTTTAACCGTCTTGTGGAAATTGAGTCCTCGGAGGAAAGGATATCGCACGATGATCGTGCATTGGCATACACTACTGTGGAATTATGCTAACGCGTGCCTTCAGATTTCCACCTGTAAATGGAGCTTTACTACATCTTAAATCTTTATGTTAAATCGTTTAAATTCGAAACGCTTCGTAATGCAAATGCTCCGATTAGAATGATTATAGGAACGCAGATCTGTGTCACAGCTGTCCAGAGGCTTGTGCCTATACTACGAAGTTTATGGATCTTTGGTATATCTATGCAAAGTGCATTTAGAATACATTTCGATATTTTTATTTAGGAGCTCTAGCAGAATTTATTAAAAAATGACTCTTCAATCGCCTTCGTGCGGTGCTATTTTTTAACGTAACAAATAAGACTGTAACAGCAGTTTTAATAGAGGTATATTCAAAAAATATTTATAAAGAAACCATGCGATGAATTATTCTTAAACTTTTAGTATGTTTTAATGAACGTATAAGGAAAGAAAATCCAGTCTCATAATGTTATTAAACATAGCGTTACTCGATTCCACAGCTTGTCTCTTTTGACATCCCCGTGTGATTTTACTTATTCATTTCATGAGTGTTCGAGAATACGTGAACAATCGAGTGATTTTAAATGATTGTTGACTTAGGTTTAGCTCGCATCGACATCCTCGGCTAGCTAAAATGGCATAGATCACGTACGCGGAAAGAATCTCCGTTCGGAGCGCAGTCTTCTGGCCACCGAAGAGAATTCTAAAGAGTTTCAAGATACCAGGAACCCCCTCGAGTCATCCAGCCGGATGTCATTCCGTATTCCAACATACCCTCTCCACCTCGCCACCTTCTGTTGTCGCGTTCAGGCGCCGCATTCTAACTCTCCGTTTGCTCATTTTGCATCCAAAGATTTTATCTAGCGGCGTCACGCGTCACTCTAGAAGACGATTTATGCCATCATGCATCGATACCAGCGATATGATCAAATTCAATATGTGCTCGCGAATATCGATCGATTCAATACCGTGATATCGTTTCATCAGAATCGATTAATGCCTATAAAAATATATGTTTCGATCGGCGTACACTGGCAGCCAAAAGTATCAGGCCAGGTGCCATTTTGCTAGCACTGCTATTTCTAAGCTTTTGCAACACTATTTTATTGATTTATCTCGTGATATATTTAGGGAATACTTGGCTGTATAAGGGTGTAAATTAAATGTTTCACAAATGTTTTTGACAATCGGCACTGCGAATCGTATTATAAAATTCCGAGTGGTATTTTTTACTTGCATTTTACAGAATCGGAGCATTCCATGGAGTACGAATAGTACATCTTATTTTTTGTTATATATTGGCTTGTCTAGGAAGTTCGTGGTAATTTTTAAAAAAAATTCAATGACACGTTTGAATTTTGATCTATATTTATTGAGTTACATTAGTACCGTTTTATTATACAATATATATTAATTCCATATAAATGCTGATTGTAAGAAACAATGGAAGGGCCAATATCAACACTACCATAGGTTAATCTCGTTACGTACGTCTGCAATTAAAGAGAGAAAGATCAGGAAGCCTGGTACTTTTGGTAGATAGTGTACCTGCAGGACACTTGGCGTCATTAAGCCTGTATCGAATCCTACAATGATTACGTGCGGAATTCGAGAGTATACTTCTGAGTGTCTCAAATTTAACAAGGATTGAGTTTCTTGGAAGTTACATTGGAACGTTATTACGTGTCTAGGATTAACCTTCTGAAGTAACCGTATCGTCAGGAATATTACATTCGATAGTAGGAAGTATCAATAAAGAGAGCAACGGATTAGAAACTGAGATTGTGCGACAAGTATTTTTTCATTACCGAAGAAAACTTTAGATGCAATTGTCTTTAAAATATATAAGTAAAAATATCGTATACTTCATCATAAATTCGAGACGTGATCGCAAATGATAATTTTAAAGACGATGGTCATTGCTATGGAGCAACCGAGCAATAATACTCCACCTCTTGTAACATTACTCGAGATCTTCTTTCAAATTTATATCCACGTGTAGTTTTATTTTAGACCACACATTTTTATAAAAACGGCCTTGGAAGTTGTTTCCTTGAATTTCTTATGAGCAGACATGTTTTCTGCGTCGCATGGAGATGTCAAATAACAAATTGTAATTTCATGCGAATTCAGGTTTCAAGAAAATGTTGTCTCGGGAAAAGCACGATGTTTTATTCATACGGTAGTTGAAAAGCGCAGAAAATATGATGCAATCGTCCGCAGGGGTGCGCGTAAATTCTTCTGTGATCCTTTTAGTCGTAGGTTTTTAACGATCGCCGGTTCATGGAAATTCCGATATACCCGTCGCTTTGGTCGTCAATCTTTCAGAAAAAGGTGAGGCTTATCGATTTCGACGAAGTCGTGGTTTCTTCGAATCCTGTTTACGAGTTGAGTTCTCGATGACTAACACAAAACACCCTTCCTTCGGAATCGATAACTGATTTTCGAAAAGGACGCGTTGCGGTCAGAAGCGAATGGCAGCTTGAAGGAACTTGGTAGATTGGTTTAAAAAAGAAATGAAACTATTTCAGATTTATATATTTTTATAGACGCTAATTGCGAATTGAAAAAAATGATCATATCTCAATTTATTCTGTAGATAAATATGTTTAATGGCACGAGTACTAAGTGGATTCAGAATTGAGTATCATTTTTTCAATGTTAATGCATACCTTACTCGTCAGATTACTCGCGAAGTTACTAAAGAATGTGCGGTAATTTATTGAAATTCATCCACTTGTATTAATTTAATTGTGTACAACCACTAGTTGGTCGGATGAAGTACAGCCTCAACCATAAATTAGAGACCACTGCCTTTATTTCTATACTTTGGAGTATAGCAGAGGAACGTATTTAATATAGTATATAATATAATAGAAAAATTGATACATAAAGTTTGTAAAATTTATTTTCTCCACATATTATTAAAAAATGTATTATTCTTTCGAATATGATCGTACAATGTTTCCAACGTCTGTAGACGATCATTCAGACCCAAAGCTTTTAACAAAAATTTCTAGTTATTATAAATATCATATATATTATCATATATATATTATACTCACAAGACTTCCCTTCATGCTTCTCTAAAATATCAGCCAGCACATCGCGCATATTTCCTCGACACAATAAATCAGTTTATTAATGAACGAGTACAGAATTAATAAACGAGTATCTAGAAGGTCCTAACGTTCCCTAGAAGAGTTCCATTAGGCTGGTATTCTTCACAGCCGCACGCAATAACCGTGCCAACGAAACAGTCATATTTTTCGCTCCAAGGGAGAAGTGCGGAGTCGAGGCGTTGCGAATATGCTCGCGCACGACCGTTTTCATTTCGCTAATCGGAGGACTGGAAACTTATGGCCGGCAGTGTACATTACTATAATGAGCCGGCGCGATGCAATGCACAGCAACTGAAACAGGAATAATAAAAGAGCACGGCTCGTACAAAGTTGCATCCCTCCCGTAGCTGCGTTTCGCGACCGGTCGGTATCATTTCCAAGCGCTACTTGAACACGATCTAACGTTCAGATGTAATTTACACGCGGCCAGGGGCCGCGCGGCTGACTCACGCGTTCATTAGACCACTCGAAATTACGCCAACTTAACGAACCGCCATCGTCTTTTTAACAGTAAATCGTAATCCGAGCATCGAATTCGTCGGCAGATCCTCGACGCGGCGCTAATTGCGCGCCGTAAAATTACGATAAAAGAGGGACAACATTGTTTTATCGTTGGAGCGACTAATTGCCTCCACGAGGATCGTCCTTCCTCGCGAGTGTCGCCTGCAATAATTATATCTTCATCCCGTACCTTTCGGAATTACAACGGGAGTTTAATGGAGGAACCAGGCGAAATCATCGACTGTGGTCGCGATTACGCCTGCTCGCGTTGTAATTAAAAATCGTAATGATACAGAGAAGTAGGCCCGAGGGCGTGGAATGTTGGTTGATTTTATAGGGTACCGATTTTCGGAGATTGCGCGCGGTATTTTCAAGGGTAGCGACGTGAAATATGTGGCGAAGGTTTATTATCCTTTTTTACTGATGCGTGAGAGACGTAAAGGATAACGATAAAGATAATAAGGAATGAATAAAGGTAACTTGAAAAAAATATCTACAAGATCTTTTCTAAAGAATAATTAACGTAGCCCTCGTGTTTGTAATTACGTTTTATTATCCTTATTTATTTCCTTATTGCTCTCGTAATTTTTAAAAATTTACAGATAAGTAGCAATAAATCTAATTCTTTTCTTCGTACACTTCAAAATTGTTAACAAAATTACACAGACATCAGCACCGTACCAACTTTGCTCTTTCTAAATTATGTTAGAAATCTCAAAAAATCGAGGATTGTTCCTTAAACAATGCCTTAGGCAATAATTGACAGCTACCGGTAGTTAACGTCATCGCGTAAATTACCCTTGCGTCAACAGTTGTCTTCTCGCATTTATTCTCAGTCCGACACGCAGCCTTCGTATGAATCAGGAACCGTGATCATTAGAACGTATCTAATCGATCGGTCGTAATCACAAATTATCTCTCGGCCGACACTTCTCGTTAATTCCACGTGGGAAAAATAGTGTCACGCGGGCGGAACAATTAATATGCCCCACCGGAGTCGTATGTTTCCCCCTCCCCATCGGCCGTTTGTCGATTTCCAATGCATAATAATGAAAGGTTAACAAAGGAACGAGACCCCGTACCCACACTCCGATCTGCATTCAATAGTTGAAATCAGCTTAAACGTTATCAGGGGAACGCTTAGCGCACATGTAGCGCGGTCGGTTTGTCATTTTTCTAGCCGTAAGTAATTGCTCGAGCTCCAAGCGGGCAATCGGGTACATGGCATGAGTCATTCAGTCGTACTGCGTCGTACACTCTGGTACAGATTTCCCAAAACGTCGCCAAAATCTAAGCAATTGATTTAGCAATATTCCGAACACAAACGCAATTGCAGTAACAGATATTCGGATAAGACTTATTGTTGGACTATCCGAGGCTCTGGACGGTGTAATTTGTCGAGAACGGATAAACAAATATTTTGCACGGTGGTTACAAATAGTTGCGTTTCTGTTAACCCTTTGTGTGCCAAGGAGCGATACGTCGCTCCTCCATGAACTTGCAAAAAGGGCCAAGAGCGATGTATCGCTACATTTCTGTTTACAATCATGCGTCTTTGCTTAAAATTATCTGGCATTTCTTGGATACGTGCACAAATTTCCTCTGGCACTCGAAGGGTTAATTTCTTTTTCGGTTATCCCTTTTGACGGAATTACCCGTCGGCGATCCGGGTTTGTTTAACCTCTCCGGGAAGTCTGGAGGGAGCACACACAGAAATCTCGGTTCGCGGGCATCGAGGGAAAGGACGTACGGCCTTGGAATTCCTACGTAACGTTCAAGTTCGCATGCAAATCTGCGCGCTGAACGGCACACGAGGTCCGCGCACGCTCGACGCCGGAACGTAAATAAAATCGTAACGCGCGAATAACGCGGTATATGGGTAAATAGAGCGGCCCGGAACGGGGCGGGTGAAATATACGAGACAACTTCAAAGCGAATTCAGGGTCGAGGATTGCCAGAGGATGGAACGGCGGTTATTGCGGTCAGGTACTTCACTCTCACTTGTTCGTTTTACCTCGTGTTAGTCTGGCTGCGTAGATTGTAACTTTGAAAATAATTAGTCTATCTACTCCATCATTTATATTGACATAATTGGCACGATAGATTCACGTGGGGTGAGGGGACTTTTACCGAGGAGATAGAAAAATTAATTCTCAAAGTGAGACACTGAGGGTTTATTTTCATTTGGCGACTTTGTATTTAGGTGATAATTAAGGAAAAATTCGTTGGTTAAATATGGGTTGAGGGAGTAGATTAACAGTGACAGTTTTGGATTCTGTTGCTGCACCGCTTTAAAGTTCGCTCAGCGGGGATTTCATCCTACAGCCATTTGGGTAAGAGAATTATTTATTACAGAGAATCACTTAATACATTTTTCGAAATTAATATTATTTAATTTAATATTTTGTATATTTGGAAAACTTAAAGACATTCCCCAAGACCGATATCAAAGTTTACACGGAGTTCATATGTTAAACCGCTGGCATCCGGACGATCATACGATTCTGCCGCTTCCTGTCGATTCGCGAACGTGCTTTGAAGATCCTTAATTCGACGATGGTCTCCGCTCGATAGGAGAAAACAGCTCGAGTGGATACACATTAATACGCGGCATGATGCTCGCGCAGAGGCAGAGCTAAATCGACATGGAATATAAAAAAGGCTTTATCCGGAAAGAATCTTCCAATTAGGATAACGAATGGCCAAGGGGATCGGTGAACTTACCGGACCCATGACCGAGAATTAGCCGCTAGTAGGCGATCACAAACGTGCCTGACTTCGGTGCGTGATTTCTAATTTATCCAGCGATCGTCGCGAGCCCATCTCATTCGGCTCGTTTTCATTGCCTACGGACAAATTCCGAATCACGTATTCGTGGATTTCGATAAAAGGTCGCCGAATATCTCTTCGGTATTCTGGCGATTCGTGGAATTAACCGGTGAATTATGTTATTAGTTTCCTTTCTCGAAATTTGGAAAACGAGTCTCTGAGTTCTTGGATAAAGATGTTCGAGGCGAAGCTCGATGTCCCAGGGAGGAAAAGAACGAGATTCGTTTTTATATATGTAAAGATCTTTTTCAAATTTTCTTAATACTTCCAGACTTTTGGTAGGTGGTACAGGTCTGAATATATCGGAATGATTGAAAACAAATAACACGTATACATCCCTTAAAAGGTGCAATGGTGTGGAACGAAATGCTATCTATGTAATTCAATAAATATATATTAAAATTCAAATGCGTCTTCGAATTATTCTTAAATATTCTCACGAACTTTCTGTACAACCTAATAGAATAACATGCATAAAGGACAAGAAATTTTATTAATCAGGCAACCCTTTATTGCCTCACCTATCGACTCTTCAATTGAAGGACCTTCATTGTCTCACCTATCGACTCTTCAATTCTGTTTCACCGAGGCACTCATTTCGATTGATAAATAATTCTCGAAAAGAAGCCGAAGTCACGATCGAGGATCGATAATAGACCGTATCGCGTGCGCAGCCATAGTTCACGATCGGACGCGGTTAGCCTTGCATTCGATAGCCTGATTAACGCGGGAACAGCAATTAACCTTGGACTTCAAAGCGGTGCGGCTGTCTGCAACCTTGCCAGAAATGCAGAATCCTTCCCTGGCCAATGACCGCAATGTCGTTCCCTCGAATTCCTCAATGACTTCTTTGTGCCAACCACTCGGTACTTTCACTCTTCATCTCCCAGCCGGTCGGCCAACCAGGTACACATACTGTCGCTGTCGTTTCCCCGCGAATTGCACGCGCGTATGCACGCAGCTGCGTATGCGACCACGGCTCAGGCCCGTGCGTTTGCTCCTTGTCTACACGTGGAAGCAAGTATTCGCCCGTGTGGGTGGTAACTGTGGGACTGCCATACATCCGGTTGGGTGTGTCGGATGCGTTTGGCGCTCGAGGTTTCGCTCCCACCTCGTTAATTTTGGCGGACCCATCGCGGGTTTCGTTTTTTCTAGAGTAAAGGGCACGCGTTAAGAATGCGCTAAACGGACCGAACGACTTCAGTCGCGTTGAACGAAAAGAATAATTTTTTGTGAGTTACGATGTGCTTCGTATACGTGGGATACTGAGACCTAGAATTTGGTACACGGATAAGATTATACCGTTGATACAAATTGAGGAACATTTCAGACTATAGGAGAATGAAGTATATCATTGGCGCATACATTCTTTTTATTCGTAATATTCTACACAAAGGGTTACCGAAAAATTATAGTGTCCCTTGTTCGCAGCTCATCTTCAGACCTAAAAAATCATATGACGTTTGAGTGAATTATGATACCAGTAACAAATGTTTTCCTAGTCATCCGAACCTTTCATCAGTGTTAAAATGTGTTAGATCACCATGCCACTTTCAGAACAGGAAGTTCGAACCTGATTAAAGCAAACTGTATTGTTTCTCACCATTTTTGTGGTATTATAAATACAAAACATTGGCCCATTGTGTTCCTGAGTATCCTACTTAGACCAGTACCTCTGCCCTCCTCAAACTAATCTGGCGTTAAATTGCATGTAATATATCTATAACAATGATCAAATTTCAACCTGAAACAGCTCTATTCCTTTCTCGCCATGGTTCTGACAATAATTCTACGTATTTCAAAGTAAAGTACCATATTTAACAGCTTGTGGATAGTTTTACATTAAAAATATCGATCTCTGGGAAATGAATCGGCGAGCACCGATATTTTGTTTGTCGAACAAAACCCAATGCACATACAGAAATGAAAGTACCGTTATGTTCGATAATCGTGACTGGACGTTTCCTAATGAAAAAGTGTTCCGCGGTATGCAATTACTTTTCAAAGTTGAGCACTCCGCGTGCATAAAACTGTCTATTATCTATTCATTACGTCTCACGCGATACATTAAAGATTTATGATCGTTGATAATTCAGACTGTTCCGGCGATCTTGGCGTAATATCTTGATTTGAATACAACAGGCCCGGAGTGTCGAGCTAATCTTGATTTAAATGCGACAGATTATATAGTGGCGGAAAATCACTAAGCAAACGGATCTTTTATCTACGCGTAAAATATCGATGCGATCTCTATCGGTGTAATTTAATAAAGTACTGTAGAAATATTATACATAGAAATTATGCGGCCGTTCGGTTGGATTGCCGTTTAGGTGTCAATGTTATGTAATTCACGTAACATCGCGTTACGCAACTCTTTGAGACTTTACAGATTCTTTCAACCAAGTCTTTGATATCTTCATTACGTGGAAAGTTGGTATACGATTGTTTTGTTCAGACTGGTATTCACGCTGATAGGAACTCTAATAAGACGAGTGTAATCGTCCAAATAATAGAAATAATAATTTAAAATTTATATACAGGATTGGATTTATCTACGAACTGAATGTCTAGTGAAATTTTAGAATTCGAACATCAGAAATCGCAAGTGCTGTTTCTCAATTTCTCAAACTGTTAGTCAAGTTTCTTATTAGCAAAGGATATCATTATTTAATATATAATATCTTAAAAATGTTATTAGTCTATGGAGTATCCACGACAAAACATAATTCATTTTTCTCTTAAGACCAGCAGAGGATACTCTTGATCCTGCTGATACAATTGCTTACAATAATTATCTTCTAAACTACTTCGTATTGAGCAAGATGGCATCGATACTGTGCGCATTGGTGGCCGTTATTAAAACAGCAATTGACACCGATTCGCCTGGTTCGAAGAATCGACGGCTTGAGCATCGTCTCGCATCTGCTGTTCATTGATGAACTGGCAACGCTCGACCCAATTGAATTCAAGTGCAAACTTACCGTGGCACCGCGTTTCCTCCGCGTCGTAATGTTAGCATTACGATAGCCCGCGTGCGCATCTCAGCTTTATGAATGAAGAATCTGATGCGTCAGTGAACTCCTGACTCGAATGCACCGTTTCTTAGAACGCCACTCGTACACGTCCGCGCGTACGGAGGTGTGAATGTGTATCGAGTAAGTTACTGGAGCAGTCGCGTTACCAAATACACTTACTTAGTCGCCTCGTTGGGAGAACATCGCTGCCGAAGGAATGAATTACAGCTATTACGCGATCCATCTTGGATCGGAATACATATTTAACCGTTTATGATTATCCAGTAGTATGAGGTTTTTTTTTATACATGTATCTCAAGATATAGTAATTCTATTCATTTTAATCAATGAAACATGAAAATGTTTCACTGCCTTATCACTGGGGCAGTTAAACTATCTTTGGATTGGTTCTATATTTCAACGATTATGCGAATAAAATTTTTCGAATCTCTTTACTCGGTCCATCTTACTTTTGCGTATAACTTAACGGGCAAAAAAATGTCGACGCCGTGGAAACAAAAATACGAAAAATTACATGACCGTCAGAGGGGACCGGATCGCTTTCATCGTTCGCCGCGACGAAGCCGATTACGTCGCCGTTCGACTTACAAATCCGCTCGGGTATTTCCATCTTATCAGCATTGCAAATTGAAAATGCACCAGGCTGAGGAGCGACGGGCCAGTTCGGACACGAAAAGATGGGGCAGGACAAAAAAAAAAAAACATTTATTCGGTCCCCGTGAACCCCCGCGCTCGTGATTAATACACCGACCGGGGCATTGTTTCGTGGGTCGACTTTTTATAATCGACCATTGTTCCTTTACGGGAAGTTGGTCCGAGGCGTTACATTAATAAAGAAGGAGAACGTTGCGACAGAAACGCGACAACTGAAGTCTCGACTTCTGTTTACAGTGGTGGAATCGTTTCGTTTACTGTGGAGACCTTTAGAGAAATGTCAATCTTGAAACGTGTGCTTTGTTTCACTAATAAAGAAGGGTAGCTTATCGATGATCTTCAATCCTGATGAAAATTGGCACATAGATAGAGCGTAGGAAAGAATTAAAAGATATAGAGAAAGATACAACGTCGTCTTTCAGCTAAGAGAGCCCCAAAAAATGTTTTTATTTTTTCCAGCGAGTTTTAATAATCTGATAATAAAAAGGTTAATTCGCGTGCGACCTGTGCAGATCTTCCCTCTCGACTGCCATAAAGGAGGACCTCATAGTCTGTGGGTGGTAGCCGATAATGCCCGTTACGTGCGCGCGTGGCGAACCGATCGGCTCCACTTTCGCTTTTCGCGTTTGTCGTTTCTTTTCTCGTCATTTTATTTATCGCGTCGAATGCCCAAACGTTATTTCGTTCGCCTTTTCGCAATTAGAAGTACCCGCTGCTCGGTTAATAATTAATTGGAACGACGGAGAACTTCATTTTTAACGGCGAATTAAGTTCGCCTCGCTGTTTGCGAGATCGGTAATTGAGACAGCGGTATTGATTCTTATTAACAAGAACACTATCGTGGTACACCTATTACACGTTTACTATTCTTTGCAATCTCAACTGCCCAGATACGTATTTGGCTACCCAAGCCAGATTATGTGATTATTATAACATTCTTTGGGCTCTTGAGATTTTTATATGAAATATTTTGTAGCTTTTCAAATATTCTTAGTTTTTGTATTTATTTACTGGAACGTCGGTGCACGGTTGCTAAAATGTTTGAAGAACCAGTTTGGAAGATTAAACTTAGAAACTAACTAGTGATTGTTTATTCCTGACGTCTTTTAATTTTGTCAAAGATAATTCTCAAGTACTTGATGCTTGCGTGCATCGTGGTCACGTAATCCTCAAAAAGGAGAGAAACGTCTTCGGATCGCTGACTCGCACACTTGACGGTGCACAAGAGCCGAGAGAGTTGGTACACCCACGACACCCGCTAAAGGAAATCCTCGGACGAGAGCTGGCTCTCGACCGATCGACTCGTTCGCGGGAAGATCGACGGATTGGCGCAATTTCGCGGCAATTATCGAACCGTTTCACGGCGGCCGGTGAAGCAACGATCACGATGTGAAGGTAGCCTAAACACGTAGGCGATTATGAGCCAGCACGGTAGTGGTGGTGTTATGTCATCGCTAGAGGCACGCCGGCCTCTCGTTTCATACCGTTACGTTGCGTTCTCTCGGCACAGAGCTATATCGTGTTAGGGTACGTTTACACCGATGCAACCTTTTGCCATTGAACGCTGCTGGAACCCTTGAATAGGGCAGTTGCTCGTGCAGTTGTTGGATGTAACTATAGAGATTGAGGGATGTACGCGAGAGGAGTCCTTTCACTCATGATACGTTCAGCCATATATGGAGGACAGGGCTTTTGACTAAATTAATTCATTCTGAGACGAGGTGTAAAGAAGTACATTTTTGTTTGGATTAGTTGCGAGGCAATTTCGAGGCAATGATCTTTTTTGCAGCCAGAGTACTTAACATAAATTCTTGAAGATTAACGAGACACTACTATTTTCTAAAATATATGTTTAAAGCTAGATAGTATTTATAATTATTGTTAGACATAAGAATTAGTTATCTTAACCACAAGTCTAATGACGCTAATGACTTACAAACTGACGCGACAATAAATAAATTCTAGAAATTTGGACAATTCGAAACGCAGTTTAATATAATTTGGTAGAAATATTTTGAGGACCTTAAGGCACAAGAATATAAAAAAAAAGATGTATTGTTCAACCTAGAAAGAAAGAGTACCTCCTTAAAAAAATAAAAATAAATATACATTTCGAATTGAGTAACCTCCTCCTCTTCGAAGTCGGTTAAAAAGCAATTGATTTGGATAGAATTATTCTCCAATTGTCTCAAAACAAATTTTTAGCTTCAGAAATGTTCACAAGTATCAGTTTAGAAATTTTTTGCAGTTCTCTAGTACACGTGGTTTTCTATTATTGAAATTATCTTACAAAATGAAATTAATCGCCTCTATCTTAAACTCCGTGTAGAAAAATAGAAGAGGAGTAGCGTGGACGTGTCCTAACGTCTGTTTTGCCATGTTTATCACCTCAAGAGTTACTCTTTCTAGATCCTGCAGCGACGTGTCGCGTGCCAAATGTAGCAATTGCGTGATACGTTCGATTGATCAGGTTATTTGCTGGAAGGTTAACATTGAACGTTCACTTTTATATCGCCACCAGCATATCGCATGAGTTATAGTATTGTTCGAGGTATTCGAGCTTAATAGGTGGAACGACATCATTGTTTGGGGATTTTTCAGCCTTCGAGATTTGTTTCTACGTTCCGCTGGAGCGCCAGCAGGTCTGAGTTATTTCTGAACGTATTTTAGAATGCAAAACAATAGCGTGGGACGGTATTTTTCAATGAACTATGCTTTAGCGGCTATAAATTATATGATGGGCATTTTTCGTAATTTCGCTTTAAAAAAGAATCGAAAATTTGATTGATTATCGAGGGTATTGGTACATTAAACAATTATTAACATTCTTTAAGCAATGATATAAGTAAATTTGTTTTAAACAAAATTTATCTGACACAGAAAGTTAAATACTTTAATACGAAATGATTCGAGAGTATTAAAATAATAATTACGACGTATAAAATACTATCGTACGACGGAATAAATTTAGAAATTAACGTAACGAAACCTTTTGTATTACAATTAAATCGCTCTGTTTCTCAATGATTCTGTTGATTTTAACGTAGCATGTGGCTCGGTGTTAAAATAATTACGAACGGAACCGCAGCACTTACTCGGAATACTCTCTATTATACGCTCTCATTATTTTCCCTTTGAATGCTCGCTTTAAAAATTCGCCCGTTGCTCGTTTAAATCGCTAGATTTATTACACTCCGCTTTCACAATGCATCGACTGCCCTTAACAATACCCTCACCCTCACACGTGTACACACTCTCGTCGTGGCCACTCGATCATTTCAGAGTACACGCATTTCTACAATTCGCAGTTTCAAACGCGATGTCAAGCACCCTTTTCACTCCACGGCAATAAGAAACTCACGAGACGAAAAACTTTTCCAACGTTTTATAACGCTTGACATTCTAAGACCGTAATTGTATTTCGATAACGTATACTTTTCTATAGCAACAGCACAATTACCGAGCATGTAAGGGTAATGGTACTCGAAACTGTGATGTAATTCCATAGGCATACTTGGGCTGTAATGCTCGGCACTCCCTCCATTTTGTAGGTGCAATTGATTTACGAACGAATAAATTTGGAGTAACAGTGACGATTGTTGAACGGAATCCACTTTTCCCGCAATTGTTGCAGGCTTAGGCGAGTTTCCAAACAACTCCACTAATTTTAGTTTTATTGGATCTTTACCTTTTAAAGGTAAAGATATAATTTTATTATATTAAAAATGATTTACTTTACCGGTGCTCTTAGTGATCAATAAGATGGTGATCAAGTTTTTCAATTCTTGAGCTACGATTTTGTTGAAAATGGCAAAAGGTAGAAAATTACTGTTTGCGGTACAAATTGGTACAAAATTACAAAATAAGTACTAAATATTTCGCTAATTTCGATATGATTCTGCTGATTTGGTCGTCACATCTCAAGAAAGGTGTTAAGCAACGTTACTTATCTCAACGAGCTTCAACGAATCTCTAGTAAAAGTGATAGGAGCCTTAATTAAAGGAATGTAGTACACAAACTCTATTCGTATACTATTTCATCTGATAAACACTGTTTACCATTCCAACCTCGCTTCAATATTCACGAATTAACTATATTTGACAAATTATTTTCTTTTAAATTCTTAAATATTTTTGCAAATATATCTAGTTAGAATTTTAATTTCTACATTCTCATGATGTCTCGAAACACAAGTATATAAATTGCTCGACTGTTTAATTGTCTCCCCAACAAATTTTGCATGCTAAGTCTCTCGCGATCCACATATGTCGACAATGGTCCCTCTGTGCGTCGCATCGTAGAAATATTCACACTTTCCAGGATCGCGAGTGCGCGGCAGATGCCGAGAATGATTGCGCTTATCGTTACGCGGAAAGTGACACTAGCGGAAGGCTCGGAGGAATGAGAAACATAATCTCGGTTACGTTTCCACTATTTCACTTCGCGGCTCTAATAACTTGATAATAATCGCGGCAGATCCGCGTGCGCCATCCACCTGATCGTCTGCGTTCGCTAAGTGACATTAGTTGCCAAGTTTCTGTCACCTATTAGTGCTACAGATCTTGGCAACATCTCTACGAACCGTTCCGAAATTATTTCGACTCGGTAGGATCGTTCGTCGAACTCCGTTTACTTGGATACTGGAATAAAGTGCCCTTTGTTATTTGTTCTTACACGCTTTACAGTTAATTATTCGTAACACGGTGTTTGTTGTCGGAAATATCTACGTAAAAACATTTTTGTTTCTGTTGGTAAAAACGTATCGGAACTTGGCAAATAAAGTATCTCAATCGATGAGGTGGATGAGGTAGAATTAATTCAAAGTTAAATTAAGAAGAGAAATTATTATTGCACACTAAGGAGAGATACAAAAATTCTTTTTATCTGTGAGGAAATAAATTAATATAGGCACGATGTTAATCAAATAATAATAAGAATAGAACACAACAAAATTGAAGGATCAGAATTTGCTTTTCCTATACTATAAAACGGAAGAAAAGGAGAAATATCTTCAAAGGAGGTTATAGAAGTATGCGGTAGATATCTGGGAAAATACTTCTACCGTTCCTGATATTAATGTCGTCGCATTGAATGTTTGTTTAGCGAAATTAGCGAGCATAAAGCAGCGGACAGCTGAATGATTGCATTGTTTGCTCAATACCACGAACGCAATAAACCATGGGAAGAAAAGAGGAGAGGCCTCCAGTGACTCTCCCGCGATGCTTCGCAAGGCCTTCCAACGGCTGATTTATTATCACGATAAGTTTATTATTTTCGATCACGTTTCGTATTGGTAACGGATGCGTCCGCGGGTCTCGATGCTCTGTGTCGTTCCTATTAAATGGCTCCCCGGTTGACAACAACGGTGTTATTACAATTTCATAAATCTAAACGTTGCTGCAAATTGGGGCCAACGGAGGTAATAGAGTTCCGCGCGTGAGACTCGTTGACATTTAGCAAGATTAAGCTTCGTAACATCGACGGAGACACTTGTGAAGTTATTTTCAGAGGCTCTTGCATGGAAAATTGACGACGATTCCAATGATTGCAATGGCCGCATAGTTTAATTAGAATTTGGAAAGACTTGGTAAACGCTGTATCAAACAGAATTTATTCATTTAGAATTACATCTGGTGTTCATTCCTATTAATTTCATATTTTAACAGTGGTAACTTAATTGTATATTACGTGAATTATATTTTACCTTGCCAGATGTAAATTATTTTCTGGTTGCTTGTAAGGTTATGTAAGAGAAATTGTTTAATATCTCGACTGAACAATGGATAATTGAACTTGCACGATTATCAAGTGTCTCTGTAAAGAAAAGATGCACTTTCACAGAACTTTCTCAACAAACTTCACAATGACTGTTTTTAATGAAATTAATAAAAGTACTGACTTATGCAGAAGCCAATGAAACTATAAATGATGAGAAGACGTAAAAATATGGAGCAGTAGTATACACATAACTAATACCATAATTAGAAATATAATAATCCAATTATTACTCTGATCTAAGAGAACCAGTAATAAAATAAAGACACGAAAAATGTTCAAAAAATGAGAGTGTGGGACTTGGAACGTTCAAGCAGTATCGACCTACGACACTATCAGTCCTTGCTGCAACGTATCTAGAGATAAAATGCTCGACGTCGATAGCCGCTGAGAGCGACGCAGTCTGAATGCATACAGGGCGCAGTTGGTTGCAGCAGAAGTGCATACATCGTCTGGCCGCGGCTAGAGCACACGGACGTTCCAGGGGAAGTGGACCAGTGGGTTTTTCGATAGGTAAACAGGTGGGCAGACGGGACAAGATCCGTGGGACTGTTATCGGGGAAATATTGCAGCCACGATAATGACGGTGAGTACAACGACGTCGCGAGGACACTGCGACAACTGTGCAATGGCCCTCGATAGCCGCCCGGAGAGATTACCGCACTGTGTACTTCAACCGCGCGGAATCTTTGGAAATTTTTACTAGAAAATGCTTTACCGTTCCCAAGACCAAATCGGAGTGCATTCGAGCCTCGTGCGCGACTGAGCATTCGCGATAGTGTGATAAACGCGATTGGGTCTGTAGACATTGATAAGAGACGTTTTTACACGAACGTCATTGATAATAGCTTATTTGAAATTTGCATGTTACCTTGAATACATTTATTAGATTTTTGTATAGAAAAATATTTAATTATCGAACATATGTTTCATCTTTTTCCTTAAACCTTATTAACATTAACTTTTTCAAACTCTGTTCGTTCATTCGTACATATGTTAAAGAAATATATACTTTTTCATACGAAATATATTAATTTATATTCACTGTCACATTACAGATATTTTTTTTTCGTAATGAATTAAAATTTGGTCAATAATTTTGAAAAAATAAAGAAGATCGAGGAATAGATCTTTATATCTTGAAATAAACTTAAAAACTTGTAAATAACTCTGCTGAGTCTTAAAGTTATCCCAAAGTGGTAATACTCGATATTGATCGAACATAACAAACTTGTGGAAGAGTTAAAAATACTTAAGACTTTTTGTAAATACCACAGAACATCTCCAAGGTGGGAAAACAGCCTTCAAAGTTACGAAGTAAAAATGCATTCAGTTTTAATCATAGGTTACTAAGTTTTGACGGGAGATTTAAATTGAAAAATTATACACAGTGTCCATATCATTCAAATAAAGTAGCAGTGACTAAGGACTTGTATACTTTTAGCATTGACACTCCTAAAGTAGATAATGTTACGTACTTACACCACTTTTAGTTAAATTATGATACCATTTCTGGTCTATAATCCTCATATAATATAGCGCGGGTCAAAAATGACTTTATAAAACGAACCAGTTTTAAGGCACACCATTTCATAGCCATATATCATTCGAATCATTAAGACTTTTTGCTCGTGAAACTATCGCCGCCAGAAGGAAATGTGGTCTCGCTTTCACGATAATTGGATTAGTTGCGAAATAATAGGAGCTCCAAGAGCGTGACAAATCGTAGAGATTTTACATAGCATTTCGCGAAAGCGATTCATGTTCGTCTGATGGAGACGCATAGTAAATGTCAGATTTTCAATTGCATGCCTCGGTATCGCTTTTCGCGAGGTCGAGCTACCGATATCGCGCTCAAGTACCGGGGACATTTTATTTGCTTCGAATTCCTGCATTTACGAACAGTTCTATGTGTCTTTAATAGCCCTGGAAAAATTGAAGTTGATCGTAGATAATACGAACTCTTTTATCAACCCTTTTTTGTGCGAAACTTAATTTCTTTATATAATTCAGATCGTATAGAATAAACTGACATTCGATTAAATATTGATTTACATAAATCATCACTGTAGTTTCATACCATTGTAAAAAATTCAAGCAAAGAGCGAGGATCAAGATTTTTCCGATCGATAGCGTCCGCGCGTGTTCGCGGATTAGGCACGAAATAATGGCGGGACGGGGCAAACGGAGAGGCTCGATCCGTGGATTTCTCGGCGCAGAGGATTTTTCGATGCATTCACTACCTTTCGAATGTTTATCGTAACTCGCATCTAATTATTTTCCACTTCGTGCGAACGGACCGACTCGTGTGCTCTATCTACCGTGACGCCTGGAGAAACGTGTCGAACATGAGCGCGAGACGTCGTCTTATCGAGCGACTGTAAAGTGTGTGCCTTTGTCGAGAGCGACGAGTTCCTCGAAACTTTAATGTTTCGATCGGCACACGGATAGCGACGATTGCAAACTACAAATTATTCGAGGCACGCGACAAACGGCGCGGCGGACTTTTACCGCTGGAAGAAAGTCGCTTATTGTTTCTAGCCGAGGGAAATCAAATGCTGACTCGGGACCTCGGCGTCTCGTGATCTCATGATTATGCATAACTTCTGATACCTTGTTTCACGATCGTAGAAGCTATAGAGTCGGGTTTATCGTTATTTCTCGTGATAATTAATTTTCTGGGGAATTGCTTCATCGTATCAGAATTTTTCTCTCACTTTAGCGGACAAGTTTATTTGCTGTTTCTGTTGTTCCACGATAGTTTAGGCAGTATTGCTCTGTAATAGTTTAGCTGTCTCACCTTGTATAGAAGAGTGACCAAGTGCTTAACAAAATTTCGTTTTCATCGATACATTGACCTCTGCAAGCTCTGTTTAGTTTCAAATCGTTCAAATATGAGATGTATCCGTTTGATCGTTGATATCATCTACGAACGTCACTCGATTATCCTGCTCGACAGTGGTAATTTAACTAATGCGATTAAATTGACCTAAGCTGATATCTAGGTCGGCGCGATTAGAGGGAAACACCGTAGCACGAGATTAATTTATTACAGTGCTCTAACCCCCTGAACAGTTCCTCGCGATTGTCGTTGAGTAACGCATCTTCCGAAGCTATTTTATTCATGTGAAATATGAAGACGTATCACGGGAGTGTTCATGTTTCAGAATGTCTCAGTTGCAAAAGATGCAAAACTGGAAATGAAGATATACAGGTGGTATACTCGAGGAGAAAGTAATTCCTTTTAGTTGCCGGGTTCACCTGTTGCATTTGATATCTGATCGAAGATCCATCAACTCTTCGTAATAGCTCCAAATTATATTGAGAGAAAATATTTAATAATAGGCTTGTACTGTATCTTGAAACAATTTATAATGTTCAATAATTTTTTCTATAATTAAATTGTAAGAAAGTAATCTTCATTGTTCTCTTCGATATCATATTGGATCGTTTAATTTTACATTTTCTTTTTTCGTAGATGCAAGAAAAAACATAATTCAGTTTGGGAAAATTGTTTTCTCCAATGTAACGTTTGTCATACTTTAGGTCCTTTTCTTGATCTATCCTTTACACGTACAGAAACGCGAGGTTGGGCTCCCTACAATTATTTCAGTATAAAGGTATCCAATATTTGTATTCCCCTTAGATTGGTTTCATCGCTATCGAAAGCGTAATCGTACCAAACACCACTGAAATCATACCTACATAACCAAGCAATGTTTCCAATTTCAATTCAAACAGAAGAAAGAGTTGCTCCAATTCTTCTTAAACCGAATTAAATTAAGATTGCGCGCTCAGTTAACGAATCTTTTCGCGAACTGGATTCAGATCTTGGTAAACCAGTGCACAAGATTCACGGTCGTTCCTCTTATCGCGTTTTTTCATGGAATTCAACCATTAATCCTAAACGCAGTTGCTCGTTTCACGTTCAGTCCGCAGGAAGTCTCGTCTCCTAAAGGCATCTAAGACGCGCCGCTCGCGGATGTATCGCCGGTACATCTGTTTTTCCCCTGTTACGCTATAAATTAGACTTACGATTAGAAAGTTACAAGTAGCAATGCGAACATGCCCTAACGAGAGAAACTCTCTGTCGATTCGTGTGACGAGTGGCGAGTTTGCGGATTACACGTGTCTCTTTGTAGGAACAGGCTAATGACAGACGGATGCCATGTTTCTGCTTTGGAATTGAGACCGAATACTCGTCGTCGTAGATGGAGAAGATGGTGCTCTTATTTAGATTCGTGTTCGCAGATTTGGATTAATAGGCGCGTGCCTAGGATCCATTTCCGTTTACCCTGTTACGCTATAAATTTGCTTTGAGATTAGAAAGCTAGAAGCGATAGGTGCCTGCCCCTATCGAGCGAAATTTCATCGATTCGCCTGGTAAATAGTAGAATCACTTGGCGCGCGAGTTTAAATAATTGTACGTTAGTCGGAGGGAGATTTTCACTTGGTATTATGAGATCTTCGTGTTCCGCATACTTCGGTACCGTGTGGGAAATATCACAGATAGAAGATAAATATACGGAATTAATACTGCGGATATGTATGGGTGGCTGGGAATCACAGTGGTATTATTAAAAAATTGAGCACATGCTGAGTGAAATCATGGTGTAGGTCAATTTCTTATATGTCTTTTACTTCCGTAGGGCGGATGTAAATCAGTGACCACATTTTTATACGTTTCAACTCAAAATTGGTATTCATTACCTTTTACAACCAGTATCCCTGTCGATGGCCAACAAATTAAGAAGAAAAAATCAGCGCAATTCAATTTCTTCACCAGTGTGTACCGAAATCCCAGATGGGTGATGTCAGAATAGAATTCAGGTCACTTCGGTACTCTCTTCGAGGTTGTCACGTAGTTATCTCTCCACTGGTTTCTGAAACTGCTGACACGGATCCTGTTTATCACTCCCTCTCACTGTTTCCCGTTCTCGCTCTCTATGTGTTCAGAGGCGAGCACAATTGGAGATAGATAATATCGCTCAATTCCTGACACACCCACCTGTTCCTTAAACTGCCACTAGCAGGTGGTAACTTGAAGAGAGAAGTCCAATACTTACATCAGACACGATGAAGCTTCGAAGGGATGTAATCCAATTCTCAAAACCAAACCACCAAACCACCCCCTACAAAAACCATCTCATATTCCCAGCCTCCCTAAGTACATCTTTCTTTCCTAAGCATAACGTTCTAACTTGGCTAGTCAATACAGGACCAGCAACAATTCAGGGAAAGAGCCGAAAATCATCATAATTGTCCGAAGCACCCTCTGCAAAGGCCATCTCATGTTTCCACCCTTCCTAACAAGCGAACAATGGACACATGCCGATTTTGATCAAACTTATGTGGGAGGTAGTTCTCGAAAAAATACATGTAACGTATTTTTTTTTTATTAACGGCAATCGTCCAGACTGAAGGGGTGAAAACAGCCCCTAAAGTGGGGGGTGAGAAACATGTTTTTTTAAATTACTTGGAAACTACAGGAGCTAGGACAATTTTTTTTTAAATTAAGCGTTTTTGAATGGATAATTCACTCATGCCAGAAAAAAGTTGTTTATCTATTTCATTTAAATAATATATATTTTTTCAGTTCATTTGAACGGTAGAAATGAAGTTAACCAATGTTTCCATTGCAATATCGGTCTAAGTATATCTTTCTTTCCTAAGCATAGCATTCTAATTTACCTAGTCAATACAGGATCAGTAACGCTGCAGCCGTAAGAGATCTCCAGAGGAACGCGGCTCTCGTCTGAAAAGATTCCGCAGAAGGCACGTGGCGAACGGGGCTTTAGTTGAAGGGTTACACACCGGTCGGGTTGGCATTTCTCATTAAAGGCGACCGGCGCTCGAGCGGGGAATGTCTCCGGGCATCCTCGTAACTCCTCGCCCGTAACTTTCCTTCCTTGTTCCGCGATAAATAACCGCTCGGTACGGTCGCGCCTCCGCTGCGCTCCGGCCAGCCTCGGTGGACGCTAAGCAAGACCGAAGGGACAGGGGGATGGGGGCGGGAGAACGGGGTGGAAAGCCCGGTATCACTCTATCACCGCTGCCTTCCTTCGGGGTAAGGCGATGTGATCGGATTATGGCTCGCGGACACGCTTAATGCCTGGCGAAAATTTATGCGAACGCCGCGGCATACCGCGCGCGGCATTCGCGAATAATTATGCGGGTCACTCTCGAGATTATGTAAGCGGAGCGTTCTTTCATTTTCAACCCGGCTCGTGGACTCTCTCTTTCTCCCACCAGCCCTACCCTTGTTTCCTCCGTCTGGCTACCTCACTTCCTCGATCTTTCTAATCTCATTGTTTATCGTTTCGGGGCACGTCTGGTCGCGCTTGGCGGATTCAGCGGCTGGAGGATATCAATGGACGGGGCTACTTGCTTCTATTTGTAGGTTTTTCGTGTAGGAGTTTCTGCTCGGCTGATTTGTGCCCGCCTGAAGCACGGCTGACTTTCTTGGGCTCTAGTTGTGAGACTATTTCCTTCGAGGCGAAGGATACATACCTCGCCTCGAGTGCCCTGATGCGTTTCTGATGCCGCGCAGCGAGTTTTAGTCGATGGGGCAGGGGAATCACTGTTCCTAGAAACATTCCGCGGGAGATAACTCGTATTCAAATTCCAATTTTGCGGGGCAATCAGTAATTTCTTTCTACTCGCGTGTCCTGGTCCAGTTTAAGTGGATAGAGAGTAGGTGCGCTGGAAACATTAGGAATGGACGTGGTCTTGCACTTCGAGTGGAATCTCTCAGGGCTATCTGCATTCAAACTTTCATTCGGGATAATTCGTTGTTGGGATAATATTACTATTTATGTCTATAGAATAGGGAAATATTGGAAGCGTCACAAGTGATAGACTTCTAACTACATTGTGGAAAAACATCTTGGATTTGAATTCCAATTGAGTCGTCTAGAATTCTGTTTCCTCGAGTCTAATATTCCAGGCTAACTATTGGGTTGTCCAGAAAGTTCGTGGAAATTTTTAAGAAAAATTCAAAGGCATATTTGAATTTTGATGTATATTTATTGATTTACATACAGTCAGTCGCATAAGTATTCGTACCCTCTACGTCTATTGAAGACATATTTCTGAATTAAATGATAGGTTTGATGTTTCCAAATCAATATTTTATTATGAATATGTACATGAATAAACTTTAGACATGTACACATTTATAATAAAAAATTTATTTGGAAACATGTCATCCATCACTTAATTCAGACAAACTTCTTCAATAAACATAGAGGGTAAGAATACTTATGGAACTGACTGTAGGTACCATTTTGTTCCACAACCTTTCCACCTTTTAAGGGATGTATACATGTCATTTGTTGTCAACCATTTCGATATATTCAAACCTGTACCAAACAGATCGTCATGGACTTCCAGGAAATCTAATAGATTGAGTTGAACAGAAACGTTGTCTAACCTTCATATTCACTCTGCAGAAGGCAACTCAGATAAGAAGACAGAATTTTGGATCATGGTTTTATGACTCTCCTCGTGTTTGAGATCCACCGTGGTAGAACTGAAGGATGTTCATAAGATAAGAAGCTGGTAATGAATCATGGATACTTGATTACAGTTATTAAAAGCAATCGACTAATTTTTATTAGACTGCATTAGAAGCTTCTTATCTCGATATGTGGGTCAGCAGAAAGTGTTACTGGGAATCTCAAAGATGTTTAAGAAATCGGTTGCAGTAGGTTTCATTCGATCAATGAAATTATAATTCGTTTAGAAATGAGACTGCGAAATCTATTAAGAATAATATCCATGACTTATTATTAATTCTTGTAAAAAAATTGAGCTTCGACCCGTTAAATACCGAAATGAATGAATAAAATGCACGCTCCATATCGGAATATAAACTTCCAACATGGAAGAGTTAGAAAGTTCGCAGAAGCGACTTTTCTGAAACGGAATCGACGCGAATCCTCGTGTTCTCGGACAGAGAGCGAGAGTGAGAGAGTGGGAACGTATCGTTCGACAAATTCCTCGCTTGTCAGAAGGATAGTTTGAAGAATACGTCTATAAATCGTCGGCACTTTCGCGGGAGAAATCTTAAAATAAGCCCAGGACTCGGACCTCTATCGTCCGGCTCGTTTTGTTTTGAGGCAGCGTTTGTTGAGTCACTAGTACGTTATGCGGCGATAAAGTGTCGCAATACATCAACCTGCAACAAGTTATCGCCGAACAGGCAGTATTTCTGCCGACGATAATTACTCCTGAACCAGGCATCGTTATTGCTAGGGTAGCAATTAGTTCCACATACATGAACGATTTCTAATTGGGACTCCATTAAATACCTGCGCTTTATTTATTTCCCTTTTCGTTCAATCAAATCGCGGTACGCGCAATCGTGCACCGGCAACAATTTCCATGATGTAGACAACAATTGATTATTCCTTTTTGCCTGCGAAGGCCCTGGGTAAAAGTTGTTATTCGTGAACGACTTCCGATCGATTTTTTAGTTCGGAGTACAGGTTAAACGACAGGTTTTAAAAGAACGATGATTGATTACAGATTGCTTGATTTTAATTCTAAAGGCACGGTACTTGAGTGGTAGGAGTTTTCGAGGTAACCAGAAGGGCGGATTTAGTGTTAATTCGATCATATTCATCATGAATTTTCGAATGTCACTTTTTGGTTTTTGTGTTTCGTGTTCCCAAATAAATGCATTAGTGATCATTAATTAAGAAGCTTTCCTGTTCGCCATCTTGCTAGGTCTGCGCGTATATTCTCTTTGCCCCTCGATCTTCCACCAGTCCTTGATAGGCCGTGTTCGATCGCCGTTTATCGGGATATAGAGTTAACGGTAATTCTTAATTATGAATCTGTCGCTCATCATCGTTGAATAACTTTATCGATAAGCTCGTATTTTTGGGAAAATGCGCATTCCATCTGCGTTCGATCGAATTACTCTAATTTCGAACGACTGGTCTCAATTGCATGGTGGAAAATTAGTCGATCTATCAAGTGTTTCTACAACGATTTAAGTATCATTCCAGTAGCTTCATTCTGCAGTATGTTGCAACGATATTATCATTGCAAAAATTCAAAGAGACCAGAGGGTACCTATTTTATAAACAATATATCAATTTGCTATTACTGGTGCAGTGAGCTTGAATGTAATTGGTGGATCAAGGCCACCGTTTGCAAGCCAGATTTGTCTCTTTACTTTTGTTTGCCTCTCTGGTTAAAACAGAGAGGGTATGACTGCAGGTTTGCGCAAAGAGTCGAGTGGTGGGGTAAACCACTCAATGGCCTTGAGCGACCCGTTGATTTTGATTCGATTAGATATTGTAATGTACGCAATGGTTGCTCGCAGTTAGCTCTATATTATCTCGGATAACGATTAGAGCTGTCCACAATATTTCTCTTTACATTACGCTAAATGTAACCTTGCACCTCATTGTTTCTATTACGTAGAGGTTGAGTGAGTATTGCATTAGAGACTGGCACACAGTTTCTCTAGGTCGCCACAGTTGAAGAAACGTAAACAATGGTGGCAATGACTCTATCGCAGTCAATTGGAGTTAACTTTGCTAAATAGAAAATTGAGTATCGGCCATTTTTGCATGTGTATGGAGGAGCGATATATCTCTCCTTGGCACTAAACGGGTTAATTATGCGTTTATCGCAGTATTATGAATCGCTCTCAGTCTTCTTCTTTCCGTTGCTCCATAGTTTTAATAATGTTTACACTATTTCTTACATTCATTTGTATATCTGTTGGGGCCCCTTGGCCCCCTACAGCTCGGGTCAAATTGAATATCTAATCGTCAAAAACCCATCTGCATCTTCGGCTAGTTCGCAACGAAGGGTTCTGTTTCTCGGATAACACGTTCCGTTCCATGCTAAAACCACGCAGTCAACATCCATTCTCATAACGGCCAACTGTCCTCCGCGGGTACAGGTTTCAAAGGTAACAAAATATGATAGCTGGATGCGAGTCAAAGCGGATCCTAGAAAGCGGCTTAGAATGGCATTAAAACTGTCCATCGACGTTAAATATTGGCGCAATTAAGAGAGCTCGTAAACAAGATAAGAGCGCGACCATGGTTGTATTATTTATAAATTGCGGGCAGAATTTGTAGCAAGTGTCTTTTTTTCTTTCGATGCTCGCGAGATACATATATCCATTAGAGGAGTCGATAAATATCGACACTCCTCGGGCAGCGTCGCGCACCTTGCACGAGAGTCTCGTCCGTTGATGTGGAAAAATCGTTCGATACAGATGGAAAACGGCACACGGAGCTGGTTCTAGGAAACGCGATGTAATCGAGTGATTTATACCGGCGATAGCGCGGAATCTGCTGGCATGTTCGCGATTTGACAAAAATCGTCGCCAGACTACACGAACGATATAAATCAATCGGTGATATTATAATCAAGATTCCGCTGTGTTGTACATCCGTGTACGCTATTTGTCTCGCGTAAGTGCCTGTCAACCCTGATAATTGTTTCACGATTATTACACGCGCCGCGGCGGTCCAGAAAAGTGGAACGGCTTGCAACTACGAATCAACCTGACAGAGGTACGAAACGTCCGGTTTCTTGGTTTAAATGAAGTCACTTTGTCTCGTCCAGTCGGTGATACTTTGTAACATTTTCTAACTTAACTTTAATTGCATGATTTCATCTCTAACTTCGGTTTTCTTTGATGAATCGTTTACAGAAAGGAATTTGTGTATTATATGAGCCATTCACTGCACAAATCGATGAATTCCATCGATACTGATGGGCACGAGACGAGACGAAACGAGATTTCTACGATCTCGTTCTTGATCTCAAAAAATCTCGAAACATGCATATCGATCTCGAATGTTCGATAATTTAGAATATATGATCTCGATCTCGATCTCGATCTCGACGAGATCTTGACGTGATTTCGACAAGATTGGCAACAACAGTTCAAAATATACCAATATCTGTTGTGTTATTACGAACGATATACAAGTTTTCCAGTTCTTAGATTATACGAGATTAAAGATTACATACCTGTTAAAAATTAAACCAGGCAAACAAGCATAATCTTAATCGCATCAAGAGATAAAGTTACTCAAGATAAATATCATTTCTCAATACTCGGTAGTTTTTCTATAAAAAAAAGCCTCGAAGAGCTACTGCTCTCACCTTACCCGATTCACAGAGAAACTTTCTATTCGTAATAAATTTTTCCAACGGACTTAGGGCCAGGGGGCAGCCGTGCACGGTGAGAAGTATCGATACTTATCGATAATTCTAATGGCCACCCCGTGATTACGGGGGTCGACGATGAGTTACGGCCGCGGGCGTGTATCGTCAAGAGTTGCCCGTTCCTCTTGCGGCTTCCACTCGTTTCGTAACACGGTAACGCGCGAATCGTGCCGCAAATTGACCGATTGGAACTCGGCTAGCAGGTATAACGGCTACTCGCCGCTCGATCGATCGGGATCGATCGCCCCGTGCACGCGCGCGCGCGCGCGCACCGGCTTCCTATACGCGAGGGATCCATACCAGGACCGCGTGATCGAGCCTGAAATCGTTCTGCACGTGCTGCGATCTCCGTGAACGTGTTCCCGCTGGGAAGGAATTACTCTCGCGTCCAGATAACCCCGTCCATCGTCCCATGAACGCCTTTTTGCGTATTACGACAGATCTTGAGTCGTCCAGAAACCGAAACTGGGTCTACGTAGTCTCATTATTAGGCTAAGTAGAGTTAAGAACGATCTAGATGTGAATTGTGAAATTTAAGGAAGAAATTGTAATGGGATTGTATTAATGATTAGACGAAACTAATCATCGTGTGGGGTTTTGGAAGATTGTTTATTTTAAGGTTTGATAAGTTGGTCTGGAAAGGTTTCCGTTGTCCTATGTTTTTAATGGGGGCATCGCGAAAGATTTTTCAGATCCTCCTTTTTCAAAACTATAGAAGAAGCTGTTGATTCATAAATATTACTATAAGTGAACTAAATTCGAACATAGAGAGTGACTATTTCAGTCTGCAAAGGACTGCTTTCACTGTAATTCCGCTATCATTTCATGCAGACATCGCGACAGTTACTGCTCGCTATCTTAAATGCAGTTACCCACATAGATCAATTACCAAACATTTCAATTATTGCTAAGACCGCGTCTTCCCTGGCCAAGATCTCATCGTTTACGTAGTATCGCGTGCAAGCATCTCTGCCACGGAAAACAACCAGAAGAGGAAGTGACTCGAATAGAGTGGGAGCAAGTCGAGGGGATAAGAAACCACGCGGAATGGACTCGTAGTTCCCGACGACATCATTTAATCACGGTTTCGCTAAATACTTCTCGAAGCGTCCAACAGCCGCATTAGAGAACGTTAAGGGGATAGCCTGGTGGCGAACTGCAGGCTTCGGCTAGTTTGAGGTTTCGTGAAAGAGGTGATTACTTAGCAGGACGTTGGGAGTTGCCGTAATCGGATCAACCCGAAGGTGCTTGGAAAGTCGACGACGGAAACTCGTTGCGTGTTCCTGGGGATTAGGTGCGATATACGTCCAACTTATCGCGTTAGTTGAAATTTTGAAGGAAAAGAGCGATGGGAGGGTAATTAGGAGAATGGACGGACACGTGGGTAAACGTTTGCACCTAATTTCACCGTGAGCTCTGTCGTGTATGAAGATATGAGGATATTGCAAAAGAAGTAGGAAACATCATTTGTAGCTGATCGAAATTCAACATTACTGGATTAACACTTTGCACTCGGATGTCCCCACTGAGGGGATGTTGGAAGTCCAGAGAACTTTGGTGGAAATCAAACAAAATAAATTGCCTGGAGCGCGACATTTTCAAAAACGTACACTTCTTTGGAGGTTTCCATTCAAGTAGCACGAACAAATAAATCAAAGTAGCATTACAATAAATTACACGCTTTTTAAGCTGCATTATTTAATACAACACTATTCCTCTTGGCATGTCTTGCAAGAAAATAGGTTCAAGTGCAAGTGGTTAATAAAGTAACAGTTCATTTCGTTAGTTTTATTTTCTGTGCAATATTTTAATGGTAGTAATAAATTCTATGGTGGGTCTGGTGGCTTTGGCGATGGTCGTCGATCACGCTTGTGTAATTCAGCGATTTTTCGAAATCACACGGAGGGATAATTGCACGTAACGGTGTGCATCGTGGAAGCAGAATTGCCATAGGATATCATCCTATGAAGCAGCGTAGATATGGCTTGAAAATCGTCCCGACATTCGGAGCGAGGCGCTCTTGGCGACGAACTAGAACGATCGACAATCTCGATTAGCACGGTAACTCTGCACCGTTATGCCATAAATAATTGGTCACGACCACGATATCACCAAATCCGTTCGTTTAAGTCCTTCCGCTCGCTTCGCGGATATCATATTTTTCTATAAGCTGGTACAATGTCTTCTGGTCCAGTACTGTGTTGCCGGAGGATTCAAATACAGAATATTTCATTCGTACCTCTTGTAAGTAATTATTTACTTAGGACAAGGTGGTTTCGTTGAATTTTAAAATTAATTAGAGCTAGACATGCTGAGATTATACGATTTATCGAGAAAGTATAGAAATCACATTGAAGAAAACTCTTGAATACAGGTGGAAACGATTGAAACAAGGAAGTGATAAATTTGTCTTTCATTGACAAATATTTAAACAAGAATGTAGTACATAATAATGTATTATTTCGTTAATAAATACAGTGATCTAGTGACGAAGAAATTAACAATCAAATCAATACGTATAAAGTTTATGTTGTGGACTGTGTAAGTTTTTCTAATATATAATTTATTTGATGATTGTATTCTGAGATGTTCCTATGAGACTGGTCTGCTCTTCGATACAAATTTTCCAGGTGAGAGGGAGGTTTCTCAGGCCCTTTGTACCCGTCTTGAAAAGCAAAAATACCTAAGGATTTTTTTGCAATTAAAATCGTAGCCACATTTGTCCTGATAATTGCAAAGATAGTGGCTGACAATGTATGTTGGATGGTCCCCTACTTATTGCAGAACGTAATCTGGATGCCCTCTTGTACTTCCGTTATTAATCATTTTCCTATCGGCGATTAACTCGGTCGTCCGCACAAAGAACCATCGTTCAACGTACGTATCGATTAATATGCGAGGGCTGCTAGACGCGCCGCTGAACAATCTCGTCGTGCATTACGATTCTTCACTCGCGATTGTTTCTTTTCATTTATTTTCTCCTGGCCAATCTCACGAGGACACGATGCGTTAATTAGGGGCATCATTGGTATAATATTCAATTCGAGTTTAACACGTTGAATGCCAGACAAATATTATTGAAAATCTCTGCTAGGAATTAATATTATTTAGACCATTGGGGACTGCATAATCAAACATTTATCGTGGTACTTATTTTTGTAACTTCATAAAAACTCACAAATTTCATTCCATTTTCAATTCATTTTAGTATTTCAGTAAAAAGCATTGTCACCCATATATGGGTGACATGACGATCAACGTGTTAACCTCTGCTGAGAAGCACAGGTTCAGCTTTTATTGCTTCAACTTTTATAAAATTTTAGAAATCAAATGATAAATTTTATAATTTCTGGAAGCACGTGAAAATCCATTCTCAGCACATCCAAGTATTTGCTATCCTCTGATCAATTTTGAAATGCCTTGGCTCCGAGGATACCCAACCGTGGGAGAATTAAATCACAGTTGGGACCGAGGCATTGTCCATTTCATACCTCGTTATTTCGCACAACGAAAGATTCCTGTTACCATCACAATGGACGACCTCTGTACACGCAGACTTCGTGGCAGCTACTCTAGGTGGTCAGACCCGCGCGGGTGATCTCCAAAGGCGTGCTTTGCATCCGTGCGAATCGAGCCACGAATAGATGGATAGTCGTTGGCAGGCTCGATCTGTAAAGCCGGTAATTACGCCTATTAGCGCCGTGCTGATTGTTTTGGTCGTGGGTTGCCTTTTTCCCAAGCGGTACCCCTCTCGAGCTGCGCTTCCCTCGCCTATCTCCGCTACCTGCGGTGAGCTAGTCAATGCAGTATTCCCTTCAGGGCGGCACGCAGGAAGATAGGAACCGATTAGTACTCACTTTGACCGGCAATTAAAGGATTTTAATGAGAGGGAAATTTACTCGTGCGCTGCCGGCCTCTCTCCTATTTCTTTTCCGCTGTTGATCAGATGAACGCGACCCGATAGGAGGGATGATCGAGCGCCGCGATATCGATTTCGGTGTCTAATGAGAAGGAGTTACAATGGAGGGAAGGATTTATCTATAATGCGCGCGGTAACGATCTGTGAATTATTGTGTATCAGCGGGGTTCTCGCTTTTGATCGGGGACCATTGATGTCTTGGATCTCCTACGATGGAGGTTTCGATAAGCGATAAGTAATTGCTCGGGATTCGTGATTCATGCGACGGAGGCAATTCAATTTTTATCTACGGAGAGCGTGTTTAATTTATTCATTTAGTCATTCATTTTTTCGATTAATGTCTTTATTGTGCGAATATGCAAGGGCGTTTACCTAAGAATAGCGATTATTCTAATTATGTCTGGTGCCTAATACTGCATTTAATGTATTTAATTAACGTATCAATTACACAATTACGTAAGGACGTTTATATATGATGAACGAGATTTCTAATTTAACCTGTCGCATATAATAATACTGATACGAAGACCTACATATAGTGTTGAGTCAAAAACTGTAATGATCAAAACAAAGGTTCATAGTTCTAAAGGTATCCGAGGAATAAACTGAAAGATAAGAGAAACTTTTTTATTTAATTCAGTCATTTTCGTACCGGTCATGATAAGGTTTTCACGGTTTGTGGACACATAAAAAAACAATCTCAATATGTTTCACTCCATTCAGAAAAAATATTATGAAGGGTTAATTTACAATTCCGCCTTCCAAACTTGACAATTATCAGAGTCACTTGTTGCTCGATTAGATAAACAATTCTTCGAAATGTTGCCACATATTTTTCAAATAAATCTGGGAGCGAGTGGTGCTAAATCGTTTTCTCCATGAACTCCAGTCTCCAGCGTGCATCGTGTCGCGCCGCTGCCTTCGTCGTGCGCTACCGATTACCAGTACGTGTAATTACTTTTCATGGGCGCCGACTCATTATGCAGGCCTGCAAGAACTTATTTGTTTTACTACGACCAATTATGCAATTATCTTCTTGTTCCCTTGTTAGGAATCGCTTTTCGCTCCACGTAGAACAGGTTCGCGATAATGCTCTTAACTTGGCGAGCAGCGTAATATCGATCGATTTAATACCGATTTTCCGTTATTTATTTATCTTCTCCTTGATCTAAAAAATAATATCGAGAAGCACAGTAGACGGGGAAAACGTGCACAGTCTGTGGATCGAATTTTCACTCGTTTGTAATTTTATCCAATTACCAAAATAAAATGGTGCCATCAAAGAAAAGAATTATTGGTCGTACGAGCAAGATTAATAGAAAACCCTTTCATTCGTGAATCGTCTAAAAACGATTTCTTGGAAATTTCTATTTACAGTACTACGTATATAATAATTCAATTCATTTAATAATTCTGAATTCATAACCATTTGGCTGTCCGTACAATAGGAAGACAATCTCGAACAACTTAATTTACTTAACACACGTCAAATTATTTAAATACTACTCCAGTCCAGAATTATATTCGCCAAATATTTGAGTCGCAGTACTGTTCGAACAATCACGCCCAGAATAATTCGACGAGAATTCCCCAGGCCTAATTATCGTTCGGGATGCAAATAAAGCCAGCCAGTTGAGGCACTCGCACCGGCGTTCCAGGTGTGTAACTACCGACGTCAGGTGAGCACCGATAAATTGCCAAATAACCCGTATAAATCCGTTCTTTTTATTATCGATGTCCGGGGTCTTATTCAGCGTTCATTCGCTTTATTCATTGTCCGCGGCTGAAACCGCGCATTTATCGTCTTAGGAATCCTTGCCGGCGTTTTACGAGGCAGATATATTGCGAAGTCGTTCCAACGAGCGAGCCACGACCGATCGAGAAGTCAGATTCCGAATTCGCACGCCAGCATTTTTATCCTGTCCGACGGGAACGCTCCGCGCACCAATGTTACGGAGCCGATACATTTGCATCGTGGCCGTGCTCGCCTTTAAATGGAACGCTCTCGAACGAACCTTCTCTATAAATCCGCGCCGATAAGAACTTTCGTCATTGCCACGCCGCTACCGGGATTTTTTATCATTGAAAATCATTTTATTTTTTAAACAGAGGGAGTGCTAACGGGGAAATGTAACATTTGTGACATACAATAAAGCATGGATAGAGACAGGGAGAAATTGATAGATATGAGATACTGGAATACGAGGAGTGCTAACGAAGAAAAGCTCTTTACTGAGTTTCATTTTCAATCCCTGAAATCTGTTAATTTTTTCTCACGCGAAGCGAGAACGGGGGGAATTTAATTCACGCTCACTCTCGATAACATGCACGGCGCTGCATCGACGTGTCGTTGCTTTCATTCCATAGAAATGTTCGAAGAAGTGCTTGTGGGTTGAAAGTCAGTGGTAAATATTGTTATTTGGAGTTACGTACATTTAGAACAAAGTTGTAATGCAGAATAGAGTTGGCGAAGTAGTGGCGCCATCGAGGCGCCACCTGTTTCCCTGTGGCGCTATTAGTTTGTGTACTCGCCACGCCCTGAAACGATCGAGACGATCGGCTCGGATTTATAGGAGTCAAAAATCAGACACAAATAGGCAAGAATAGAATCAAGATTCCAGAAAATTGTATATTAACTTTCCGGGGACTTTGATGTAATCAAAACGTCACAAAGTACCAAATTTTATATTCCTAGCTCAGCGCTTTCAACCCCACTGAACAATTTTCAGATGAAAGTTATCTTCATTTCAACGTCTTCATTCCCGAGGGCGCGATTTATCCCAAACTGCTCACCCTAACACGCCGCAACCGAGACAGCCATACACAACTCGCAATCCAAACGATCTTCACACATGCCAATCTTAAGAATCAACAGTATCGACCTACATCGCGGTGTAGATATCTCTGTCCCACGAGCACACAAACACGACACTGTGTACCCACACGATGCACAGAACGCTAGGTCGTAATACGTATGACAATCCACGCCCTACGGTCGCACGTGCGCACATCCTCGTCAACGTTCGCAAAACCGTGTAAACGCAGACGAACGCGTTACATTGGAGGACACGTGCACGTACACAGCAGTCGTGGCACACACGTACCCGAAAGATCTTGTCGGATGCTCGTAAACCGGAGCTTTACTGCGTTTTGCATGCAGTATTTAACCATGAATTTATATCCCGTCAGAACTCATTTATGCCGGGCGTCGTCGCGGCTGCCTTTAACGGCTGGGCCCTGTTGTTGTTGCATTCAGTAATGCTCGCAATTAGATAGTAATTAGCCGTGTAGTCACGGTCACGTAGGCCTGGATCCCGTGAGCAACGAACGCTGCCATTGTCTGTCCTCGCCAAACCCTCTTGTCGAGTCGTTCATTTGGGACCTTGAGTCGGAAGTGATTTGAATTGAAGGGTGGCGGTTGCCTGTATTGTTTATTTAATTGGGGCAACCTAGTGTCTTCGGGACGAAGCTTTCAGTGCAGATTGAGATGTGAACTGTGGCAAATGTGTTTCTTCTTGAATCGAAGATCTTCAAGCCGAAGGTATATGGTTGTTAAGATAGAAATGATATAAGTGATGATTCGTTTCTGTATGAATGGAACCAAATTGAAGACGTAGAGGATGGACGTTCGCTTTGCAAGCACTATACTGATACCTCAATACGTGAAATCCCCATAAAAATTCCCTGTCAATGACGCGTCCAGATCCCAAGTGTCTAAGACTGAATTGAGATATCTATGGAGATCCAGGAGTCTGGGAATCGCGGTTAACTCCCGGTAAATATCGACGACGGTAGTAACGCGCGACAATGAAATGCCCGTTCGATACTCGCTGCGACTTGAAATTCAAATTATCTTCGGTGTTCCAAACTGCGCCGTAAAAAATTCGAGGACTCGTCGCTTCCCAACACCACACGCTCCTTTTCCCAGTTTGGAGGAGGGCTTACAGCCGAGATGCGCTCATAAAAGCATCAGCATAACTTCAGCAGCGGCTTCGTGCCCGACAGGCAGCATCGCCCCGGTTATTCGTATCCGCGAAACTCGCGCGAGCAAATGCGCCTCATTGGGAGCGTGTACCGTAACATCAGGATTCTGGGACGAATCTATCGGTTCGTACAACCCAATTCGCGACGAGGATACGATGGACTCTGTGACATACTAAAGAAACGTAACCGTTCAGCTGGTAACAAATTACGTGGCAAAATAGCTGCGTTTCTTGTTGGAATTAAACCGTCCTTGCGAATTGTTTTGATACGTTTGTCAGGTCTGGAGACGTTTACAAAGTGGCAGCTTATGTGAGTTACTGCATGTGAGTTCTTCCGAAACTGTGTAACCAAACTCTGCCAGCACATTCTGTACAGGTATTAGGGGGGGCACGTAGTTAAACTTCAAGAATTTCATTTCAAAATTTGAATAGATATTTTGGTTAAAAATAAAGCGTTGTGTGACAGTGTATGTATTGAACTAGTTATACAAATTCTTTTGTTAAGGTATATTTAAGAATGGCTAGTTTGTTGGGATGATTCGTTGATTCATTTTTATATGTAGTTGCATATTTCTTGACGTGGTCGTTGACATACTGTACCCCTAAATCTTTATGGAGGGTATCACCACTGACATAACATGGGGCAGCAGTTGTCCTCCTTAGTGCTTCACTTTGGAATCTTGTCTTGGATTTGAGATTTGGCCCAACGTAGTTTAAATCTGAACGAAAGAATATATTTGCGTATGACAGTCATAACTTAATTGAAAACAGAGTCAAAGCTTGGAAATCATCGAATGAACGTTTCCCATTCGACTTGCCACCTCAGAGTAGCCAATCGACAGGGCCCAGTACGCCGCAAACTCCAAAGGGAAACAGCGAGAAGCCTCGAATCGAAGGGTCGGTCGCGTCGGTGCTCCTGTTTCCGCATTATTCTCCGTGTGCACGTGCTGGGCCGCGCGATTAACATATATGCGGCGACGTGTTTGCGTGCCAACGGCTGATTCGACACGAAATTGGGTCGTTCGTGGTGTGAAATAAGAGCAACGGCGCCGAACGAAGGTGGAAAGGAGATCGCGGAAAAAGAAGGCGAGATTCGTGTCGACGAGAGCGTCCAGCGTGCCAGGGGCCGGTGCGATAGCCCGAGATTTATGCGGTCTACTCGAGCCAGCAGCCTTCGAACGGCAGAGTTCACTGACGTCGGTGCCCGCGACGACCTTAAATTGGAGTAAAGCAGTCGGTAGGCTGCTCCACTAACTCCGACTCCGTTTTCCGGAGACGGAAACGTACGATCGCGGGAATAACGAACGCGCCGCGAGGCGAGAACGACGGATCGACACGATCCAGCCGTCGGGACGCGTCGAATAGCCGAAGGGGTCGTTGATCAGCGCAGCTAGAGATAACGAGTAATTAAGTGAAAAGTGTGGCGGACGTTTGCCCGTCGACTTGGTATTTTCGGCCCCTCGATCGAGATAGTTCGACGAGAGTTACTGTACTGGATGGGAAACGTGAATGGTGGACCTGATCCGATAGAGGGGCTTTGGGGTTTCCTTGGAATGGGAGGAAGTTCGAGAAGAATCGAGATAATTGTACTGGAGAAATCTCTTGGAGTATCTTTGGGAATAGAGAGAACGAAATTAATTGCTGGTTATTCGAAGTCCTCTAGGATTGAGATAACGATAGTTGGATTCATCGCCACGAATAGAGGCGTGGTAGTAGATATGTAGTTTGTTGGTGAGAAGTCTGCTGAGGGTAGATAAATTTAATTAAGAGGTTTGGATACAGACGTTAGAAAAATAGAGTGGTTACAGAATTTAACAAGGTTAATGGTTCGAGGACTTTAACTCGTCAGTTCCTGAAAACTCTTTGACCGATTTTTTTTTCTAATTTTTTCATTTAAATCTGTTAACTTACATCTAAAACTAACTGACTATCTCGGTCACTATGCAAAAAATACTTTTGTTACATCCCTTAGATGACGTTAGAGTGCTCTACAAACTCAAAATATGATTCAGAAAAAGTACAAAGACAATTAGAATTGACGGTTAAAGTAGTCCTAGAGAGTTCTTTGTAATTATTAGTAAGCCTTTCCTTGGGCGCCTGTAATACGGTTGTTCCTTCCTTGGAACTATGATTGTTTCCGCGCGTGACGAGCACGCAAACTACTGGCGCCATTAAATTACACGATCATCACGCTTCGCGTAGTTCAAGGAAAATGATTAGTATTTTAAAAAAAATTCGGGGCTAGTTCTGCTTGGAACAAACAGTCGTAGCAATTTTATGGTTTATTCTAATCAGAGATAATCATCGCCTCGTTAATGCTGATTGGAAGGTATAAAATTAATTTTGTATCGGGTCTATGCAAAGTAGCATTTATTTCTGGTCGAGAGTATTAGTAATGAATAGGTAGATCGTAATTGTCGTTGAATAGATAAACCGTGAAGAATAACTTGGTATAATGAGAAAAGAAAATAGAGATAAATGTATCGATGTGTAATGACTAGCGTCGAGTGAAAACCGTTGCTGGACCGTGATCGTTTATCACTATAATCGAATATTTTAACGCGCCTCGGTGTTACAATAGAATTGTATACTGAATATAATGGCCACGTACGTGGAACGTATCATTTCATAATTCGCACTTTCCTTAAATTAGCAGCTGATGCTATTATATGTTTAACAGCGTGATGGAATTTCAATCTGTAGATCGTAATCTAGTATTTTAATCCAAGCATCACTATCACGCTACGAAAGTAACTTTCTTCTTACGATAAGTGAATATTGAAAGACGTAATTGGATTGATATAAGTACTAATTACAAATGTAAATAGAAGTTGCTTAATAGCTCATTTATATTCAGTTTTATCTTTAATTAGAAGACTGGTATTTCTCTTTTTATTTATTCGTCGGTACCAAAAGTTTCAGTTGCTTCCAGCAAATTTGATAAGGATTGACCGATTAAAAATCAAAAGATCTCGATGGTTATTGAGACGTTTGCATGCCAATTTCGATTTCACGTTTGTAACACCTTGTGTCTCCCAACCGCCGATCCCAATGTTTCGTTTACGCCTTGATGAATCATTCAGTGACCACCTCTCACGATTTCATTTCATCTATTCGCGATGGAAACAATACGCATAAACCTTCGATGAATCGCTTTGTGACATCTAATTTGGGAGTGAGTTCTGTGTTCGAGATCGAAGGCGACGCGAAACGATCTCCTGCTTTCTTCTTCATTAAAAAATTCCTTCGCCTTGAAAGGCTGCATAAAAATCGTATAAAAGCATTTAATATGTTTCTTCTTTCTCCAATGCTGCTGCCATTTCGAGGAATCATATTTCTCGAAGGTTTCTGCAGGTGAAATCTTCCTTCTTTTGGTATTGGTATCCTGTATCTTCATCCTGGAAGCATTTTGATTCTTGGTTCTTAATTCTTATCTTCTTTCTTTATTTAAATCACGAATACGGATTTCTCGTTTTTGGTAAATGCAGTTAACCCCTTTCAGGAATTTATTTCCAATCTTAATTTAATTTTTTTTAAACCGCTTATTATCTGTTGAAAATGACCTCTTTGAATCTTGAAAATCTTGAATTTAAATTCTTTTACAATAATAAAATATATCCAACACTGTCGTCCAGGAGAAGCGTCGTCAGCAGTCGTGTTACAGTATCATCGTTTTCTTTAATTATCGAGTCTAACTACGCGGATATTGCCCAATCGTCTCTCGAGATTGCTGGAGACCCTCTAATTATCATTATGGAGGCGTTGCTCGTTAATCCGCCAAGCGTACGATGTCGAGTCCTTTGTTCTCTACCGCGATACGACCGAAGATTGCCTAACGATCCTGTAAGTCGACGTGTTCTGTTATTATAAAGTGTTGCCTTTTCCGTATTCGACTCTCATTGTGTTCTATTAAAAACCAGTTGAGAAACGAGCGAAGAGGAATTGCACAAGTTTCTGCGTCTGGCCGCGATCGTTCCAAGTAGATTCGTTAGACACGATTGTCTGGCGACTCAATTAGCACACGAGAACGTAGAAACGAGGCAATCGCATCGCATATATACGTTTCACGCGAGCTTGCATTAATTAGAAAATATGGAGAGCAAGTAGGAAGATGCACAGCTTTTCATTGTACATATTTTATTGTACGTATACATCTTGTGGGCTTCTAATTATTTCAAAACAAGAGCTGAGCCTATTAGAAGATATTTAAACTGTTGAATTATTCGAACACTTCAATGATTCAAAGATAATATGACAAAATGCAGCTCCGCTCAAAATACAAGATTATAAAAATTCTATCCTATTTCTTAACTCGAGTAGATGCACTCATATTTTTAATATATCCGTATCAAACTATCAGTTTGATCTTTTTTAAACGATAAATAAAATTGCTTTATTTTTTCCTTGTAAATATTTAATTTCTTCTAATTTAGATCACTAAACTCACCTAGAGTTCAACCAACTAGATCACCTGGAGCATATTCCAGACCTAAACTCTCTACCTATCGATTCTACATAAAATTTGTATAGAACAGAAAAGTCTCCCAACTCAATTTCCCACAATTTCAGTCAATTGCACCTTTGCCGTATCAGCAACAGTAAGCGAGGTACCATAAATTACATCCTCGACGCCACTCGCGACTTCCCAACCACTCCAGCCGTTTCCCCGCGATGCGGTAACAAACAGAACTGCAGTTTATTTATATAAATGTATAAAACCGGGAGTCAACGAACCAGAGAAGTCCGTTAAAAGGTTAACAAGTTGGCATGTTTCCCCGATCGCAAAAATGACTCCTCGCGTTGCCAAATATCGCCGCGAGTATTGCGAAGTAACTAATTATGACAAACGAGATGCTTCATAATAAATCATGCGTCACGCAGCGACTCGGGGGACTCGAGAAAATTGGAGAAAACGATTTCCTGTTGCGTCAACGCAATCGAAAGGACGAGCGAATGAAAGACACGGTTCGAATGACGAAACCGTGACGAAGGTGATTTTGTTTGTCCACCTGTTACCGTGCCTCGCAGTTGTTTAATCGGATGGCATCGTTGAAGGTCATCGTGACAGAAACTGGGTACTTGGCACGGGAATTAATTTCACTTTCATTGAGAATTTATAGCAGCGTTCGAACACGCGGTCGATATTGCTGAAATCGTTTACGTAAACGCGAGGAGATAGCCAAAATACGGAAGGTGGGCGTGCTTTTATGTAAAGTGCGTGGAAGTGGTTAAGAAGAAGTGTCTGTATTAAATGGAAGCTGTATTAAATTCGAAACTTTTTGAAAAAAAGACCGGTTATTAAAGACTACAGATGGCAGCCAGTGGTTACTCGATATTTCTTCCAATTCTGACGTTCCATTCGTCGTCCGGGATCAGAAATTGAATTCCATCGTCGGACACGAGATCCCCCAATTATTTCCAACGGTGCATTCATCTTTTACTTTTTGTGTAGAAACGCAGATGCACGTCTCGCGAAATTTCACGTAATAAAAATGACAAATTGCCCGCGCTGGAGGATGGATCTGTATCGCCTCACAAAGTAACATTAATTTTCCTGTTTGCTGCCCTGTGGGGGCACCACAGGGTACGACGTAATACACCCGACGCCTTCTTTTAAGGCCAGGTTCGCTGATCTCGGTCGGCGCAGCATCCGATCACGGTAACTCGAGATCTCTCGTTTCCTCAATTACCGCGATTAACCGCACCGTTGCCCAATGCCCCTCGTAAGTCTGCGAAAGCGTGACTAATTATTATGAACGCGATGCTTATTAACCGCTTATTATATGTCTCTCGTGCACACGGTGGGGCCCGCCACTGTCACAGAAAAAGCACATAAGCTCTTTGACGCGTTCCTGGTCGATACTTTAATTTACATGTAGAAGATACTACAAAGAGTATTGTTGCGATGAAAATTATTGCAATACTGTGTAAATTTAAAGCAGATTCGAGGAAAGCATTATTTAGGCAATAGAGAACAAATTGGAATTAGATTCAGTTCAGGTTTATTTGTAGATTTAATATTAGGTTGAGTAATGAACTGCTGTTTGAGTTCCTGAAGGTGATGTTTCCAGGTTAGCCTTTTATCGATGGCCAAGCCAAGGTATTTGACCTTAGCTGATCCAATCGGCACGCCCGATTGGATGGAAACCAGCCTCGTTGCCTGTTGTCCAGCGAATTTGGAGCGCGTAGGTGCGGTTAGCCGAGGCACGCATGCACGTGGGACAATGCAACCAAGCTTGCAACGTGACGCGTGCTCGAGAACGGACCTATGTTACGCGTAACTAGAGTTGCCAATCCTTTTTTCCTTTATTGGAAAGGGCAATCCTTTCTTCCACTCCTTCCGTTCATTCCCAATAAAATGAAGCTTCGGGTTTGAAGTCTTCAATAAATAACCTTTAAATACACGGGAGATGTGAATAAAACGCAATATTATCAAAGGAGCCACTAACGTGGTCGAGCCAAACAAAGTAACCTTCATGCGTATTAAAATTGTAACACCTTCCAAAATTTGTTTAGACGTTCTCCTACAAATCACATCAACTACTAACCATCATAATAATAATACTTCATTTGGTACGCATTCTACACAATTTTTTTTCGTAGTACATGAATCCATCTATTTAATCTCTGCGTATGTATTAGCTCCAGTCCACTCAACTTTTCATTTCCACAAAGGAGCTAGGTATACTCGAAAGAAATGATTAATTTCCATAAACGACCCGCCTAAATTCAACTAGTGCGTCGATATCCACAGACGGTGCATCGTGAAATTCAACGCCTCTACGCGAGCACGCCTCCGCGACGCGCGCCACACACCAGTCGCGAGGGGGAAGCTTTATTAAAATCCAATCGTCTAATGGAACGTATGCGATACGAGTGATTTGTGAGCCTGGCCATGATTTAAATAAGAAATCGGTGGCAGAGCCGCTCCATGCGCGTCACACGCTCGGTTAAGTCGGTCGATGACCCTGCCAGCTGATTGTGAGGAATCATCGCTGGGAGAAGGCGGCGTATACGTAACGCGTAGGGGACAAACGAGATGCAAGAGAGGCAATCGTATCGAGAGATTATCACTTACATGCCAACACGGACGCAGACCTCTGGGCTACCCAGCGAAGTCGCAAGGTGAACGATTCGGGTCTGAAAGCGATGGAACCAGGATCGATTGTAACGAATCATCCGTGAAAATTAGTGGGGAAATCGATAAGACAACCAGTTGGTTCTCGAGCGAACAACGTTGAGGCGTCTAGCGTTTGGGAACGAGGAGAATAGTTCCGAGAGTAACTATATGATGAGAGAAATGATTCTAGATTACTCGCGTTGACCGTCTTTCCTTTTCATTATTTTTTACCTACAAGTCACCGAGTCAGGTATAACCATTTCGTTACACAAACGATTACACTTGCAACCATTTCACAAAAGGAACCTTGTAGCAAACGTTGAAGACCTAACAGATCCTCCGTCATTACCCGAAGAACGTCTCAATGCGCTAGTAGACTGACATCGATGGATGACTTCTTCCCCCAAGACCTCGTCGTCCGCTCTGCTTACCGAGGCTATAATTTGCAGATTGTAAGGATCAGTCTAGCGGATGGAAGAAGTAGACGAGGAATCCGTCTGAAATGCAAGGGTGGCGATCGCCTGTGATCTCGTTCCACTTTATACCCCGCGCATTTTATAGAAGAGGAAACCGAGAACGCGTGGAGGGTCAAATGGCACGGGTGCTGCGCACAAAGGCAATATGATCCTTTCACGGAGGATCCTGCAATGTAATCTTGTCGTGATCCTGTGTGGGAAGATCCTCGTACGGCGATCTTAAGACTGCCTTCTTCGGTTTCTTTTTCTCCGACCGTTTCTCCTTCGGCTGCTTGGCCATCTTTCCACTTTGCCTCGCGCCACCTCCTCCGCTGTGATGCACCACCTCCCTCCTCTATTTTTTATTTTTTTTTTTCTGTCTCTTTCGCATAGGAGAAGGTTGTCTCATTCGAACTGCGGACGAATCTGGACCTGGGAAACGAGGAATTATTTTTAAACCAACGGAGACGAATATGTTGCAGGACATTTTGACCCAAATCACTTATTTAACAAGACTGAATATGTGTCGGTATATAAAATATCGACAATAAAATACACGTTACACTGATTGGAGGATAGAAGACGTGGTTTCATTTAAATCTCAATTCTTTATCTGATACGAATTTAAATAATTCGCACATAAATATTCGCACTCTATTGATAACAGTTCGATCGAAGAATTTTCTACGTCTTAATATTTTCATGAATACACAGATTAAAATATCTATAGTAGGGACATCAACACTACCAGTATTTTCGACTCGTTGGTTAGAAATACTACATATTGAAACCAGGTCGAAGGTGGTCCAATTTGGGCAGTCTTGCACCGTTTATCGACAACTTCAATTTCGGCGCCACGTCTGGACCAACCAATCTAATTAATACGATGTCGAGTGTTTAACACATCAGGCGTGATGAGTGAGTGGTCATTCGTCGGTGTGCACACGGCTGACCCCGTGATAAGATAATTTCGCCAACGAGCTGGACCGATCTCTGGTCTTCGTCAGCTTCGTTTTCATCGAATCTCGATCACACCCCCGTATCTCACGAGATATGGCACGCTTCAGCTGATAAATGTTTTATCATCACGCTTGGACGAAATTCTAATCTGGATACAAATTTCAAACGTCGAATAAAAGATAAAGAACTTTCGATGCATTATTTCAATACAAATCACTATTTTAATTGTAAAATGAAATTATATCTCACCCTTAAAGAATGAAAGCTCGACCGAGTAATTGTTTCATGAGATTAGCCACTGTAGAGTGTTCTTCATCCATCGTTTATTATTCAGTTATAGTATGGCAAATCCCTGATTTCTGAGAACCTGGAGAACTCGTGACGTTGAATATGGTCTTTGAGATTATGCGGTTGCGACACGCCAATTTGTTCTTTATCTGTTTCCGAGTGTCAGTCGCTGGTAATTGAGGAAGACAAGTTTCTTATATCTTCTCTGGCCTCGTTGCGAGGATTAGTTGATTGCGGAACCCGAATTCGTCTTCTTTTCGTGGGTATCCGTCCGTAGCAATTAGTTCAGAGATATGTCTGTACTACTTCCTTCTGCAAGCAGTACTGAGAGATTAAATCGAAAGGAATTATTTAGATATAAATAGAATTGGTTCTGTTTACATAATACCAATTCATACTCCAGTCTATTGAATTTAACTGTAATTTGTAAAAAATGTTCTCAAATATTGATTAAGCAGAACCATGAACTTGAAACAGTAACTTGTCATAATGTACATAAAAGACTTTGATATATGTATGAGAAACATTCGTTTAAATAACACTGACTAATGCAAGTTAATGTCGAGTCACATGCCGATGAAAGAAATTTTTCTCATTTGCTTTTCACGACGCTCTGGCAAGGCTCCAACTCCAGTTTTCACAGAGATTTTCCTTGTTGAGTGAGTTATGCGACAGAACGGAGAAAGTAGGTATGCGGCTTCGTTGGTAGATGGCAGGATGAACGCGGTGGGCGAGTTTCAGTCGGTCAAGCTGGAATCTACGAACGGAATTCAAATTCACAAGCGTGGTTCGCGGGAAACTCACTTGCGTTCAAGATTTGTTTATCTTTTATACAATTTTGTAGAAGACGACTCACCTGATTGCCGATTTATTAGAAAATTCATACGAGAATTTCAGGATTTCAAGTTTAAAAGAATTATCTTAATGAGAGATGTCGTACCAGCATTGGATATCGGTTTTTTTCCATACCGCGTATAACGAGATACTACTTCAACGAAATGAATTATTTATACATGACACAATTCCTATCACTTAGCAAAACATAAGTAGACACACAGTGGTGGACTCATATGTATATTTGAACTTCGTAGTCCATAATATTGTATCGAAGTTGTTATTCAAAAATATGTATTCACCAAATTTTTTGAGACAATTATTGTAACAGAGAATCAGTTTAATTGATAAATTATTTTGTTCCTCCTTCCCTCTAATCACAAAGACACAGTCGTTCATATGATAAATGTTCATTGCCTCGGTAGAATTAGTTTAAATATTACAAAAACCAGATTTGAAGAAATCATTCGAGTGTCCTAACATTAGAATAGAGAATATTTCCAGAAATTCAAACCTACTCGAAATTAGGAATACCCTCGAGTTACCGCGTGTGCACGAGCAAACGAGCGCAGAAAGTTTCCTCGCGATCAATACCGCAAACGGGGTCCAAGGACCGAGCGAAACAAACAACTCGAGGCTGATAAATCGACGCGTTTACAGTTCGTTCGTTCGATCCTTTTTTCTCGTACCGTTTATCATTCCTGACCCCGCGCAAAGCGTAACGATCTCAAAACGCATCGCGACCGCCGCTTTTTGTCTGGAACATCGTTAAGACGCCGTGCAACCCTCATTAGTCCCGATTTATCACGATTCGCTGACTACTCCTCTTATTCCTCGAAGCTATCCCAGCGAGGTCCACGACATCTGCATCTCGTTTCGGTACACAATCGTCGTCTTCATTCCGGCGAACGGTGTTCAGAAAATGGGCCCGAATTCGGCTCCAACTTACGACTCCGGGAAACCACTCGCTCGTGGAGAGTATTATGGCTCGTTACGTGCTTTCGCGGAAAGTGTTTCAACCTCCTTCCGTTTTGATGCCGTTACCTTCGAGTTATTAGGAGTATGCAAAATTTCGAATCATCGAACATCGCAAGCAATCGTCCTTCCACGATCACGAATCAATCAGCATCGGGCAGAATCGACAGAAACGGGGACATCGAAATAGTTAAATAAGTCGTCAAATTCCTTTGAAATCGGCACGCGAGGCCAGCAGTCTCCGCGCGTTCTTTTTGCCAGCCGGCGAAGACAAGCTTCTTCGCTGGCGAACAGGAGCGCGTGATCTCTCCGGTACGAGAGCCAGGAGTTCTTGACAGGAGCCAAGAAGCGACAGGTTGCCGTATTAGGGCAGGCAGCGGCGCTACCGTCGTCAATAGAATTCCCAATGAGCTTATTCAGAGTCTCGTTGCAATTGGCCGGTTATGAAACCGTCGAGATGTCGTTGCTGCTATCGCCGAGCGTCCCCATCGATGAATTCCAACTCGAAGAGAGAAGAAACGACCCACGAGGAGTTTCTCCCGATGAATTGTCGTGGTCCTTCGTCGAGGATCCGCGAGAGTACCGACGAGGAAAATGACTGGGCTAGGATGAGTCGACGAATCTCTAGCCTCGAACGCGGTGGAGACGTTTCCCGCGATACAGCTTTCATGTTTCTTGTTGAAAGTAATGAAGAACGGAGAGAGTTGCTGACGAACTTCGAGAAGAATGACTGGTAATTAATGATACCCAAGGGTTAAAGGTATTTGACAATTTTATATTTATATCAAGACAAATTCCTCTGAAAGAAACATCGATGAAAAGTTATTATAATAAACGTAATGAGAATCGTTTGTAAGTCTATTGAATCAACCTCACCACTTCAGTCACTTATATAGAAGATCTCCACTAACTTATGCTTCAATGAAACAATCACTAAATCGGAAATCCTAGATGCTATTAAATCCTGCAACTGTGTAATCTTCACCGCCTAAAAGTCACCACCCGAACGAAGCTCCTGAGTAATTTGAACAGCGTTCCCATCTCTAAGAAAATTAATTTACCATCGATTCTACGGAAGCTACAGTTCTTAGTCTACGAAAGCTTAGAGAGAGAGAGAGACAGAGAGAGAGAGAGAGAGAGAGAGAGAGAGAGAGAGAGAGAGAGAGAGAGAGAGAGAGAGATTCTTCCCGGTGCTGTGCCATAAGTTTCTCACTGCCATGGGAGTCACGAGGTGTTCGCCATTTTTCACGGATGACATTGGAGGTCAATTACGTCGAGCGCGGAACGAATCGTAATTCCAGCCCCATATGGAATGGAAGAAAGAAGCATTTTCGATAAATCACGCCCTTTGATGTTGAACCGTGGATATTGGAAGTCAACCACGTTGTCGTTCGTCCTAGAAGAAAGGAGGAAAGGGTTCCACCGGTCACGTACATCCGCATACGTGATACAAGGACTCGAAATTACAAAGATGACGGAGCTCTGACGATGCAATCCACGTAATTCGACTGTATTTTTCTGCACCTGCTTCCGATGTCGACGCCCCTCCCTACCATCGGTGAACACGCGAATTTCTCGTGTACGCTTTTGCGTTCCGAGATGGAAACCCTGTGGGAATATCAATGGGGATCACATCTTAACGTGATGCAATAACTAGAGAGGTGACTCTCGGTCACCACCAGGTTCGACGCAGTAAATCAACCAGCGATAATGTTTGTTCGAGTTTAATTTCATTCGAACTCAAAGTGTCAATACAATGATTGTCGATGGGGTAAGGGTGGTCTGATTTTCAAATCTCAAATTGAAAATCTCAACTTCGAAGTTAATCTGAGCTTAACATTCATGGCAATAGAATGCTAAGAAAGCATCTCGAGTTGCTGGTAGATGCCAGAAAAAGAGGCAAGAGGTTAATCGCGAATAAGAACACGTGGTTGGGATCTCTGCGTTGAAATGAACGTCCATAAAATATTATTCAAGTATATGTAACCATAAGTGGATACGAAAAATCGCTACCTTCCCTCGGTAATAGCGTCCTTCGCAATTTGTCTCTTATCACTAACATCATACACCGGTAGTTTTCTTCGCTACGTCAGTAAGAAAGTTAAGAAAAGCCACACAATTTCCTAATCGCCTCCAAAAATATTCAAAATGGCTCTCTAGCTGTGGGACGTGCGCCTCGCGTTGGGAAACACTGGGGCGACTATAGCGCGGCGCAATGTTTACGAGCAAAACTCGCGGTCGAGTATTTATTGCACCTCGTGTTCCCCGCATTTGTCGAGTCTAATCATCGTCAAGTTTGAGACGTCTTGGCGGTCTCAACGCGAGCGCCATCAGCATCGCGGTAGCAGAAGAGTACGCGATAAGCGGGCGTGCGCTCGCGCGAAATATCGGTGGTTTATCGCGATGCATTCGCCGGCTCGTAAATTCAGTTTTCAGCGGTTGCCTCGGTCAGTAATGTTTATTTATGAGGCGGTCTACAGGGGCGTTCAAGTCCCCGGAATCGTGACCGCGTCGTTACGACATTTTCTGAGGAACGCGCCACGGTTTCGCTCTCGAACGTTCGGTGCCATTTTTTTGGCAAATAATCGCCGGTACGCCTGTTGCATAATCGCTGATTATTCGATGATTCAGACCCCCATAATGCAGTTTAATGCGCAGCGACGACGAACTTCGTTCGTATATTTATTAAGTCGATGAGTCAGTTCGTTTAAACGGGTGTCGCTTTAATGCGCTCGGTTTTGGACGAGTCCTCGCCAGGCTCGTTTCGAGGATTCCTCGTACGACTGTCGCACTTAAGCGCGTGATATCATGGCTCCCGCGAATGGGCACAAATTGCTAAGACACTTGGCCACGGGAACGATTACCATAACTGAAGCGTAATCTCGCCATTCGGCTAATTAACCCACCGTTTCGCTTTTGATGCACACGAGTTTCACTGAATCTGTATTGTTATTATGAAATGCGTGATTTCCTTTTATGGGCTTCGAGGTTGGCACTAAAGAAGGGATTTTTCAATGCGGTGATATTAACACATCGTATTATTCGGAATTGAATGAGAAATTGAAACAATCTGAATAAACTCCAATAAACTTTATTTATATTTTACCAATATAATGAATTGAAATGAAATATTTTACAAACATATCTTTTACATAAGTATACAATTTTTTTTGTATTGCCCTGGGTTTCATAAATTGAAATAGAGTTTACTCGTGACCGGTCAAAAGTGTGTTAATAATCCTAAGGTCGATCTATGTTGTCTCTGTTTCTATTTTAATGTAGACATGTTCGATGCTATTATTTAGTGTAGAGATTACGTTCTAATCATATTTTTAATTTTTGTTTCAGGTACGTATACGCCAATTCAAACAGTATTACTAATTCTTACTGATTAGGATGGGGTAAGTGTTTCTGTCATTATCGTAAGTGGAAGACTTGGAAACTAGAGGGGAAAGTAACTGGGAGTATTAAGTATAGGCATGTTGAGGTATGGGTCTACCTTTTCATTGGTTCAATTACATTATACTCTATGTGTAATTATGTTTGTTGCACATGTGGCTGTCTCTTAAATTTCAAGGGCCTTCATTAAACATTCTCGAGCATCTTTTAACCCTTTGCACTCGAGGGGCGACTTTGAAACACGACAATCTTTGTTTATCTTAGATTTGGTTGAATTTCGAACTGGTACACAATGAAGTAGCAGTAAGATACTTTATTTCCACGACTCTCTAATAATGATAGAAGAAGGGTTTAGTCGTCTAAATTGTTAGGTCTCTGTAATAAAACTGTCGTCGAGTGCAAAGAGTTAACCCTTTTTTTATTTCTCGTTCTTTTCGAGAATAATTCTAGGAAAACCAATAAAATTGATCTATGTGTAAAACACGTGACTGTATATGTAATGGTGAAAAGATAAATGTTTCGAACGACCTCAGAAAATGTTTCGTCAGAAGGGAAGCAACTCGAAAGGAAGCAGACGAGCCAGTAGATGTAGCGTTTTCCGTCCGATTAGGATCTCCAAGACAATTACCGCGTGTACATCGACGCGATTGCTCGTTCGCCGTTCGAGACCGGGTTCTCGAACGTGAAAGAGGATCGAAACAAACGGGTGAACCCACTCGCGAGACAATGCGCCGAGGAACGATAAATAATGCGAGCCAACAGCGGGAACAACGAGTGGAAAAGCGAATAATGGCGATGTTCCACGGTTCTCGTGGCGCAGCCAACCTCTTCCATCCTCTTCTTCGTTCCTCTCCTCTCGATTTTGCAGCGTAAACTCGCATGGTGGTAAATTTCGAGGGTTCTCCCGATCCGAGCTCGCGATATTATCGGTTGCACGAGGCGCCCAGGGTCGACATACAGAATTTTATTGCCATTTTTATGCCTTCTATGGGACCGGGGGAGACGCTTTCGAACTGTTCGGGCTGAAAACTCCGCGAACGTGGCCTCGACAACGTCGTCTTTCATAAGACGACAGAGTCTAAACGGTTGGTCCTTGTTTCTGTCGTTCGGGGAAGTTAGAAGGCTCTTCGTGTCGTAACTTCAGCTGAGAAGTTTGATTAACAGAGGTGCGACCGCGCCTTGGCCGAGGGGTCGTAAAATAAGAAGATCGATGGAGTGTCAACCGTAAACAAAAATATTATTCGGTTGGGGGGTTCCGATTGCCTTACATTCTCCAGCTGTTTCGTTCGTAATTTGATATTTTGGATTTGCATGTTGTAGAGCAGAAAAGAAGAAGAAACAGAGAATATAATAGGTTCCTTCTTGGGAAATAAAATGACCTTGCAGGAATATTTCTGTAACAAAATCGCCTGTAAGAACATTTTTGAGTAACTATTAGCGACAGTAGCTCTCCATAATCCTCCACATCGCATCAACTCGGTACAAATAATGTTAGAAATCGATCCGAAAGAATTATCGCGCAAAGAAACGCGAGATCTGTATTCCGTCACGTAAAAAGTCATGCTGATTCTGTAATAGGAAGGCACATACATGAAAATTCAAGAGATCAGCGCCGAAGGCAAGCCGTAATGACGTAAGAAATACCAGTGTTTAACAATAGCATGCAGCTCGGCCACCGAAGGGGTACGAGAATCCTCAAGTATTTCTCAATCGCGCGGGCTACGACTTTCCAACATCTGTTTCCCACGGTTTTTACGAGTGCGCGATATGTTTGTCCGGTCGGCGAGTTTTACACCCGAAGCTAACAACGCGTGCGAGATTTTCCACGCGAGTTTCTCGCGAACTACTCTCGGTGCTTCGTGAACGTAATTATCCGCGGTTGAACGAATCTCGAGAAACGCGAGGGAAAATCGAGGTGCTAACTGCTTCGTCATTTTTTTTAAATAAGAGAATATTATTGCTTTAGAAGCAAAACAACTAAACGAATAATTAAACAAACACTATTACTGGTTGGTTTGCTGCGTCAAACCTAATGGTGGCCGAGAGTCACATCTCGAGTACAAAAGATTGTAAATCGCATGCATCACCGAAAGTAATCACCGAGTAATTACCGCGACCAAATAATGTCCCCGTGTGGCACGCACGCTCAAAGTAGCGAGATTTCGTTCAGAATCCGTGGAATGTCTGCTGGCCGGACTGCAGGAGACACTAGTCGTTGGAAAATTATTGCAGCATTTTAATCTTCGCTTCCCCGGGGGTAGTATTTCTGAGAGCATTCCTGCGGACGTGTTGCGTGCGCCATGGAACTCATTATCGGCGGCGCGAGCGCGCACGCGTACGTTTACATTGAAGAAATAAAAGAGACGAACCGATACGGAATTTATGGCCGTTGTCAAACGCCCGGCGAACTTCACCCGGTGAACGCTTTTCGTGTTTTATTGTTGCCGTGGAATCGTTCGCTTTCGTCGTCCTATTAGAATACAGGAAGTGCAGGGTATTGTATTAACCTTCTCTTGCGTCAGTTTTATTTTATCCCTAAAGAGGATATTGTTTCCTGGTTATTTACGCTACGTTTACCGCCATGTGACAGAAGCTTTCGTTGAAGAACCAAGAGAATTAATTTTGAAATCGAGGTGTTGAAAAACATAAATCAGGGTAGGGGTTGATGTTAGATTTTGTAGTTTCCATGACGAGAGTTTTTGAGGTGTCATTTCACCCCACTTGGTACATTTAGTGTTAAAAACCGTGATTTCTTTTGGATTGCGATAGACCTAGAGAGTACGTTGAAAGTATTACCGGGCGATCGAGTAGGCGATCGCGACGGACTATCGGTGACTGGCGAATCCCCGAATTTTTATCGTGGCGAACGTTATCGAGCCTAGTGCACCGTTAGAACGATTAACGAACCACTGCCGGACGCTGCATCGCGTTCGCACGAAAGTATTAATCACACGGCCAGATCGCCGACCGAGAATAATCGCGCCATTATTTACGATGAGCACGTTGGAACCAGTTTAACTTCACGGTTATGCGAGTGATAAACGTGCTCTAGATTGGGCGGCCTTTCGGAATCCCACTTTCGTTTGCGAGATGCCGATGGTCCGATCGCACTGCGACTTCTTTCCTTCTCTCTCTCTCTCGCTCTCTTCATCTACCATTTTCTTTTTGCTCGTTTTTACGCAATTCCTCGCTCGCGCTCCTCTCTGATTTTTATCGGGATTAATCGTGCCATCGTTGCGTCACGCGTTTATTGGAAATCGATCAGAGCCCGCAATCGCTGCAGTCGCTCAGACAGCGTTTCGGGTGGACTTGGAATGAACGTTGATCGACAGGTGCTGTGGACGCGTCGAAGCTTGCGGAACTTTCTGATACGTAGCGTGATCGATTACGAGGTTTTATGGTGTAGATAAATCCACGGTAATGTGCTTCATTTGGACGTAAGAGCAACCTTAAAAAGTCGTTTCTTATGGCGACAGCCTTATAAGGGGCGGTTTTTTGCGGTTGCTCTTACGTCCAAACGAGGCACATTACTGTCAATTTAGCGTTTGATAATTTATTTGGGCGAGGGAAGTCGGTCCAATGGTTATTCAGATAAGCTTCTTCGGCTGGTTGAGAAGTCTAGATCGTTCGAAACCCTGGAAGTTGAGTTATGTTTCGTTGCTCGAAACTAATAACCATGTAACGATTCAAAGCGTTAAATGCTTTGAAAGTGATCAGAGTTTTAGTATTATTGGATCAGAAATATATTCATAATATTTCTGACGTGCTTTATCAAGCTGGTTTCTTTGTTCTTCCCCTTTTTAAGCTCGGTGGGCGAACCAGTTCCATATTTCCGCGCCCACACGGGACATTTCGCGTTGCGAAAGGAAATTATTGAGATCGATCTGCGTGAGAATTCTGCGGTTGGCTCGGGACGGTCCACGTGGGTGGCTCTTATAAAGTTATATTTTCGAGAGACAAAAGAGTGGATATTTGATTGGGGGCACGGATGAAGTCACGGTTAGCGTGGAAACTTCGATCCCAGTTTGAGAAACGTTTCTACTAGTTTGCGAGGAAAGAATTTAAACTACTTTCCACGATTTGTTCAGAGAAATCAAACTTGTGTGAGGCGATTAAAATTTTGCGATGCTTCGTTTTTCTGGACCACGATCAATTTCGGTAGAGTTGGAGAAGATTAATTCTTAAATCCACTCTTTTCGGTCAAATGATGACGAAGGATTCACTAAGTCAGGAGAAGAATTTAAAGCTCTTTCCTATAGTAGAATTAATATTTTAATTAAGGAATATAATTCAAAACCAAAACGTGACAGCGCCATAATAGTGATAGTTGTGCTATTTATTGCACTGGAAGTGGAAATTGTATGAATTTTAAATGATTTTAAAATAGATAACACTCCTCTGTCATCTAGAGCCAGTCCCATAAGTATTCTTACCTTCTATGTGTATCGATGAAATTTGTCTAAATGTTTAATTATAAATACGTACATGAATAAACTTTACACACGTATAGATCTATAATAAGAAATTTATTTGAAAACATGACATTTATCATTTAATTTAGACAAACTTCTTCAATGAACATTAAAGGTACGGATATTTATAGACCTCACTGTATATATTCACGAATTGATCGATACTTCGATCAACAGTAACTGGTTCTACAGACCATGCTTCTATTTCCTCGTCAACGAACCCTTCAAGTACCCTTTTCATTAAATTCCCCCTATCCACTACGTTATGTAACATTCGTTCGAGTGGGAAGGGCTCGACAAAAACACAAAGTTCTCAACGCGTGAAAATATTCCCACAGCTAACGACCATACACCAAAAGGATTGCCAAAGAGGTGAGAAGGGTCTCGGTTGCAAAACCGTGGAAATCTTAGGGTTCCACTTGCATAATCGGAATACAGCGCACTGAAACAAAGCTCGAAGATGAGGAGAAAGGTGAAACGAACGGGGTGAAGGCGAGGTCGAGGCACGAGATCCGATTAAACACGATTCGACTTTCGTAGCGGGCCCCCCCGGAGCACGTCCGCCAATAATTGATAGACATCGCGGGGAAGGCCGAAAGAAGAACACAGCTAACATTAATCGAAAGGCTTAATCACCGGTTGCTGACAGATCCGAACTTCCCGACACTTCCGAAAGCGACACCGAAACGGTCGTACTTGGTCGCCGGTTACTTTCACTGCCTTCCAGGGAGTTTTCAGCGGCTGATATAATTGGATTCGTGACGCTGTTCCCAACTAATCGGGCGATTTTACGGGGCGTTCTTCTCGGAATCAATTTACCCGGCTTCTGGGTCACCGCTTTCAATCGTTTTCTGGAAAAACAACCGTTCTAATCGCGCACGCTTCCCTCGGATCCTGTGCGCGAAGCCGCCGCGTCCCCACGACTCATCCCTTCGAAAGGCTGTCGCTATGGATGCGGAAACGACGCTCGTCGTCGAACTTTCTATCCCGTGGATGGGAGTAGAAAGTGTCATTTTTTTTTTTTTTTTTTCTAAGCGAAGACGAGACGTTGGATGACGTTCCGCGCGACAGAGAGTCTAATGGAACGATTGGGAGTTGTTTGTCTTCGAGGGACGTGTGTTTGGAGTAAGGTGCACATCTGGGATAATTTGAATTGAAATGAAAATATAAATATATGTAGTAAACATTTTCCTCATAAATTCCACGAAACAATTCCATTTATTTCAAAAAGAAATGTCAAATTTTCCGTCACACATGCTAGTTGTCCATTCTCAGGAACTTTCCGTTCATCTGTTCATGCGTTCACGTCATGCGTTGAAATCACCAGTCAACCCTTTCCATGAGTCGCGTTCTCATCGACTGTTCAATCGCGATAGTGGAAACAAGGGTTCAGAGGCGAATATATATTTCGCAGCTCGGCCACGTTAAAGTAGGCGATAAAGTTGCTCTCAGATTACCGAATCAACTGGTCGGATGAACGATGTGGGTAATTTGCGCACGGATTACTGCTTCCAGTGTTGAATCGATCTACACTGAGCGCGCCTATCCTGGCTACTCGGCTTCCACGCGACCACATCGAGTGATTAACCAAGCCGCGTTAAGGTAAGGCTAGATTGAAAGATTAACCCGGCTACCCATAAATGTGTTCGCCGTGGATCGTTGCGGAAGTTTAACCGTGAACCCCGTACGAAATGGCGAGTCAATTAGACGTGAAACGGCTGAATCGACAAACCTCTTCGCAGCGCCAATCGTCTCTTTTCCAGACGCTGTAATTATACTTTCCGCGCAATTTCAACTTAATTACCGTTCCTTGCTTCGTCTTAATTATTACCGTGCGTCGCCAGTGTGTCTAAGATTCGACTTGGAACTTTTCGATTAAGATAGAATTTTTGTTTACATTGGAAGTACCTCTTTTAAGATATTAAGGGTATTAAAAGAATGTTTTAATTATACATAAATTTAAGTTATTTCTAACTATATCAACTCTCCGTACATTCAATACTTGTTTTAATTCTACTATCAGTTATTGTTTGCTTCTGATAACTTTAATCAAAACTCAAGATTATTGTACAAATAGCAGCAATTTTTGTATCTCAAGTGCTGGGTTAGAAGTTACTCTTTAATATTTTTCTTATTTATTTGAAATGTTTGAATACCACGTTTAATATCAATAATATTAATAATTCTTGGTATCTGGATATAATGAAATGCTTGATTTCACTGTACACGAGGAATATAATATTAACACTTTATCTACCGGGCTATTTAGAAACAGACTTTAATTCAAAAAAGAATTTTCTACAGTATCGTATGCCAATTTAGGTTGACAATAATTCCACCATACTGTAGCTGGGTACATTGAAAGCCAAGTCTGTTTCCAAACACTGAACATTGTTCGTAGACAACCATCAACACAGTGAATAAATTCGAATAGCTACATACTGCAATTAAAAAGCCTAAAAATAGGCTCCCGGTAAATAAAGTGTTAATAGTTATTTAATAGATTGTTTAGTAATGCTTCCCATGTTTCCCTTATTAGACACGAACTTGGTTGGCAGGGTACGGCAAACAGTCTACTTCAGTGTCACTGTGGATGCGTCTTAAACCATTTTCTCTTTTCTGGTAGAAGACTATCAGCCTAGGTAGTCTGTCAGCGACTGACCAACCAGACAGTACGGCTCTGTGCGTGTTTCAGTAATCGCTGCGACGCTATCACGACGGATCTTCCGAGAGCGCGCGTGATTTCAATTTTACCCCGTTCGTGAGTCGCTTTCCATTTCCCAAGAAAGCTTTTTTATCTATGCGAGGAAAACTCTCTCAAGAAATTAATTGAAACAGTTGGACGCCAATCGGTGCAGTGATAAATCTAAAATCTAATATTTCCGAACTCTCGTGAACATGTCATTGGAACCAGCAGATTAGTACAGCACTATGGAAATAAGTTCTTTGTGTCGTTCGTCCCAAGTGTTTTAAAAAATCGCCAATATAAAGCACAGCGTGTCAGCAAACGTGACGCGACGATGAGTCGAAGAATTTCGTCGAGAATTTCTTGCAACAATTTCAACGATCCATGAAACTACTTTCCTCGGTAGACATCTGTCGCCATTTCCTCAAAGTCTGGAGAGCAACAGTAAAAGAAAACAAATTGAATAACGATTGCCGTTGTTACATCTCGCGACAGTGGATAGACCAAGTAGGTTTTTCGTTAGGGTTACGCGGCACACGCGGCTCGTGACGTCTTCATCGACGTAGGTGTAATTCTATCGCATGTCCAATTCGTGATTTCCTGCGGGTGAAAGTATTCGATGTGGCGTGTGCCCACTGAAATGATGTCACCGAATTAAATGCCGACTTTTATCCCACGAAAAACGTCCACCTTTTTAAAACCTTGAAACGAAAGAGACGGGAGGGAAATAAATACGGGAAATTATAAGCTGGGCGTATTCGCGTAAGGGAGACGTAAGGAAGACGCCGGTGGAACAGGTCCAGAATTCGTTGTATAATCACGTTCGTACACGTTTCTTCACTAATGGTGGCGTCACACGTCCAATCGTTGAACCGATAATCCTCTTCAGCTAATGGACATCGGTTTGTATTTATTTGTAGACATAGTTCGTCAACTTTATCTGAAATTTGACACTAGGTCTTAACATTAGAATTACAAAACCAGGCAATTTGATTAATGTACTTTGGACTCCTGTCTGAAATTACTGGATTATTGACAACATTTTCGCTGTAATTTTTTAGGGAAAGGAAGTACCTCTTCTAAAATACTAAGTTTTAATTCTACATAAATTTAAGCGATTTCTAACAATTATACATCAACTCTCCGTGTATCAAATACTTGTGTTAATTCTACTTTCAATTTTTGTTTACCTCTGACGACTTCAATCGGAACTCAAGGTTATTGTACAAAAGTCAGTAATTTCTTTAAATAGAATTTCACAATTTGTTATTCGTTCGCCAAATGTTACCGTTGTCTCTAGAAACAAAGATGACCGGGTCTTCTTCAGGATCCGATAAGATTTTACAACCGGCATAATTTAAAACTCGACAAGGTTTCATTATTTTTCTCGCGAAAGTGGCAGGTCTGGCTGTTCCATATTTTTGCCATAAATCAGCAGTACGCGTAACGTTCTAGCATTCCTTGACAGAGCCGCTGCACCGGGACAACATTTTTTCGCCCGCAGACGCAAGAACAAGTGTCACGATTTTTCCTAGTGAAAACCATCAACGGAAACCTTACGTCGCTGCTCGATCGGTGTCACCCGGTGATCCTTGAGCAGCGATCGTGCGTGCACGTTCGATCGTCGCACGCACTCGCGTCTCGATCGTCGATGATCGCGCTGCTGCACGCCTCCGGTTCGTCTGTTACCTGCGCGCGAACACGGGTATATCGATCGCCAGTGACCAATCCCAAGTGTTGTTCGGTTATGATCGCGTTGTAAACCCTCCTCGAAGACAATGGATCGTGTCGTTGCACGCGACGAATGGAAACATTTCTGTGTCGAATCGTAGGATATTCTGGTGAGTAACTTCGTCTAACTGAAAGAAGTGGAGGTGATTTAGTGACGTTATAATAATTGTTATTGCTCTATTGAAACTGTCTACGGTTTTGCAAAGCAGTTGTCGTGGGTGTTATTTCTTTAGAATTTGAGGCATCAGGTTTTTGGTGAGGTTGAATGTGAAGCAGTGGTACGATTGTTTTCATTGTGAACTGTGTATTACACAAATTCTCCTAACATGGGTATTATTATTTATTAAATTTTTATTTGTGTCACTTATACATATAATTTGAATGTTTTTATTTACTTGAAGAAAGATGTACTCTCTGAGGGTTGAAATGTTTTGATGCTCGGTGGTATCAAGTAATTCCAAGTTATCTTTGACATGTGCAAGACCAGGAAAAGAAAAATGATTACCGAGTTCATCGTGACACTTAAAATTTGAATCATTGTGACAACACCGTTCGAGAGATCACACCTATAGAATGTTAATCGCCTTGACATTTACGAGAGGTTCTTAATTTCGTCCTATCCGCTGTAAATGCTAAACAATACCAATGTCGGTTCACGTCTCCTGTTTTGTGTCACTAACTGGTACAATCGTCCAAATCAAATTTTGGTATGACGTCTTGATGTTAATAAGAGAAATAAAATTATACGTCCTAGATAAGCGATTGTATCAGTTTCACTTGAACTAATTTGTCATGTAGTGATATAAAAATGTTAAATTCACATTAGAATTTCTAATGGTAGAGAACGCTTTTCAGTAGAATAAACCGTTCTCTCTTCGACTGTTAGTGGTTTTATGGGGAAGGCTGATCCAATAGCCTATTACCTTTCAAAGGGACTTCTTCATAAAAGTCAAATGCTTAATGAATCTCGTGAGAATGAGGATTAAGCGATTACCATCTAGGGATGTTATCTCGAGGCTGAAGTTTATAGTCTATAGCAGTTAAACCAAAACAAATTGGACTGTTTTTTTCCATTACAATTCCTATGATCTTCTCATTTATACAACAGTGTTTTCCAAAATAGAGGAATTGGACAGCTGTACCTTTTTTTTGTGTCACATTATTGTCAGCGTGATATTGCATATATACCCCGAAATAATTATTAAATGCCCGCTATAATTTCATTCCATTTCATTCTGGGTAACATATTAACCATACTCTCCAATCGTTTCGAAAGAGAATCCCCTAAGTTCTCCAACCTACAGAAACCAACCAATTAATAAGCGATTCGAGCAACGCATTGACCTGCCGATAGAACCAATCGCGCGAAATAGAAATCCTCGACGAATATACGCCGAAAAGCGATTAATCAAACGGCCGATTAAAGTATTTCGCGTATCGGGAATTCCAATGGCGTTTGAGCCAGCGCAACGGCAAATCGTCGATGAAAACACGTGTCGATCCGTCGTTTCTCACGATGGATTTCCACCTTGGGCCCTGGTTGGTTTCCAAGAGCCGGTCGAGCGGTGTTCGCGCAATTACGGAATCGATTATCCGCGAGTAGGCGATAGATTCATTAATAATAAATTCCCGTCGCGTCGATCGAGAAGTAGGTTCGCGTAGATTCTCGCGCGATAAAACGATCCTTTGAACCCCGTCGGAAAGGCAAAGCTGCCGCTTTGGAACTCGGTCGCGTGGAAGCTGATGCGATTCGTTGCCGACTCTCCGACGACGGTTCCGTTAAGGCGAGCCTAATGAACACCGCATGACGCGGGGACAAACACCTCGATGAACGTCCATAATTCAGACGGTGAATAGTTCGGTCGACGAAACTCGCCTGGATCGTGTGAAACGCCTCTGGGAGTAGGCTTTTGCCATCCCTTGATCATGAGAAAGGAGTAACGAATACCTCATTTAACCCACTGGGTAATTGAGTGATCCCTCAAATAATGGATTCAGAGTTTTAGACAGGACTTTTTGTATGCTAGAGAGGTCTTTCAGGTGATTTTGTTGGATTAATGTTGTTTTCATAATTGCCTTTTAAATATGAAAATTTTGAATTTTTTGGGAGATGTTTATCCCATTTTCTTGTTGATATTTGAGTATAAAAAGAAATAAATAACTTCTACTTCTCAGGAACTTGAGGTTCTATGCATTCCACAATGCAAAAACATGCGTGCATATGATAAATGTCACACGTCGACTCGAATGCATCAAAAATATTGTCCTCCCGGATAGAGGTGATCGGCGATCACTCAAGAACAGCGCCATCGGTCCGGTTCTCGATGCGTCGTTAATCGTCTCGAAGTGCTCTCAGGGAAGGTTTCACGGCCAATTAAAGGTGAGCATCGGTTTAACCGCGGTTCAGTACAGACGCGGTTGTCGCGGAGGCGAGCGACATAAATCTCGTCCTTCGTGGTTCCAGTTTCTCGAAAGGAGTGAGAGGCGATCGCGATTCTCTCCTTTCGTTCCCCTGGATCCCTGCTGCCCGATTTACCTATTCATCGATCCGCTCACTTTTCAACGTTGTTTCTCCTCAGACTCTGAAAATTTATATTAATTTCAGAATTTTGCCCTTGATTCACTTTTTAGGTCCCTCAGAAGTTTGGATAAATTTGTTTCATTTTAAAAAGGTTAAACGGTGTTCATATAAATTGAGTAGTGTTCCTCTAGAAAGAAATTGTTTAATTTAAGTAGTTCAGGTGGATCGTCTTGATCTGATTTTATTGCTAGATTTTTCTAACAAAAGTATCTTCGTTATCTATTAAAACGATTTAACAGTAAACTAGCTGTCTTTGGCCATTGGATAACTTTCTTGAACTGTGTACAAAATCACTTTGAAACAATTAAATGATTCGAGTTTGGTACTATGGTACGAACTTCTGTTTGTGCCTGTATGAGTAGGAGTTTCAGGAAATTTTCTTGAAAGATTAATTAATCTGCCTAGGGTGTCCAAGTTTCGTAACAGATAAGGCAGCAGCAGGAACTTCGAAACATTCTGACGCTGCGGTTAGAATAATGTGGGATAGTTTGTGGCCGCTGGTCGGCAAAGAGACTCGTTAAACCAATTAAAAGGGCCAAATTCTTGCCTGTTGACGTCACACATTTAATGCTCGCTCCCAGTTTCCAACAGTTTTCGTTCGTGCAACGTACGGCGATAAATCAAAATTAAGCGACTCAATAGAACGTTAACACACATCTTGGAGAAATCTCATAAGAACAGTCCATTTATTTAACGCGTTTCCCGTTCTAAAATTGCTTTAATAATTTGAAATTAAATTGAATCGTGGGTCAAAAATTCGTCACACGATTAATCATAATGTTTGAAGGTTGTTCGTAAACGTTGGAAGTAGGTCTTTGGACTGATGTGTAATATTCGTTGACCAAAGTACCATACTGTGCATTTATGTATCTTATGTAAACAAAAGTTATAGGATTCATCTACACTAGAATCAAAGTAAAGTTGAAAGATAGATTATTTTTTATGTGATATATAATACATATAAAATTACAAGTAGAATTAAAATATATGCAATGTAAAAACTTGTGTCAATATTTGAAGACAGTATTAAGTAATGTATTTCATTTTATTAATTGAAATTATGGGATTTAAAAAGCGAACCACAATGTATACAATATAGGCGTAAACCAGAAATTTAATCCCATCTCAAAATAGTAATTCAACAAGTGACTGTAAGAATTAGCTATCCATAAAAACTTCACTCTTCGCGCTAACAGCTTTTCCAATTTGTCGCAATCACTCACCACGTCGCAGGTATCTATTCGAACCGAACACATCTTGAAAATTAAGGTCGTGCCACTGAAAAATCACATCGCGTTTCTTCATCGAACGGGACAAGACATATCTAGAAAATTAAGGTCGCGCCTCGAAAAATCACGCCGAATAGCCATACAGCAATGTTTTTCCAACTTTTTATATCATTAAACAGGTTTAATATCATATATCGATATAGAATTGTTTATTGCTTGATATTCAAAAGTAGAAAATGCTCGAGCAATTAAACTCCAACTTGGTTGATACTTGACGCTGAAATATAATTTCACTACTTTCTAACTGTTCTAAAATTAATAAAATTATGTCTCCCCTCGAATCTCCGACTAGATTCAATTTTATTTTTATTATTCTTTTAACTACAACCGTACCGATCACCCCGTTGAAACTTATATTCGTTTCCTTAATTATTCAATGCGCCTGCAAATATTCGACAAAATCCACTTTGAAAAGCGTTGCTATACTCAAACCACATTTCTACGAACGCCTGAAGACGTTGTCAAACGTTCCATGCACGCGGACAAGCAGCTTTTTCTTTCCATGGCTTTGGGAGGTCTGCTGCCTCTGTCTGTGGACGCGGGCTAAGAGCTTATTGCTCCCCTTCGACGGTTTTATCTTTGTCATCGGAAGCTCCTCGACGTGCCTTAAGAGGTTTTATAACCCGGCGATGAAATGGCCAATCTTGATTCGCCGATAGCCAAACCGTGCGAGCCGAGGATGAACCGCGATCCTTGATCTCTCCGTAAAAAGCCACGACAGCTGACGAGCAACCGGGGAGATCCTGATACTGCAGACAATCTTCGAGGTTTCCACGGCTTTGACTGTGACGTCGAAAGTTTCTTTCATCCTTCGATACCCGAGCTAAAAATTGCAACGTGATTGCTCCCTTGGGATCTTCCTAACCACAAGCGCGTCTTACGTTATCTCCATTAATAACTCATTTTCGTCATCCTACTACTATAATCGATTAATTGATTCCAGATATCCACGACGCGTTGACCTTCAGGTGACCTTGAGTAGAAAAGCTCACCATTGTTACGTATACAATCTAACCCACATAGAGCGTCTCGGACCCAATTAACAGCGTTAATCGATGACTTGTATTCATTTTCGAGACGTCGAACAATTTGGGAGCCAGCGATCGCTATCGATTGTCCCGTATCGATCCTGGCCAGCCGCGCCAAGTTAAAACGATATTCCACGAACGTACCGTGGAAAGCGATGATTTATTCGTGTCCAGTCTTTGTTCCATACGTGACACGGGGTTCCGTGTGAAAGTCTTTTTAACGAGGGACATTGTTCTACGGCGAGGCGTCGGCAGCTAAAATGCTCGAAGGCATGCGCCATGACGCTCGCGGCTTCGAAACGATAAGATACCGTTTACCATACGTGTACACGGACGCGCCTCATATGTGCATCGAAGAACACGTGGTGTGACCCATTAATACGCACCGCGGGTCGGTCGGTGTTGCGTATGTATCCGTGAATGCACCGTAGACGTCACGGCGCTGCGCGTTCGTCCGGTAAAAGCAGATCGATAAGTAAACCGGGCGATTCGAAGTTCGTTTAAGAAAGTATCATATTCGAGACAGCAGATTTTTTTTTTTGTTGGAGAGTAATCGGCAAATATCCACTAATTTATTTGCGGATAGTGTAGTTCATTTGGAAGATTTATGCGTTTCATTTTTTGGAAGGCTTTTTCATTTAATCTTGCAGTTACTGTACATGGAAAATTAATATTCGTTACAAACGTTAGTTACTCTGATAAAAGTTACAACGTTAATCGTAATCTATTACGATACGAGTACGATACCTAGTGTTCCTTGGTGCGAGAGCAACTAAAATGAACATTTTAAATAGACATGTATTTTGATGATTTCTATTCAGAAATTAAATTGAAGAACGTGGATAAAATCACTTCATTAATTCTAATAAATTAATAAAAGAGTATATCTACATACGTTCGATCCATAAATTCAATTTATGGTAATGTCTAAATTCAAATCATAAAAATATGTTAATTAATGAAATCGTGCAAATGAATTCAATCCACGAATCTAACTGATAATAAAATGTAAAATCAACGACATCGTACGTACGTATTTGAAATCAAATTACAAATTGAATTTACGAAAGTATATACCCTAATCAAGAAGTCAGTGGATTTCATTCAAGAATTGAATTCCAGAAAGCGCACGTCTAAAAAGTTCATTTCACTCGTCCTCGCAACCCATCGCATTTCCATCATAAAAATTTCACCCATATCCGAGGCACCAGTCCAACCTGAATTCAAGGGATATTCCCAAGATATCCCCTGAATAAACCGTAATGCCAGAAGACGGAACTACGATATGTTGCAAGACGTCCCGGAGCGTCGGCGTGCATTTTTCATTCTCCAAGAAAAAAAGACACGCGCCCGTGACACCGTGCATGAACGCGATGCAGGAACTGCACACACCCCAAACACTTTCTCGTCATCAAGAATCAAGAACGATGATCGACCGGCGTGTCGGTCTGGTCATTACGCGGCCAGTGAAGGGTCGACGGCGCGGAGCTCTTTCAGCTTTCTATCGGCCGTCGACGGAAATTACACGTTGTATTCCCTTCTGTTACGAGGCACGCCGGGTATAATCGCATTACGCTTCTGCTCTGCCATCAGGCGGACCATTACGCGCGACCGGGTGCGCGAAGGAGATCGGAAAGAATTGGCGTAATCAAACAAATGCCCACGATTGCGGAGTTCGCGGCGCATTCTGCAACCGATACGTCATGGACGGGAAGAGGGTCGATGATCCAAATGGTTGCGTCACCTATAAGAATCTCAGATACATTTTTTAATTTGTTATGATAGCCGGAAAGCTTTTAAATGGCGCAGAACGACACCTGACGAAGAAGGAATGACAGGAATGTTAGAACGACATTAGTAGGATTGATCAATAGTAGATTATTTTCTAATATTTTTCAATACTTACAAGGTTTAATACTTTAAAGTGTATATATAGCAGCATATAGTTTTCATATCAACAATTCCTGAAGATTGGGCTATTTTTGAAGATGGTGGATTCAAGGTCGTTATAAATCTTTAAGATCGATGCAATTTTGTTTTGTCAGTAGAGGCTGTTTAATTTCGAGGCTTGTTAATTTTCAAAAATGCAAAATACCTGTGCATAAATAAAATAAACAAGGAATCGATTCTGTGATCCCTCGTAATGTGTAACATCGTGTATAGTCGGTGATTCGAGAAGTTTCTATGTAACGCAGAAGTTAAAAGTGCATAAAACATTTTTTTCGCCAACATCGTTTAGTGCGCTGGAGCGAATAAAAGAGAATTTTAATTTTCCCTCCTCGCAGAGGCACAGCCAAACTGTTCAGTTTGAATGGATCCTCGTATCAATTAAGCTCGCGTTGAAATGAATGGTTGAAACGTGCTGGAACTTTGTTACGACCATGAGGAGTTACTTACCAAATTAAAAATTCAGGTAATCCTCGGGCAACTCTGTAATTAGGTTTTTATAAAATCTTACGTACTGCAGTGAAAGGCAAACGAGCCCTGGAAGTAGTTGCAGCCGTACTGAGTCAGACATTTTGGCCAGCCAAATCGAGGCCTGCGACTGAACGAAATTCGACAGTGATAGTTAACTCTGATTAATTTTTCTTGAAACATCAATTTTATTGAATTTTCCAATGTTTAACTCGTTATATATCATTATAGTTTTTTTGTTAAAAAAAAAAAAATTACGTCCCTGCTTTTTCTAATTAATTTAGTGATTTTAAATCGTAGATTTCCGTTGTATCCAATTCGTGGATTTTCTGAAATTAAGAGTCTGATAACTACTTAATTCCACCTAATTCTATAATTCTCACTGATGGCCACACATTCGAAGGTGGACAAAATTAAAATCTTCTCAGCTAGATATAAACTTCAAATAACAATTAAAAGTCAAACAACAGATCGTCCATTATTCGTTGAATATTGAAATTTGTATTTATCCGAGCTTCGTTGTAAACAGAGTTGAAGAATTATTCAGAGTTTACGGCACTCGTCAACGGAAGTATAATTTAAGATTACTGTACTTTCATCCAAGTTCCGGCTCGACGTGGTCGTAGATACACGCTATGATCGCCACGGAACCGTTTTATGGTCGCGATAGCAATAAAATATCGCAATGTGACAACTGGTTGAAATTTATCGACGATATTCTCTTCTTACTCTGTGACCGACGATACGTGTTTCTTGAGGCGAAAATTATTTTTTAAGAAGTGGGGAATCTTTTTGGCACCATATCGAAAGATTACAGCCTGCGTTTCCGTCAATGACTGTGCCTTGTGAAATCCTTTTGGAATCACCTTGTGCCGGCAGTCGGAGAAGTAATTTCGCCTACGTCGAAATGATAATTTTATAATCATGCAAATTACCTTTCCGCGCTTCAATTTGCACGTATCTTCAAACTTGATATTACTTTTTCGACGTAAACGTGCCAAGTTATTTTAGTAAACAGGAGTCCTAAAATAATTTTTGAGAAATTGTGAAGAGGATTATTACATGTATGCATATTTATCGAATGCTTTCCATGTATAAAAAAGACTTACACTAGTTTGCGTTGTTATCACGAATACGTGTATAAAGTATTAATTACACTAAATTAGTGACCTTGAAAATAGAAACTCTAAATAGAACCAAGGGCTGATTGAAACGCTCAGAACACTCTTTTTTTTAACACAAGTACCAATTAAAATTAGTTTACTTGTTTTTCAAATGTTTTTCAATCGTAAAATTGAATTTTAAACAAAAATGGATAAAAACGAATTCTGCATGGCTTGATTCGTGTAAAATGGTAGTTGCAAGCATTTTCGAGCTGCTATGTTCCAGTTAACTGTTCCCATTGACGAAACGCTATATTGTTCGGAATTTGAAATTGAGATCGCGTTCGGGTCCATTCAATTTTTACACAGGCGCGAATCGAAAAACCATCGAACTTGCATCTGAATTTAACGCGATACAGGTGCAACAAAAAAAAATAGGAGGACGAGAGAAATGATCTGGATTTTCTGGTCCCTTTTAAAATTCGTTTATCTTCTTTGCCGTTTTCCTGCGTTCTTTTTCGTCCGCGATACGAATAAATGGCCATCGCGTTCGCTCGTCGAGAAATGTAATAAAACAGCGAAGTAAAATCCGATGGATTTCTATTCGTGCGTGAATCGCGATTTCATTTCAATTTTAACATGTTATCGAAACGTGCTTCGTTTTGCAATTCCTGGCTCATTGTTTCAGGCTGATAAATGCGAATCGTGTTACTCACTTCACGTAGAAACAGTATTAAACTGTAATAATTGTTATCATTCAGCTCGACTTGAATTTAAATTTCGATTTTCAGAATTTTATTCCACTTGATATCAGACTGGTGCGAGCGAACGTCGAAATACCAAAAAATAAATTAAAACTTTCGTTGGGACTGGAAATAAATCACAATAATACGCGCTACTCTTCTTTTCCTGTTAGTCGTTTGGATTAAGTACAATTCTGACAGCTAGAATTCGTTGTATCTGTTCACGATTAAGTTTTTATTGGACATGGTGTCAAGAATTTTGCAAAATGATATTCAAAGTTGTATACGTTTTGCATAAAGAGAAACATAAAATTTGCAATTTCTGAACTTGTTTCTAGCACAAAAAAAATTGCATAACTCCCCTTGTTTATCGTAAAAAGTAATTTCGACTTAGCTACAGGGATCCCTTTGCATCTTCGATGAACAAGCGACGCGCGAAGGTGATGGGTCCATCTGAAACGGCGAGCACGTATCGGTTGCGCAACCATGCGCTGGTCTGCAGCAACTGGCTCTCTTTGAGACGTGTTTCAGACATCGGGAACGCTCACGGATCTCCAATCGCGACGCTGCTGCTCGTGTCCCCCGAGTAAATCGCGTTCCAGTTTCGTATTCGAGATTTAGAACAAGTGCAACGAACGTCTACGGATTTTCTTGCGTGGCGCCCTGCATTTAATGATATAATCCTCGCGAACATCGCTCGGCCATCCAAGACCGTTTCGTTCGATTGCTCTGTCGCCTCGCATTCTTTCCCGAACATGGAAGATTAATGTTTCCACGTCGCGGAATAAGTGTTCTCTCTTTGACGCGTGTTTCTGCTGGGAATGCGTTTGACATGTCGCAACTGTTTAGACGAGTACCTGTCTCGCTTACAAATTTAACGCTGGCCTCTCGGTTAAGTAACATTTTCATCGAGACCTTGATTCATTTCCACTTATTTCATCGACGATATTTAGCATCGAGATAAGTAATTCTGAGAGTTGTATGTGCGTGTTTCCTAATGCGAGAGGAGATATTGCCCTATTTCTCCGAATTGAATGGCTGGAAATAACGGCAGATCTTAATGATCTTTGACTGAGAACTGAAGAAAAATTTGAATGTTTCTTTTCTGTGGCTTGGGCTATGAGTGGCACGGTTGATGCGATAATAATGATGTAAAAATGTAGATTTAACGCGAACTTAATTATTTCTACGTGTACCAAAACATTGGAAAATAGAGATGGAAAATAATACATACGTTAAATAAATTCTGTTTCTTCATTTTCCATAAAAGGTGTACAGTATATTTTATTAATATACAGGGTGAGGCGTTTAAGACAAGCCACCGAAATAATTGGCTTACTTTTAGCGATAGAAAAGAAAAAGCGTCAAGAGTTATTTGATTCCGAGGGGCATGTAACGTGTTGCCAATAACTTTTTTATTGGTGAAAGCGTAGAGAAGATGTGAAGGTCGACTTTATTTTTTTAAATAGAAAGATGAAATTCGAGATGATTTCATATTTCAAGATGAATACAATGACCTATAGTTGAAGATCATTCAAGGTTACACAAGTTAACTGTAATAAAAAATAAATTGTTTCAAGGAACCCTTCAAATATTTCATTAATTCTCTTATTTGTGGATTTACTGCTACAGCAAGTGTTCAAAATAATGACCTTCGTGTTGATGTAGAAAACACTGCACGATGAACTTTATTTGGATTAATTGCAATGCAAGCTCTTTGAAGTCATAATTGGTTCATAATGTTGCTCGAATATGTTTCAAATATTTTCAACGCACTATTACATACATACTACAGTTCAACGAATGTTGAAACTGCAGCATACCAATCTTCATGCAACATCCCTGTAGTGTCCCACGACGTCCCAGAATTCCACATGGCACGAGTGTTCGGAATTAACACATGGCTTGCTTCTTCCCGGCGAAATCGAAATGATTATCAAATTTCATTGGCTGGTGCAACGGCTGGACAGTGTTCGCGAAGAAGGCAGCTTTCATCGGGTTGCGGAGAAAAAAATGTTAAAACGTTGCAGGTCACCGGCTGGTCCGACGAGTCTCGACGGTGATCGTCGCGTCCCTAGAGACCAGAACGACGTCCCAGTTTCCAGAAAAGATCGTGCCTGGTCGAGTTGTTCGTGCGCCCGTGAAGGGGAAAAGGATTTCTTGATTGAAACGTACGGTTCGCTCCGGACGCGCCGTGGAATCGATCGCCATATGTTAGAGAGAAAGTATAATGAAAATATCGTTTTCTGGCGCAAAAACGAGATCGAGATCGATTAGAAACGCGACCTAACGTAATGATTCTTTGGCAGAAGCTGGAAGTGAGTTGTCAGACGATGTTGGGCGTATAATTAACAGTCATACGATGACGCTATTATCGGGACAGGTAATTTCGCCAAGTATCCATGCAACGCTGTAGATCTTTCCTCGAATATCTTGTACTCGTTTAATGAAAACTAATGCTCTGTCAGATTGGTAATTGCTTCGCGGGAAGTCAGTTTAGTTTCTTCCTTCTCTATCGTGGATCTCTGTTATCGCGTTCGAAGAAAAGCTGGAATTTTCTTACACCAGCTCCCGTGCACATTGCTGGTGCGATATAAATCCAATTAAAGACAATTATGTAATCTCAATTGTAGTCTCTAAAGCATGCGTTTGGCTGTCATTATTTTGTTAAAATTTAATTAATTTAATTGACCGATAAATTGAATTACTCCTACTCTTCTATTTCCTTAATTAAGTTTCATATGCATTGATATTACCGAAAATCAGCTGAAACTGTCCTTATTCTATTTGCATATAAAAAATACATTTAAACTCAATTTTAAATCGTAAATTAATACATAATAAGCCGTCCACTGTACAAATCGACTAACTCCACTTTTTGAAAAATCTGAAATTTAAATGTCGAAGCACTTGATATAGTCATAACTTTTTATATTTATAATAACTTTCCTGAAAGAGAAAGAACTTTTTTCAATATTCATTTGAAGTTATATCATAAAGGGAAGTTTAAAAAACAATGTACATTACTTCATCACATTTCTCAACTTGTTGTTTTATGGAGTTAATCGATTTCTGGAATAAACGGCTCATGTGTCCTCTTAAAACTCAATCTCGAAGCCTGCAAGAAACTTTGTAGGGCGAGCTCGTAATCGAACGTTTCCTTCAAATTAATCGCAATGGATTAACACACACAGCATGGCAAAGCACTGCTAGCGATCGTCGCTTTAACGACAATATAAACGTCCCACGAGCTTTGATAAATACTCTAACGTAGACGCTAAATTAAACCGTGAAAGTAAATAAATTGTGCTAATCGCTCCGTCACGCTGAAAAATCCTCTTTTCTCTAATCGAAGACACCGTTTTTTTTTCGTCGCTTCTGGGGCCGATGACACGGCCCCTGGGAAAATTTCGCGGTAAGGGAAACTAATGACGCAGGAACGATCGAGTGTGTGTCATTAGCGGCTGCGCTGTCCGTCCTCCGGGAACATTAATAAAAACGGTAATGGACCGGTCGACGTTGTATATTGGTGACTTTGATGCGCTTCTCGTGCACCGACGACTTCACGACCGGATTCTTCTTCCTCTTCTCCTTCGACTAACGAGCACCGCCGATATTTCTTTATTAATTTTTCTTACCCGCGTGCCGTGGCCGTAAGGAAGACGATTCGGCACGACGCATGGTGAAATCACGTCGACATCGAAAGGTCACTTCTCGCTCGTCTATTCGTTGCAAAGTCTCTAATTAATTCGTTTGCGCTTGAATCCCTGTCAAACTGTCGCGTTGCATCCGGGCACCGAGAAACTATCGATAAATTTCACGGATCTTTCACTCGAAAATGCTTCCATATCTGGAAGTGGTTGCAATCTATACAGTCACATATCTCAACATCTTTAAAAGCCAATCTTCAATCTACAATTTCAATTTCAATCGAAAATCGTGACAAAGGCGGCCGTGCCTGAAAAGAATCAACGAAGAGGAATTTGACTCATCGGTTTCTCCCTGTATGATCATTTGCACCGACGAGCCTTTTCTTCGTTCGTGCGCTGCTTCTTCATTGGCTGACCGACTGCGCCGTGTAGTCATTAGCGAATCACCGACAGACGTTACGAAGGTTTCATTTGACTATTCATTTTCCCCACTACCCTTTGCCTTCGCCGATCGAAGGGTCTCGAGTGAGCCTTTTATCGGTGATACTTTGGCCTCTTCTTCAAAGTATTTAACGGTCTAGAACTCTGGATCGTGGCAGCGGAGCTGGCTCAAAAGCGGTACAATAGGATCAAAGAGCGTGTACTCTCCTTGCGCCAAGTACCATTTCCCCTTGCATCTTAATCGCGAGGTCAATGCTTTTTAGGCTACAGCCTGATCGAAATCAACTGATCCTTTGAATATAGAGTGCTCTAATTTTTTTCCACGTATTCTTATATTATATTCACATCTTCAACATGCTCTTCGACATTGATCGGCTCGGTTCGTGGGCCTCAGAAATTGCAGTCCGAATGCCGTTCCCGTTGCGACAAGCGTGCGTATCGAACAAGTAAACACGCGTTCTTTTAATTGCAAGTTAATTTACAGCCGCGCGCGAGTCGGATCATTGGCTGGCACGCATTCCCAGCGAGCGTGTTAAATAACATTTATGTTAATGGGAATAGGTGAGCCAATATCCTTCGAAAGAGGTTAAGATATTGCTTGGGTTTCGTAACACCAGCGACTTTGTAGGCGTTTCCTATAATGGCACCTACATATGCCTGGATAACTCTATTTGCGCGCCGGCAAAGGCGGAAATATATATACTTGGAAGAAAAATCGCCCAAGTCGTGAGTATTGGCGATAAACGCCGATGTACGAGCGTGCCACAGTCGCTAATAGCGATCTAGACAATGGTATATTTAAAATTTTATCGTTCGCTCAACGAGCAACGTTATGAATCATGTGCAATCGTGATTTATTAAGTGAACACGAACGTGGTCACGTATCCTTCGCGTATTTTTTTTAATACACTTGTGTAAATTCTTTCGGCAATTTTTTCTATTACATCTCCTCCTGTCGTAAATTAAATATTATTAGTGAGAATTACAAAATATAGACATATCCAATTGTGTTACATTTTTATAATATTTAAAGCATTAAAGCTTAAACGATTTTAAATTAAAGCTATTAACGCATTAAAAGCTTTAACATTGAAAGCGTTAAGTCGAGAATATTGCTGGTAACCTAATACGGCTGTTAATGGCCCAAGGTCAACAGAACGGATAAAAGATTACCAGCGAATCCAGGCTTGATTACGAGAGACAATTAAAATGGAGTCGGTTGTAAAATCAAAAGCAATGTTTCCATCAGGCAACACGGAAGTGCTTGTGAATCGTCTTGATTGGGATTGCGTTTAATCTCCACCAGATGCACGCCTACAATCGCCATCGCTGTTCCATTCTAATATTCTCCATCCATAGCGAAGAGCACCGTGCATTTATCAAGCTGATGCTCGCGCGAAAGGTTGGCCCGCGCGCTTTTAGCGACCGCTTTCTTCCTGCTCGAGATAGATCTAGCGATAAAGTGATTAGAGTCTCGCGGAATTTTCTCGCGTGGGTGGCTAATATATCCGCAGGATGAAACGATTGGAGAGTAAAAGAAAAGCGTGGAAATTGAAGCGACACGGACACCATGAAGTCATCCTCATTGCAATGCTTACACTTGAAAGTTTATTTACGGTGGGAATTACTTAATAATTTTCACGTATCTACAGATAAAATACTTTACATATTTTATATAAAAATAATGAAGTACGTCACATTTTCCAATTAAATTTGCGACCCTAATGAATTTTGAAATGTGCTTTTACATTCTTCATATATTTCAAAATGCTGGAATATACAATACATATTTTTCACATCGTATATAGTTTAAGAGGTTCATAAAGAAAACATAAGATTGGATTACATGAAATGCTTAGTACAACAGATCATTGCACGTAGAACGACAGATAATCGCTACTCAACCTTCCATGGCGTAGTGACTGAGTACCATTCCTTTATTTACTGTAACACTTGCTGTGTAACGTATGCCAATAACATTCAGCATGCTGCTCGTGTCTATTGACAAGAGAAGATTATCGATTTAAGCAGGTTTGCAGTTGTAACGCACTCGTGACAAGGCCTGTCGAGCGATTGTAGTTGTACATCTGCAAATAATTGAATCGAACAAACGCGTTATGCAAGTGTAATCGTCGAGCCTCCCAGTGGCTGACATTGATCGAAATCAATCAGATTACCACGTTTCCGATCAAATTAGCTAAGTGAAGGATGAATTAAAGTATTGATGTTCATGAACTGTTTTATTCGCATAGGCTCTTGGAGCTTATAGTGTGTGGCCATTTTCGTTGACCAGTACTTTAATTATTTTGAATAATTAAGAAAGTGCTTTGCTTAAATTACGTCCTCTTAAATTCATACTTAATGTTAAATCGTCTTTAGGTGCATTTTAATCTGGATTATTTTTAAGTTCGAAACCTCATTTGTTATTTGAAAAACAAGCGAACCCCTTTACTATTATTACAACATCCCAATGGTGATTACCATCGAGACTGCAAGGAATTAATTCACGATACATCTATTAAATGAATAATCACCAAGGCATACACATATATTTACTTTTACAAGCTTATTGAAGATCGAAGAATTGCAACAGTAAATCATTCCGCTATTTACGAGTATCGAGTATCGAGTATCAACGAATCTTTCCACTATGGAGTTTCTTATACCATGAAAATAAAATCCTAGTTACGTGCCTGGCTGCCAGTTCGTACTATTATAACCAGCTTGGGCGATTAATCATCGAGCACGAGCTTCCCATTGTTCTGACATCAGTGTTCAGTCGCGCGCACGAAGCCAGCAACTAACTTACCCAGGACAACGGAATATAACTATCTCGGAGTTGTCCATCGGATTCTTATCGGTGACTAATCTGTGTTCCAATGTATCTATCTTTCTGCCGGTTAAACAATCGTGGCTGGGTGCTAATTCCCGTCGACGCGTTGTCTCGGTGGCGTAACGGAAATTGCAACCGTTTCGCTCAGAGTCGTGACTGCAATTGTCCGTGGAAATGTATCGGTTCGACAGACACCGCTGACGTTAATAACTTTTCGAGAAGCTGGCTGCCATTCGAAAACAAAATTTATGAAGCGGTTGACGATTTTATTACGCTCGGGTTAGGTTTGGCGACAAACGTCAGGGTTTCGATGACGAAAACTTTGCGCAGAGATAAAGCATCGAAAAATACTCGACACGTGTTGTTTTATTGGATTTATTTGAGTAGAAGGGATGGAACTACCCTGGGATGTGCGAGCGAAATACCTGTGTTTAGATCATTCATTTCTTGGAGACTGATAGAAGTGGAAGGAAATGTTATATATGAAAGAAGTTTGGTTTGAAGTGATATCGTCTAAATTAAAATTTCATCGAAATGGTGTCACTGTAGCCGAAGAAAGTGATTCTTCTATAAGGGTGTCAGAGCTAGACGTTATTCGTGAGTTGGATTCATATTTTGGAAAAATTGATTTGTCAGCTTTGAACAACCATCGGCTCAATGAAAATAGTTTACATGTGTGTATCATATGTTGTAATATCCTAACATAGAATAATAATACGTCCTCATTCCTACGTGTGGATTCAAATTAATAATTACATTTTCAAGCGCTATATAAACACAAAAAAGTAACGTATCACGAGGGACGTGCATGCGCAGAATAGCACGATTGATTTGATCTGACAGCCTGCGTACTCCCTAACTACGGTTCTTCGAGATGTCTTTGCATTAGGAGCACCGAGTCCTATCAATCCTCGCAGTGGGAATTCCGATCGATACCGCCGGGAGACTCGAGCGAACTGTATCGACGCTCGTTAAGCTTATCTCATACAAATTGAATTTACAGTTAGTTAAAGACGACTCAGAATGCAATTTGAAGTAGGAGCATCGGGCTACGATGTCGAGAGAAATTACAAGGATAAAAACACGGTTACATCCTCAATTATTGAATGTATTTCTCTTTGGAAGACAATAAGGATAAAGCAAGATGTCTAAGAAGGACCAGTGACTCGAGCCAATTATCAATTAACATTGAAATTATTATTAATTGGTTCGAGGGACACTTTCGTTTACTGAAATGTCAGTAAAATAAAATGTTCTTTTATTGTTTTCAATATAAAATGTTCAGAAGTTTAGAGATCCAAGTTTTGAAAATCGACAAAGAAGCTATCGTTGGAAGTAATGATTTGTTTTCTTACGAATCACGGAATTTTGAAGCGAACTCAGCCTCCTAAATTTAAAGCTACACGAATTACGTCATTTCTAAATAACGACAGAAATTTTTCTTAAAAAATAACCGAGCAGATTCTTAGGCGGCTTTATCCTTCTGAAAGCTTCTTAGTTTTCATACTAGATGGATCCCTGGCGACGATCCACGGTGAAAGATGCAACCCCACCGCAAATTCATCGGGGTCGATTTTTCAGTTTCTTCGCGAGTTTGATAGCTGCCTGTCGCGCCGTATTAAAGCATCCCTATAAAAGGAAACGCGTGCACGAATAATATACGCTGTTTGATTAATGATGGAATCGCGTATCAGCATCTGAGTATCTTACCTATGGGATCACAATTCGACCTAGCCGGGAGTAGGTTTAATCAACCTTTTCATTATACGCGCCATAGCGCAGCCGCGAGTTGATAGATCGCTTGGACGTCGAAGGTGATGCGATCTTTTGGTCGTCGACTATCAACTATGAAACGTGAGTCGCTCGAATCGGGCTCGGTTTATGTAAATTCAAATTGAACGCGGAGGGAGCACGGCGCACGTTTTCGAGAAGTACGGAGCCGAGTGACGTACGTCCGGATGCAAATGAAAACGTTAACGTGGAAAAGGGAGAAACTCGATGAGAGAACGTAAACGAGCTGCGAGGAAAGAATATCGCGTGAAATCGACGCATGGCAGCGTCGTCTTTCAGCAACAATCGTCGTATACGTGTCTCCGTTGAAGGAAGCGATGATTAATGAACATCAGCAAAGAATAACTTTCAATTTTTCTGGTGTTTCTCCTCGGTGCTCGGCTTCTCCCCGCGTTTCACTGTGGAGTTTCGAATTTTTTCATTAATCGACACTGTGAACTTTCTTTCACTAGAAATTGGTGTTGGATTTTGAGTTTAGGGAAAATTGAATAGATAAAATTTACAAACTTCGCGCACACGCAAGAGTCGGAGAGATTGAAAATCAAGTGACAGGATATCTCACGACTAACTGATCGCGTACCGCCACCTGCTCCACCATACTTAATGTTTTCCCGTGACAGGACATTTTACCCAGAAAACCCCTTCATTGCTTTTTGGCGGACTAAGACCCAATTGTAACGGAACATTTTTTTGTTAATATAGTAAAATCTTCTTATACGCACAAATTTTTATACGATAAGTGCACAGATATCATTCCCACTACGGACCACTAATACCAGCTACGGCTCCTTGATGTTGTCCCTGCTAATCTAAATCTAATTTCACTTTACACTTTTGCACTTCAATAAGTAATCGCGCATCAATAAGTAATTAGTTTGTGGTTTCAGTCACCATCCAATTACGTTTCTTTTGAGTAGCTTCACGTGTGGACGAACTTATAATAGTTTCCGAATTTCCTCTCCACTTTTCAAGCTGTGTAACGGGACATATTTATTATGTTACTACCCACTCATTTCATCGCCTCACAGCATTTTTCACCATATAACGGGACATGAATTTCGGCTGTTTGAAAATAAAAAGATTTTCAATCTTAAAAGTTAACATTTTGTAAATTCCAGAGGGTGGACTCTTTTATTTATTAAATCAACAAAATCACTGCTAATCATTCAAAAAAATTCCTATGACATTGCAAAGTACTTATAAATAAGTGCACGAAGTTTGAAACCGATATGTCTAATAGTTACCTCTACACAAAATTCCAAATAGCATCAAAGTCTTCGAGCTCATAGACCTCTCACCACCAGTACCTTGTGAAACATCTGCTTGAATCGTTGGGTAACCGAATCACAACCAAACACAAGTTCTACAGTAAGCATAAAGCTACTAACGAGTGGCTAGCATAGTTCCTAGTGACCTACTCATCGTTGAAAGGGAGAGATTCCGCTTAGCTCGCGAGTGGATCCCTTCGGCCGCCATCGCTGTACCCTTGCACAAGAAACGGAACCGCGTGCGCGCGCGGTGTTAAATCCGTGGAGCGTATTTATAAAACGGCCCATAATGAAGCAGTTATGATGCTGACAGCACCGAAGCGGACCTGCTGTTTCTAACGCGCCTCCTTGCGACGTAAAACGAAGAATCGGGGATGAGCACTCGTCGTTTCCAATTTATTTCGCGCCACCTGCGCTCGTCCGGCCATAGAAAGTGATGTATCTAATTTATGGAATTATCCCCGCGTGAACAAGGGTCAATTAACCTCGATCACCGGTTTAGAAACCTGTTCAGTTTGTACGACATTTGTTCGAGTTTTCTTAGGCTCGCTCCCGATAATCCGACGGACACGCTCACGTACTTTCGTTTCACGACGCCCGTACTAGGCGGTGGAAGTGATTTTGAATTGTTGAAGGAATTACGCAAGTGGTAATAACTCGACTTAAGGTAAACTTGACTACTCAACGAACGGGAACGTTTTCAAACACCGTTTTCAGATTTAACGAGACTGATTTAAGCTGTATCGCGAGAACAACACTAATATGAAAGTGGTTTGGCTGTGTTACGCAATTTATTTGTTTTAATGAGTGTATTGTATGCGAAGGAGACAATTTTTTAAATTTTCTGACACAGTTTATCTAAATATTTGTGGAATGATATCGTATGAGGCTATCAAAAGTGATTTTTAGTCAAACTAAGTATTGTTTAGTTCGGTTCCTTTGGTTTTAAAATTTAATTAGTCACAAAAATGTAACATAGGTATCCAATTCCCTTACCTTCCTCACATATTCCAACGAAACTTGTATTACCTGTCACCTGGCACTTTCATCAAAGAGACGTTGCTAACTGTTTCCCCTTTTGTCCAATAGGAAGAGATCGGTGAAATCATCGAGTCGGCCCCGACGACTCCGTTGACCATCACGGAGGAGCCAAGATACTCTACGCAGCCAATAGTCCAGCAAGCGAGCTACTCGAACGAGTCGTACCAACCAAAGCCGTTGCCGACGAGGATCGTCTTTAGACGACAAAATTCTGTAGGCAGGAGCTGCCCAGCCGCCGACGACATTGGCGATTGGTCCAACAGCATCCTGGCCGAGTTGAACACGATCATCGAGAAGGAGATCCACGAGCTGACCAAAGAGAAATCGAGACAGGAGCCTCAGCGTGCCAGAAACAAGGAAGAGACCTCCGTCTTGCGGTACAAGGAGCTGCTGAACGAGTTCGGCATATCGGACAGCGAGAGTTCCGCGGGAAGCTCGTGCGGGACGAGCATCGATCGATCATCGTCCCGGCGAAACAAGGTGATCCGCGATCGACGAAATGGAAAGTTGTTCTCGGACGAGGCCCATCGCTTCCTGTTGAACTCGGACTACCACGAGTCGCAGGAACGGACCGTTTCGACGGAAAACGGTCAAAGAATGAGCGAGAGCCTACCCGAAAACCTGCAGGACGTCGTCACGAGACGTTACCCAGCCGATGATGTCACAGACTTCGGGACGGATTCCTCGCCGATGAACTTCACGGAGAGTCAGATCGATTACACTTCTAGTCTACCCTCGAAGCTGAGGGACGGGTCAAGCGCCAAGTACCTCGAAAGCAGTTACGATGAACCAAAGAAACACGTAGAGATAAGCTCGATGACCAATGAAGTCGCCAACGACAGCAAGGTTGTCTCAGCGTCTTCGCGAATCGACGAGAAAACTATCGACGAATCGAACGCCAAATTGCCACCGAGACAGCGCCCGGACGGTTACAGAAAGACCAGTCTGCCCGTGAACCTGATGAATCAGAAACGAAGAAGGGTGCCTAGGCTACCCAGGATACGATGCAACGACGAGCAAATGGATCTCGATTGCGACTGCGACGTGGACAAAGTTCGAGGTAGATCGAGCTCGTTGGACGCGGCTGGGGCGAAATCGGCCCCAGTCACGCCGACCGAGGAGAAAAGATCGCCGTTCTCCAAGCTCCTATGGAAGAAGCACACGCCTGTGTTTCGCGAGAACTCGCAGGACGTTGTTCTCGTGAGAGTGTCCTCGCTACCCGACCAGGACTTCCTCGATTCGGAGAACGAGAGGGTGAACGGAACCGCGGGCAAGAAGAGGATTAATTCGAAGGACGGGCTCGCGAAGAAGAGGGCCGTGTCGCCGTTGACTTTACGATCTGATGTGTCCGCGAAGAGGTTGTCAGAGTCTGATAAGGACGTCAGGGAGATCAGCCCCGTGGATCTGAAAAAGTTCACGCTTTCGAGATCGAGGGCCAACGACGTGGGCGTTAACTGCGATCTCCCGGAAGACGACAATGTCGAGTCGGTCGGCAGCGCTGATAGCGGGAAGTTTGGTCGGATGCAGAACCTCGACCCGAAGAAAATAATGGACGAGCAGAGCTCCGGATCCGGTTCGGTGAGTCTTATATGCGTTTTTATTCTTCATTTTTTTTTTTTTTTTCTTTCGAGGACATCTCTTTGTAGGAGGGTCCAAAGTTATGAGTATCAATCCTACTATCTCTGTTATGGGGTTCTTTTTGACTGCCAGGAATTCCTGACGTTTCTTTTTGATCGTTGAGTTCCCGTTACTCTAGATCATGCGTCACGCGCCAGTGTTTTTATCATTTGTTTAGTTGGAAGATGGTGCCTGTTAGTAGCCCTTTGAAATAGATCCGCGCAGTGGGCACTAATGTTCATTCGTTGTATCTAAATCATAATTTAGATTAAATGAATAGAAGTTTATCTGAATAAGTGGTAGTCGAATGGACTTTCCGAGTAAAGCATTATGGGTAACCCTTGTTTATTATTCTATTCTATCACCTAGTTTGTCACCTAAATCTACGAGAATGCGCACGAATGTAAAAATATATAAAATCTCGAGAATAAATTATTCTATTCGAAAACGTCAACATTAGCTGAATGGACGTGATATTATTAAGCAATAAGGAAATACGATACTTTCAGCTACCAATATCTCTTCAATCTTTGTTATCGAAGATCCGAAACGGTTCTGGCTCTTGTTGCACGGGCAGTCCACCGATGGATTCGATCACTTGCTCCGACATGGCGACGCAAACTTCGCCAGCTATTTCGAGAAGTTCGAGTTTTACATGGGTCAGCGATTGCGAGTCTCCAAGAGGTAAGTCTTCTGTCTTTTCGAGTACCCTCGAATCTTCCCTTGCTAATTGATCATTATTGAGAAATTTGCCTCGACTTGAACTTGAATTACCAATTATTGTAGCGAAGTCAAAGTCGATATGAAGATTTTAAGATATCTCCACATGGTTTCATATAATGACGTAATAAGTTTAACGGATAGCGAAGATTATGGGTATAACAATGAAGTTATGTTTAACTATTTTAAATTGGTAAAAATAGTGCAACATAGAAGAAAATTAAAAACGAAACAAAAACATACAAACTCACACTTACACAGCAAAAATCTCAACCCACTTTCAAAACGATTTACTTCAAACGAAGCTGCTCCCTACGAAGACTCGCCACTCGATAATCGTGCTTAATTAACTTAATTATCGCCAGCAGCGAATACGAGTTAGAGAGACGATTACAATTTCGAATTTCAAAGGAATTGTCGCATACAGACGCTTGATTCGTATGTTCGCAGCGGAATCGCAAATGGATTTTCAGTCGTTGCAAGATGAAAGCACCCTGGATCCAGCATCTCTGCAAGACACCGTAGACGACGACAATAGATCCTCGTCTTCGTCGCAGGATTTGCTGCAAAGCATGGACGAGATTTCCTCCGGAAGTCTGTCGCCGGATACAACCGACAGAGCATCTCCGCTCGAAAGTGGCATTGGCACCGCTAGCCCTCCCAGAAGTACAGATCGACGGATAGTTAAGCGTAAGTCGATTATCCTTTCTCGTTACGGCGTTACCTGTTGAGCAATAATTCCAGCGAATCGCTCATAGAACTCCTGCTGTGAGAATTTTACGTCAAAATCTGAAAACGATCGTTTATGTTCTCGTTACCCTTTTATCATGGCGCATGGACGGTAAAGAAAGATAAATTAACACCTCAGACAAGAGGAATTTTTTGCTTTTGGTACTCTATATTTGTTCGTTATAACTATTAGGAAATGAGCACATAATTTGGAGCATTTTATGTGTCTTTTTTTGGAGATTCGATCATGTCTCTAATGTAAAATGTTCTTAATTTGGGATTGCAGGCTGAGATTCCATTTATAACCAAGATGATACTATTTCGATCTGTATATTTTTGTAATTATAATTTTTACTTCGGTCGCTGAGCGTTAAGATTCCATTCCAACCTGTAAATAATCAGCTTACAGCTAATATTTCCGCAATTAACTATAACATATAACTGCCTGTTTGAGCATAAAGAGCAACTAAAGAAAGTTTTGTTTGGATTGGACAAAAACAATGGGACTTAAAAGGCAATAACAATCACGCAAATAACAAGTTTTACATTAACAATATTTTAAAAGATAGAGGATTATTCTACAAAAACTAATCGCACTAATACAACCTATACAAAATAGTATAGAATAATATAATTGAAATATAGAAGGTTCTATGGCAACATAAATAAAGGACTATCTTCGGAGATGTTAACGACGACCAAACAATTCGTCCGTTTTGTGATCGCAGCCCCGTCGTCCAACAAGTGCCATCGCAAGGAGACCTGGGAGAGGATCAGGCGACGTCCGTCGAAGTTGAGCTCGCGAAACGACAAGCATTCCCAAGACGTGTGGATCAAACGCGAGAGCGTGCACACGCAAACGAAAGAAACCGACGACCAATATTCCCAGGACGCGGTGGACAGCAGCAGCGGCCTCGACGACACCCTGCCGAGGATGAAGCCCCTGCGCCCCACGAATCTACCGCTGTGTGAGTTTCATTATCGCGCATCGACGTCCCAACGCGCTAATCGCGCCTCTAAACACGCCTCGTAGAAATGCAAATTGGCAAACCAGGACTCGAAAGCTCGGTCCATTCAGCCGACGATATTTTCCAAAGACAAACACCACTTTTGTATCGTCGGTTTGCAAAGCAATTAAACGCCTCGGGCGTGCAGTCCGATCGTGGAAAAATGTCCGACGAAAATTAACGTTTACTCCGACTGGATGGAAATAGATAGCGCGTGTAAAAATCGCATTATCATGCGAGACATGATCGGCCGAAGTAAAGAACGATCGTTATTTTCACACGGCGACGCGTAACGGGCATCCTGTCTAATAATTTTCCGATAACATCGCTCGAACGAAGCTTTCACCCTTCGATGCTCGCAGTGGATTTGATAGTTCGTTATGAGTAGGATCGTCTTCGATTCGCGTCGGGGAACGGCGATTGGGAATTCGTAGTTAACGTTTGGTTAGCGACAACGAATCCGTAGTTTAAAATAAAATTGTTTATGTGGGATTTGTGACAAATTGCAGAGTGTCGTGGTAACCTTACTCATCGATAAATTGGTGACGAGTGGACTGTGGATTCGATGCCTATTTGGCTTATACAAATGTGAAGAATTATTTGCTAAATGTGAACAATCAAATATGCTCTTTCTGCTATTTTCAAAAAAACCAATAAGTACAAAATTAAAATTACAATCATAAACAGAACAGAATCTTACGGAATGAAATGATTTCGTAATACTACCTTCTTTGAATGTTCAAATGAAATAGACGTGGAGATCTGAAAATAATACCGATATCACTTGGATTTGAAGAACTAACCGAGAAATTCTGATAGTTATTGTTCACTACCTCAGAAAATATTCAACGATAGTACTCATGTAAATGATTAAACATTTTTCGGTTCTCCATCTATCTATGAATGTTCATTAAAATCAATGCGCAACCTGTCCCCTTGTCGAGAGTATTCTTAATAGCTTTTCGCAGCTCGGATCGTCTCATCGCGATGGAGTGAATAATTTATTTCATCGTCTGATCGATAGGTCTGTCCACCACCGCGAGCAGTTCGTTAAGCTCTGGAGAATTGTTGGAAATGCCTCCACGAGCACCTTCCTCGCCTTCTGCCGCGAGCCTTCAGCTAAAACCAGAACCCTTGACCGTGGAGATGGGCGGAAAGAGCAGCAGCGCGCCGTTGTTGGAAAATAACGACGTCGAAAAGACCAATGGGAAAACGCCGGTGAGTACTTTCTTCAAAAAGTTAAAAAATCAGATGAAATGGCATCTGAAATAAATTATTCGTTATTCAATGACCAACAAATTTTCTCGTTTAATGATGTTAATCTTTTTTATTCGGGAAAGTTATTATAAATATAAAAAGTTACGACTATACCAAGATACGCTTAAATTTAAGATTTTCCAAAATGTGGAGTTGATCGATTTATGCAGCGAACGGTTCAAATATCCGTTTCCAAGAACCGTACCTTTTGTATACTCTGAATTCATTCTCGTACTCTTTCTCTAAATACAAAATAAAATTGCATGCAACGAGAGCAATGCTGGAACCACCTGAGAAAACCGTTTCTAACAATGCTCGTATACGACTGCATGCGAAGGATATGCTCTTCCTTAACGATCGACCAACGGGACCGTATCGATGATAAATAACCTGGACGTCCGGATAGACTGACAACTGTCCTAACCCGTACGGAGCGGTGCTCGTGGTCCAGAGAGATATTTCTTCAAAGTATCGATAACAAGCGGGACGCACGACTCGAAGAGTACGAAGTTCGGGGTTTAGCCAGAGTATCGTCCTAGCCTGGATACGATGCATTAATCACGTGGCAGTAAAGCGTGTATGGCATTTGGCATCGAGATTACCAAGCGGAGATACGTTCCTTCGAACTGTTGCTCCGTTCGGTGATCCGCACTTATGGGCCACCATTAGTCTCTGCCCACGTGAAGCGTGTACGTTGCGTGGCATTGACCATTGCGAACATGGTATTTGTATTTTACTCCGGTGTAGCGTGCCGTGTACAGTACGTGTGGGCTGGCCGAGGCCATCGTAAGATTGACACTTTGTTGGCACGATGAACCTTAATTTCCCTTTCATGACAGGTATCTCCACCTGCTACGAAGGCGAGTCGAATGTCTTGCAAATTAACCGATTCGCGCTGAATTGAATCGGTAAAACGAGACGTTCCTTAGCACTGGGTACTCGTGGCCCCTCAATGCGTTCCGCCTCGTGCCGTTTGCCACAATTTATGCTGAAAATGTATTATTATCGCGTCACCTTAAACGAATACGAGAGTTTGCTGAAGGGCTTGGGATCCTCGAATAATTTCATATTTAATCGAATTTCATATTTCGAGTAGTTTTAACTAATCATAGACCTTTAAAGTACGTGCTTTCGATGTAGTATATTTTTCAAATTAAAATCTAATTAAATTTCAAATTTGAAACCACTAATTTTATAAGACAACAGTAGCGATTATAGAATAGTATTTTTTGAATTCGTATCTGGTAAATTGCAATCTGAGAACAACAGCTTTCGTAGAAAACAAGAAGATATTTAACGAGTTCGAAAGCCAATGAAGTGTAGTACATCGAGGACGACCAATGCTCGTCGTAAAATTGAAACTTTGTTAAGGAGATCGTAGCCTTAAATTTTCCGTCGCAGCGGGGCTCTCGTCTCGTACTCGATATCTCGCAAGTGGATCAGATTTTCTTTAATGCAACGCGCGTGTGCAACTTGACAACGATTCTACAATTGATATTTTGTAAGCATGATAAGCTTCATGCTCCTCACGACGGGTATCTCCACCTACTCTCGAGATCCTTGGTACATCTTTCAGATGATATAGTATCGGGAAACGTCGTTTTTCAGCAATGTTGATTTAAATTGGTTTTATTAATTTATAAGTAGCAATACTAAAAAGTAATGGACTTTTTAGTATTGTTTGCAAAAGTTTAATTTCTGGTTGGAAGCAACCAACGCCCGCAGCGAATAGGAGGATCGATACTCGTTTGAACTCCTTGCTAATTTTAGATACTTCGTCCATAGTTTTCACAGTTAATTAGTTGGTGCAGTTTTCTTTGTCGCTTTTTGCGCTAGAGGTTAATTTGGCTTTGTTCCTCGTTGGTCTTCTCCGTTCATCTTCCCGTTGGATTAACATGAACTTCCGCTCACGTTTTCTTGGGAAAATTATAATTTAATTCTGATTGAAACGTTTCGGGGCCTACGCTAATTATTCATTTTCTGAACGGTGCAAGGTTTCACGGATAAATTAGGTTCCCGTTGTTCTCCACGTTTTACAGATTGTCTATAGTGTATAATTCTATAGTTCAGAGATTTCTCTTTAAGAAATACATAGATTTGTATAGATGCTCATCTTAGATGTATATTCTGTGGTACCTCTGTCCTTTCAATTTCATTAATTATTACTTTCAATCATTATTTTAAGTTTCTTCATTCCGACACAGACACATCCTCTATTGTATATATAGTGAGTCAGGAAACTACCCTTCAATTTCTGAGCTCAAATCACAAGTGACTTATTAACGAAAAAGATATATATTTTATTACTATGTATACAATCAAAACCATACCCTTCGTTGTGTTCATGTTCACGAATATTTGTCAATCACAAAAAGAGTCAAGTATCGTTCTATGTCCTGAGGGATGTAATATATTTCCGTTGGTCGACGTTCTATGGCAAATATCTTGGGGAATTTCTATATTTATCCAAAGGCCATCTTTGATATTAGCTTACACGTGTGTCGCGATGGCGTCAAGAAACTCTTTGGTGTTGAGTGATACCAACTTTGCGGGGAACGTAACGCGTGACGCGTTGAGTAATACGCATGTAATTTATGGGAATTTTAGCTCGACCCGGTTAGCGCCTCACACCCTGCTGATCGTCGACGGTGGATGTCCTATCTACGTAAATTGTTCAAGGTTAGCCTCGATGCTTTGATGCTAAAAACGACCCTTCGCGTCGATGCACAACCGAGCAACCAATATTCTGTTTACCTCCGGTATTTTTTCGCTGCCTCCAGGCGACCGAGAAAATATCATTTGAATTTTTCAAACGAAACATTCGAATTAGAAATGGGCACAATTTTATTTAAATAACGGATAACAAATGGATTTGAAGTATGTCAGTTTTCTCCTGACATTTATTTGATTCGAAAAGTCAATTTTTATTTATTCATTGTAGGGATACCCCTGTAGGAAACGTTAATATTTAATTTTAACGAATTAACAGATTGGAAAAAGGAACCTTCTAAAAATAACAAATAATTTCTACAGAGAAACTAAATGTATACCTTGAAGCTCAAATCGCATAAACTCATGGCTTGAAATGGTGGTTTCAAGTGAATTAACTGTTGATTATCTTTCATTACCAAAACCAGAATTTTCCTGTTTTTGTTATATTTTCGTCGATGCAGAGGCCCGGATGTTTAGCTAAACCACTATTGCATAATGCGCTCGATCGGGAACCCAATCAAAATAATTTCAGTCGTTTGTTTCTCCATCGTTCCATATTTATTATACTTAAAGCTATTCGTAACCTATAGTACCGAATAATTTTCCTTTCCACGTATAATGGAAAATTGCACATTGTTAAGAAGGTTAATCATGAAAACATGAATTATTATATTTTCATTGCGGCGAGTTTTTCATTTCCATATTTTAATATCTTAACGATAATGTTACTAGAAGGTTCAAAAAATTAGTAAAACGTAGTACTAATTTTTTGCATCCACCTGCTTTGAATTGCACCCGTTTATAAAGTTTCTATCTACCTATAACATTGAAGTACTCTGATAAACAAAATCTCGAGACGTTCATCGTTTAAGCTAATTATACGCTAATTGAAACCTCTGTAACGTAGAAACGAATAGTCTCGCTACCTGCTGAAAAAATGAATTTATAGAAACGACATGGTAAATTATGATTTCGTGAAATATTAACGAGCCCTCTATTTGCTGAATAATTACTTCCACTCGGTGCTAAAATTAATTCCAGCGGCGCACTTGAAAAAACAGAAGCGAAGCTTTCAGCTCTCGCTTCGCGATTAATTTTCTATGAATTCTCCGGTTACGTCAGGCACGTTGCTAAATTTTTTCGCGTTTTCAGTCTGCGCTACAATTCCACGAAAATTAACAGAACCCAGTTTGCTTTGCGAGAAAGCCAAACAGGCAATTATTTTTCTTGTAAATCTAGGTGGGTATAGAAAAAAAAAAAACAATGCTATTTTCGTGTTCTCTGCATATGAGAAATTGTGTTGTAAATCATCCGGCTTGCCGTTTGCGTGTAATTTTTGAGGCGTTGTGCGTTGCAAACACGCTCGCGTACGTTGTGTGGAATAAATGTTTATAGCGAGACAATAAATCATAACAGCAAGCTCTGTACGCGCTGTATTCCGTTTGCTTCGTACATTTTTGTCACCCCTGGGTGCAAAAGAATAATAAGGTACATAGTTTCCAGTACGGTGAATGTTGCATGAATTTATCGGTCTACTTGTGGTTTAGTCGTATTCGATACCTATATATCAGGAACGTCTTTTGTAGATGTGGCATAGATTAGCTGTTATTAATTAGTTTGTAATACCACGAAAAATTGTGATTTATCTCGGGCGATATTCTTGGCTTTATTTATGAGTCAACTTCGTTGCGTGCCTTTCGAAAAATACAGAATTTTAAGTGTAATACTGAATTATGCGAGTAATCGTATTTATTTTGTTGCACGTAACGAAGCAGTGGCGTATATTTAGTGTACTTTTGGTTTCGTGAATTCACAGTTTCTATAATTAAACTCAGTATTTCTTCTTTACTTCTTCTTTATTTTCATATTTATAAAGTGTAGAAATTAATTCTGTGCCTTAACATTTAATTATTTGTAACTCCATTTTAAACAGGGATATTTACCTATCATTTTGTTACATTCGTACCAAGTAAACACAAATTGCTTCGACATTTGTTCTCCTAGAATGTGTGACTTAGGGAAAATTAAAAGTTGTATGGTTTTCTTTTATAAACGAATGGTAAGTTTATCTTGAAAACTTACAGATTAATTTCTACACGTGATCCTTACACATCTGTGCTTTGTTTCAAATAATATAACAGTATATTGGAAGCTATTCGTATAAGCTAAACAATGAACATAATTCTCTTTAAATAGTGCAAATACTACAATTGTCCTTTTAATCTCATAATTAATTTTAATTGGACTCTTTTAATAGGATTATTTATTTTACGTGAAAACAATGACTGAAATTCTCTTGGAAATTGTAGCAGCAAAGATAAATGGAGACAGGTTGTTTATCAGGTCGGTTTTCGGATAGGGTTCGGAAGTGTCGATACACGAGGTGGCTGTTTGCGCACGAGTGAGCATCATCGGCTTGGCAAACATATGTTTTCGCGATACACACGTACACGGGACAGTCACGTTGGTGTTCGCGAGTGATCAAAGCTAATGGGGCAGCGAGCCATGTCGACGTATTAATCGGTTGGCATCCCTCATACCTCTAATAGCCGTCGTGTGTGGGTTGTGTGTTTCCAAAGGGCCTTAGGTGGAAGAGAACTTCCGCCGAGGAACGAAAAAATCATTGCACCCCGATCTATGTACTTAGCTACGAAGTTCTCCTGTAACAAGAGTTTTAGTGCCTAAGCGTTTTCTCAAATCAATGACGCGATTACTTTGAATTACTCTTCTCTTTACCCTAAATCACTCGAAACACTAACAATCATCTGTCTTAATACATTTTCTATAGAGTTTATCTGACCTTCAGACAGAGCCCTGATTTTCGCTATATTTTTGTTAGTCGCTACGAGTCTCTGAAATATGAAAACATATATTATATTACATATTTAAATTAGGAAAGAAAGTCAAATGTAGTTAAAAGTTCGAAGCTCCGCGTCCCTAATTAGCCCACTGTCAAAACGTAATTGAAACTGGAACGAATGGAACAGCAGAATGCAAATGAAATCTAATGGGAATAACTAGATACATACAGGAATAGAGTTTAACAAGTTCATGCATATTAATAACAAGATTACCGTTAATTTTCACGCACGATTCAGCAGTAGCATCCCACGCGTTTCTTCGTCAGCTGTGGCCTTTTATACATCCGAATGTATGGATGCAAATGTTTCCACGTTCAAAGTGCACGCAATTAGACCAAGGATGCGTTCTTTTCGCGGTTTACTCTATTTTCGGACGGTTCGCGTGGTCATTCAGGGGAATAAAAAAAAGAAGAAAAATATTTCTCGAAGGAAACCGATGAACGTTTTACGATTCCCGTTTCGAAGGTGAAATCGGAAAACAAAGTATTAACGTCGTCGGAAAGCTTCACGAGTTGCACCTTGACCGAGCCACGAGACGCGTAATTCATCGAGAGAAAGAGAAGGTTAACGAAATCCTGGAAGACCAAATAAATTCTTGTTGGCCTGCCTCGTCGGAATCTCTTCTTTGGGGATACGCGTGCTCGTAAAAAAAAAAAGGAATGGTGAACGTCGCCTATTGGGCATCGTTCGTGAAGTGTTTGCGTCGTTTTCTGAGCAATTTTCCGTCTTGTAAATACAACGCCGATTCGAGCGGTAACATTCAGACGTTTACAGCCTCCGAGCGATTAACCGTCTAGTTTATTACTCCGTATTTCGAGGCGAAGGACAATTAATTTCGTCAGTTTTGACTCATGCTGTCTGCTCCTCGGTACGCGCTTCTTTAACGCTCGAGTACGCGAGCACTGTTCTTGAACGATAGAATTGCCGAACAGCTGCGAGGAAAGATCTCCCGTTGAGGTAGCTGACATTGATGCTACTCCTTGCAGATAGTGATGGGATTCCGAGATGGAAAGTGTTCGAAGAAGAGTTTGGAGCTTTGAGTTATCTTGACTTTCTTGAGATTAGAATAGCCTCGAATGTCTTGACAGTTTTCTTAACTGTTGACTTGGTCATTAAGGGTTATTCTTTTTTTTTTTTTTTTTTTTTGAACAGTTTCGAGGTAACTTTCGTGATTTTTTTGCAATTAAAGTGCTTGACATAAACATTTGTAATTTGGTCTGGTTATTTTTACATACACATAGAAAATTTCTAAAATTTTAAATTGTTTATTAATAAGAATATAAAAAAAAATATTTTCTCCGTTAAAGTATTGTATCAGCCTGACAGGATGGCCTGTGATATAAACAATAACTTTGGAAATTTTTGAATTTTTTAAATATAATGTGATAGAAGTATTTATGGACCTTAAGAAACAAGAATGCTGACCAAAAAAATCCCTTTTTTAACCCAGACTGATCCAATCGTTCCAAATATCAATAGTTGAAATACTGGCTCCTCTTCGATACAATCAAACACGGAATAATATTCGAGTAAGAAAGCTAGGAACAGTGAAAGTTGGGAGAAGTAGCTAGAAGAAATGACTTGGCTAGAGAAATAATACGCCAGAACGTTATGGCAGCACCGTAATTGTAGCATTCTTATTCCGTTTTCTGGTAAACAATCCTCTCGAGATTCCTACCTCTGGAACCTATGGCATTTGATAACTGTTCTGAAAATTCGCTGACGTCTCTCGTACTACCCTTCGCTATAACATTTTTAACATGGAGCACGAACGAAAATTCTATTTCGAGTTTGCAAAGTTAATAATACCTGTCGCAAACACTGCACTGCTTACCTTTCATGAGAGTGTTGCCTTCCCACGCGTTGCCCTTTTTATGAAATTATTTGTGCCACGTTAATCGATGAACGTTTCGTGCCGGCATAGCGCGGAGATAAGGTCACGGTCGTTCGTTTGTTTCGTCGTTGGACTGTTTCAGCAACGCATGTGGGTCATGGTTCGGTCTCATCGTTTCGATGGTAACGATGGGACCATTCAAATGCCATGCTCGTTAATACGTATCCATTTCCAAGCTTTGTGCTGAGGTATGAAAGAGGTAGTTCAATACCTGTTGATAATCGAAAATTGCAAACATGAAGTGCTATCGAATTGTTACCAGGATAGCGATGTAACTGCTCTGGTATAGAATAATTAAGAAATGGATGTATTATACAGTAGATGAAATGTCCATTAGCTGGTACGATACTTCGTTAACGCTGAAGGGAGAATGCTTGAATTTAATTTATTATTTTAGATACATATAAAAAGTATTATTATTTTTATTTAATTCCAATTTGCCATTGCCCCCAAGTATGACAAAGCATATACGTGCGAAAACGTGACTGCTGTTCGTAAAATATTTTCTCCTTAATGAAGATTTGAAACCTGAGATGTTAATATTTATAAAATCTAATAACAACATTCACTGAACAAGTTTTAATTTCCATTAATCTCATCCAGACATTTGTTCTTTAATTAAAATAAAAAAGGTCGACTTCTATAATAAAATCGCAACCCTTCCTCGATATAACAATACCAGGGACCAATTATCGACCATATATCAAGGCATCGCCATACGAAATTTAATTAAAATCTAAACGTTACCCATAGATATCATCCCTTGCCAGTCGTTAATTTGGATCCCCCAATAATTTTTTTCTAAATCACTTCATCGCAGACAACGCAACTCAATTCGGTAGACGGCTGGCAAATATGATAATACCATCCGCCCACGGCAATTTGGACGTCATCGAACGCTCGCGCACAGTCAATTAACGGGGATCACAACGAAACGATTCGAATGCAATTTTAGACGCGCAATCGTTGCCCATTAGGTCGATAATTTCATACGGAAAATCTGATCGCGATAACCGGTCGAGTGAATTTAATTAATAACTATACAAAGAGGGTGGCGGATGTCGCGGTGTTTTGTTGCCAGCGATATTCCCGTTAAAACGCGACAGAACTTACTCGAGCGCTGATTCGCGCGTTTCGATGGATTAATTGAGTTTTAATTTAATCGGGCCACTGACATTTTCGAACATGAGCTCGATGCAGCGAGAGTATACACGGTGATCGTTTATTTTCCGAGCGTAGAACGTCGAAAGGTTTGTGACGTCAGCGGGACGGTGCTAGGCGAACCAATCCATAAATCTTCTGTTGCAGTTTATGCTTGCGAGGGGAGTTTACGATTGGGACGAGCGTTTTTCGAACAGAATCGGGGTCAAATTGCGGGGACCAGGGAGTATAAACAATCTATGAGGGATTAGATATATCTAGGTAGTCATTTCAATGAAAAATGACTTTGGAGATTAAAGTTTCAGTAGCACGTGGAACGAGTTAATACCGCACGCGAACGATAGCTTATGCTAATACCGATGAAAAGTCCTTGTAGGTTAATTGTCTAGGATTTGTATTTCGGTAAGAAATAGAAGTGTTTAACGTCATCAGTTCTGTAAGACTGAATTTCGTGTGGTTTCCAAGACTTAAATTGTTTGATGCAGTAGCGCGGTAGCTGGGTAAAAGAAAATGAAGCAATATTTTCTGCTGACCTTTCAATTTAATCCCGTTCAGAGATATTGTCAAAAATAAGATCTAATTGTATCTTTCTCGTTTTTGTTTCCAGAGTTTGCAGCAGCCACGCTCGCAGTCGGAACGACAACTATCAGGTGAGTTTCCGTTTATTTACAGAAAATTATTTTGCCGCCTTTTTATTTGCAATTTTACTTGTTTGGAATTCATGTTCTTTGCTCGATGCTACGGTATCTATGATATAGTTTTGGGGGAACAAATTATTTTTCAGATTTCTACATAGGGAAGCTTTCGCAATGCATTTTACAAAAATGCTAAAACGTTTCAATTTGGAAAAGATCGATATACCAGAAAGGTTAATTTCCTATTGACCAGGAAGTTCATTCGTAAACTTCTAAAATTTTAGTCTTGAACTTCTGAACTTTTAGTTTTTAGTCAAATGCAGCGTGAATAATGGTCCATTGCCCTCGACTTGTTCGAGTTAATTTGTTCCGAATCGGAACTTCATCTTTTACTAACCCGTCGACGAAATTATCCAGTTGTAACAATTTTTCGGATATTATTCGAAGCATATATTTCATATAACATAATAATACTCAATGCTGGTTACTATCAATTAAAATCAGTTAATCGTAGATTCTGTGAAAAATTAGAAAATTTAAACGAAACAACTTGCAGGTCTTGCAAACAATTTATTTAATATTTATTGATATTATATGAATAATCTGTATTTTCATTATCAGTGAAAACTGTGCAGTTAAATAAATTGATTCGGAAGGAAGAACAATCTCAAATCTTACATATTACATTATCACTTTACTGACTAGTAGCCTATTAATATCCGTCTTGCTAGGGCGACCAATACTTTATTACCTATTATTGAGATCATTATATAAATTATGATAAATTCTTTAAATATTAATCAAAAAACGATTCTAATAGATAAAATAAAGATTGAATAATACTAATGTTCTCCAAATAAAAAATATTATTTAATTTAATTTTATCGATACGAGTCGGTAAAGTGTTAATTATTTGCAAGACCCACAAATAGTCGTAATTCCTGAAAATATTCAGATTAAAAATCCCGTGGTCAAATTAACATGATCAGCGCGTAGGAACTCACCCCGACGAGAGCTGACACCTCGGTACTCGCTCTCAATTAAAATTCAAAGCAACTCTCAGCCGTTCCTGCACCAAGAATCATTACCCGCCCGACAACTAATAAATCGCAAGCGTCCAGCCATCGCGTCGTACCAAAAACGCAACACTGAATTACACCTCTTCCACCTAGCACCGTGGGCGACCTCCGTCATTCTCCTCCGGGGCATTTTCGAAAAATCACTTTCCTAGTCCACGGCCATTGAAATATCGCCACGATGTGTCCCGCTTCTCGTGACTGTATCGTGCACGCGGCCTCGCCTTTTTTCATTTCCGTCAGGCCGCCTCTTTGTTGACCGAGTGATTTATTCGATCGAAGCCGAGACAATTTGTCGCCCCCAGCGGGAACGAAAGTAGCCTGCACGTCCGCGGAACTGGCGTGGGTTAATTCTTAATATTACCCTCGGGTCAGCACGCCTCGTACCGGAAGCTTTAATCACGACGGTGCCCCGAGTCGCGCCTCGAGAAAGCAATTAGCGCCGGCTCGCGAACGCGTCGATAATTAATTAAACTTTCGCGATCGATTCCACCGCTGTTTCCACCCAACCGACCTGTGCGCCGCGGCATACGTGGCGGAACGTACACGTGTTTGGCTAACACGGAACCGCTCAGGGTATTTCGGGAGATCGTGGCTGTCTTTTGATGACCATCCCGCGAATAGCGAGCTGACGGAAGCGTCGTCGCGCTGGACCGATGAAAGGGACCGTGCCCCGGAAATTAGAAGAAACGGAGACGCACCACCTGTGAACTCTGTCTCCCGTCCGCTTTAATCTTCGATTGGACAGAGTAGCTTGTTTGCCGGTTAGATCTTCCATCCTCGATCCAGAATAGGTGCGAAGGTGTTGCTTATAAAGCTGGGTTAGATTCTTGGGGACTTTGAGGCGAAATCGATCTTACTAATTTTATAACAGTATCGGGTGACAGTAGCTAGGCGATAGGCTTAGGAGATCGCTTATTCGCGATTAAGTCACTTCTTTAGGAATCTTTCGAAATTTATATAATATATAATATTCAGAATACTATTAAGAAAGCGATGAGTAGTAGGGAGTGGCTCTCTGCTACTAGTTTGCGAGTAGCACTGTTTGTCGTTAGCTTCTTCAATTTCCTCTTTAACCATTAGGTGATGAATTAGGGTCATGTGCGCTCCTATATCTTTAGGGAAGGCTCGCATATCATTTTACGAATTTCTCGTGAGGTCTCACATGAAGTTTTGTCGAAATAATCAGTAAATACTTAATACCTTTTTATGAGTTTCCATTGGTCTCGAGATTTCTTCTAATCATTCAGGGATGAAGGGTCCTAGTGAAGTTATTGAAGCTAGTGAAGTTTATTCGGATCATCTCTTAGAGTTTCCTACATCCTGAAGGTTGCCTACCCAAATGACGAAAAAGCTACAGTATTCGATTTGTTGGAGTATTCTGTACACAGTACTCTGAAATTTCAGGCACACTCGAATGATATAAGAGTTCCTGAACAGGCGACCTCGTTTTCCTGTTACATAATTGGTGGTATTTGATGGACTGAATTCAATTTAAAAAATAGGTCGAACACTCTATCTAATTAATATGTGTCTTGGGTTCGTGTCAAATTAATTCGTTAGGAATTTAATCAATTTATTATTATTTGGACCTCTTGACTCGTTTGCACTTGCCTTAGAATTCGATAATAAATTAAAGAGTATGTAGTATGTTCGTGGACGACAATTCGATCGGATATATTGATTAAAAATATCGTAGATACTTGAACATAGAAATACAGAACATATTAGAATTGTTCATTTTGAAATTTTTACACCAATCCCTATACTCTTTATTATTGAAGTCCACTGCATTAGGTACTACATTTACTGTTTATTAACTTCTATTAGACAACGACATCAACGTTAATTAGAGCAACATGAATTCCTTATATCTTTCGAATATTCTCCTCGCCTAGAGAATAGGGTCTCCAACGATATGAGGATAGGATCTAATAACTGGCGCAATAATGGCAAGAGGGCGTCTCACCAGCTAAATAGGGACTATGAAGGCACACACGCCGTACTAAATGCCACGTGCGTTCGCGTTGTCGTCTTTGATGGTCAGAAAATGCGTAGAATCGATGGTACATCCACTACTTTACGAGCTCTTTTGCGGACTTCGTCACCATACGAAGGTAAAGAGCGTTAATAGAGAAGAGAACGCTGTTTGGAGGATCCGCAAATTGGATTTAGACCTTTTCTCCCCGTCTGTGGTCTGATATCAGAAATTGATTCTACGCCGGCGTTATTATCGAGAATGCTGAAGACAATGTTTTGGTGTATCGATCTTGGCCGTGGAACGGTAACTTTGTGTCGGGCAACGATGCGTGTCGGTGCGGATTAATGCTGAGATTATTCGTTCCCATCGTAGGAAGATGGCGTCGAATTGGATCGCATATTTCCGTGCAAAGAATGTGTGTCAACGGGTGTTATGGATTTACACGCGCGCGTTAGAAACGCGGACGTCGCGGCCGAATTTGAATATCAGGTCTGCAATTATGCAAATCGAGCGCGGTGATTTATCGAGACTTTTATAGGGTAGGAAGCAATATAGTTACACGTTTCATAGACCCGTGTTCATCGTAGATACTCGAGGCGATCGTATTTCTGTTTTTCGGTTTACCGCATTGTGCCCGTGTTTGCGCAGTTTTCTTGTGAGCTCTAAAATACCGGAGAAAACGTGATTGTACCATAAATGAATTTTATAGTGTAAAAATTTACATCATATACTTTACATCTTTCAATGTTCTTTATATCTCATTAAGGCCATCGTATTTCTGTTTATTGAAGAGCTTCGAAAACAGATGGACATGTAGTTAAATGTAAACAGATAGTACTGTACGTGCTTATTATATTTCTCGAAGACTATTATTTTAACACTAACTCTTTTCTTGGCTTGCGGTGTGGGTAATTATTATAGAAGAAATATCACCTGCTAGGGTGCCGTAAAAATACATTGGTACCACGTTTAATTAATTCATAAACGAATTTTATAGGGTAGTAAGCAATGTAGAAATACGCGTCATATGTTTAGAATCGTATTTGTATTATCAAAAAGAAATCAACGTTGCTTTAGGTTTACGACGTAGTATTAAGAAAATATCAGCTATTAAAGAGCTGCGAAAATAAATTGATACAACGTTTAATTAAATACATAAATGAATTTTATAGGACAGAGGGCGGTGTAGAAATATGCGCCATTTGTCCGTGTTCACGATCGTATTTGTATTTCCAAAAAGAAATCAACATTGTTTTTAGGTTTACGACGCATTCTTAAAGAAATATCAGCTATTAAAGTGCTGTAAACGTACATTGATGCGACATTTAATTCTTTCATGAACGAATTTTATAGGGCAGAGGGCGGCATGGGAATTCATATCGTAGACCTATGTTCGTTGTCGCTCGTTACGGCGATCGTATTTTCGAAGAGGAATCAACATTAATTTCGATTTACTACATAGTCTCGAAGAATTGTAATCTATCGAAGAGCTGTAAAAGCACATCGACACGACGTTTAACTCCCCCATTGAATATTGTGTTTAATCGGAACGCAATGAACTCAATCCCTGGAAAGTACATCATGGAAATTTTACTGAACTCCGGCTAAGTCTTTACGGAGACATAAAGTAACCCTGCAGAATCAATCACTTCTTCTTCTATTCAAAGATTGACTAATGTACGAATTTACGAGCAAGGGAGCGAATAATTCGTGTAAGCGAGTGCTAATTTTTAAAAAAAAAGATCATCGAATGACCTCTGTTTTTTTGTCAGTTGTCGACGCGTACAGTTTACCGTGGAATATCGCATTGGCGTTTCAAACGAAATTATCGAAGAAGCTTTCAGCGTTACGACGCTGTAATTAAAAATCGATGCCACGAAGCATGCTGTAAATCAACGCGAGTACATGAAGTTTGAGCACCCGAGGCTTCGAGTACCTCGAGACTTCCATGTCAAACCGGTTGATCGGTATTTCGTAACAAATATTTGAAATCACATTATACAGCCAAGAATTTATATTCGCACGAAGAAATATTGAATATTATTACATGCAGAGTAAGATATAATTAAACTCGATACAAGTATTTATATTTGTATACGAAATCGCGATACCTTTTTACTGATAACAAGTAAGCCTCAAAATTTGGTAACCGGACTCATCATTATCTTTGATAGTTTCCGAGGGAGTAGCTTATAGTATTTTATATGAAACACTTGCAGAATAAATGTTAAACGGTAATTTCAAAATTAAGTTTAGATGCTTTAACAATATACAGAAGTTACGACAGATTTCCTGGGAAAAGTTGTTGGAACATATCGTGTACTGGTTACACTCGGGATTAATTGCAAATGCGTTTATAAGCCCCAAGGTTTATCGTATATAGAAATTCAGATGAAAAGTGGGTCAAGTCTACTTCAATAAACCTCTGTTAGCACGGTCTCAAATCCGCGCACAACGTGTACTCGCACGCTAATGAATGCACCTGCCACATTCGTAAACTATTAATCAATGCCTGATTTATACATTTGATAAATTCATTAATTCATCCATAAAGCGAGGCAGTTTTATGGCGCGGATAATTCTGGACACTTCGGTTACTTTTCTCGCACTTTTGCAGAAGAAGGATGTTTGCTGCAAATTGAGTGAAAGTTTAAGACGTATTTACGTTTGTCGCGATTTACTGATAAATGTTTCACGGATTGAAAATAGATGACGAAGATCTGCTTGCATTTGGAAAGTAACCGACACCGCGATAGTTTATCGCTGTAATTAATTTTTTTTACTTTCATTCTGAAAAATGCAAAAAAAACTTTATTGTGTAACGGTTTTAAATTTTCTAGAATGTTAGTTCTATCAAAGCGATCAATTCTTACTACAAAAACAAGTTAGATAATATCTAAACAGATCGTGAGCTGAAATATAAACTTATAGGTACTATTTTAACGACAGTTTGCAGAGGAATATACAGTGCATTTATATTCTAATATAGAACAATCTAAATTTTTTATTTTAATTTCACACATAAAGTATTTCTTAACCTCCTTTTCAGTTTTCCTGTTTTAAACTGCATCGTGATAATAATAATGAAAAATATCCAAGATTTGCCGTCTTTAAAAATATACTATTTCTTTCGCAGTAGTTTATATGTAGTTAAGAAAACTACTCTACTTAGTTTCTTGCACAACGAACGTGCTTAAACGTCAATGAAAAAGCAGTCATCCATCTACCCACCAAAGAAAGGTCCTGCTTTACGGTACGGTAGCTCCGACATCGAAAAACTCTTTTACGTCCTTTGTTCATCTTCTACCCCCCTCCGCCTATCTGACTTCTACGGCACTGAAATGTTAATTCTGAAATGGATGACCAAACTGTGAGATCATGGTCTACTCGTGAGGGTGGAAAAAGAGTTGGATCATTAAAGGATGGTTCATTAAAAGCATTTATAGTCAAAATAACCAAGTTATTAAATGTCAAGCCTAATATCAATTAAAAAGATCACTACTACAGACGTTTCGATTCATGTTCACGTGATTATTTTACATCTTTACGATCAATAGAATGTGGTTCTATAGTCTGACCACCTATTTTAAGAGCGTCGGATATTCAAAGGTAAACGTAGCAGAAATTTATCTCCATTTCCACCGATTGCTTGGAACGCTATGCAACCTTAAACATCAAAGAATCCCTTTTCGCATTCTACCTTTTTCCAGCCTCGATAGACTTCAATGAAAAAGTTCATCTACGTTGGATTTCTTCACGCAAAAAAAAAAAAAAGATATATAAACCTTTAAATGTTTATACATCTTAGATTAAAATATTCTGCTAGAGATAAATTATGGAACATCAAATATTATTCGCATATAAGAATATGTTGCAGTATTAAAACCTTGTTCCTCGTGCTCCCAAGCTCTCTGCATGCAATTCTTTATATTTCGGGGGCCTCAGGATCGATTTTCGTGCTCCAACTTACCCATGCAGTCGAGCATTTGCTAATCCACGCTTTAACCGTGCTCACGCATGATGGAGTCTTTCGGATAGTAGTCACATTTGTCGGAATTTCTAGCGTCGCAGGTCTATCCATCCAAGATGTCACTTTTATCCTCGCGTTCTATACTCGGGATGTCATGCGTCTCGGATAGTTTTAAAGACAAGATGGAACCACTTCCTTCGTATCGCTACACAGTGTGTTGCACTGGACAATGCGATAACTTCAATGTTGCTGCAATGAGTCTCCGCGACTAGTTTTCCCGCGCAAAGGAACTTCGTAAGACGATTCGTATAAGCTGTAGTTATTTTCTGCTTATTGGTATCAACAGCTCTGTTCTCGAGATAGAGGTATTCATTTTTAGTCCTCGTACCTGATCGTGTGTAAGAAGTTCGCTTTACTTTTCTGATGACCATAAGAGATTTCGAAATTCTTGAATATGATTTTTCTGAACAAAATAAAATTAAAATTTGATTATATATACATGTACTTTTACTCTATAATCAACCAGGTGATATTCGTATGGATATCATTTATATTAGGTCGTCCCACAAGCTCATGTCACTTATTCTTCTGCTACTCGAACTAATATGTAAAACATACGTTTAAGTGTTATGAAAAAAAAAAAGGTAATCTCTTTCGTTTTAGATAATTTTCCAACTTTTTTGACATAGTTATTATACCGTCGCTATAAAATTTCTGTAGTTTTTTAATTAAATATTGACGCAACCAGCAGCGCGAACTTATGGGATGACCTAATATATTCATTTGAATATAATTCAACGGAAATATATCTTCGAACAAAATCGTTGTATCGCAAGGTGCCCAAGTTTAATCATTTATATCACCAAAATCCTCGAGTTACTCCAAAATATTCCATCCAGCAACGATCCATTATCTACCATCATCCTGCGAAGATTAAAATTGGTTGACAACTCCTTCCCGTGTTAAGATGGCGGAATAGTATCGTGACCACTGTGTCACCATGGACAAAATTCGTATTTATCTCAGGCGGGCACGCGAGAGATCGTTCCACTTCGATCGGGGATCGTTGGCGCGTAAACGTCGGCGTATCTATCCAGCAGGTGATTTGATCGGTTTCGCGATGAGAAAAAAAAAAAGGTTTGAGAGACGCTTGCGCCGCGGCGGTGACGGCGGCGGCGACGGTGGCTTTCGTACCGTCGGCCAATGGAACACAGTGCCAGTCGTCGCTATCACGGGCACCGCGGCGCTGGCCGCAGTTCACCAAGCGGCGTCCACGCGGCTCGCGACGCGTCTCGGGGTCCTCGAGCTTGGTTATGCGTCCGAAGGATCATCCTTCCAAACCTCCGTTTATTCAAAATTAATTTTGTGTCGACGCGAGTGTCATCATCGTTGGACCAGTCCTTGCCAGTCACGGACTTCGTCCTCTTTAATTTTTAGGCGTCGATCGCAGTGCTCGACGTACGTTTCGTATCAATCGATAAATTGATCGACATAAAGTATGCAACACCAGTGCCTTGAATTTTTGAAAAATCACCGAATATTTTCTTTATAAAATGAGGGAAAGTTTTCGAACGATTCTGGCAGAGATGGAGGGCAAAATTCTTGTCTAGATGAAAGATAAACAAGCATGCATTGCTCGTTGAATTTTAATTTGAGTTTGAGTTGTGAGAAGAAATGTCTCGCAGTGAATAGACAGAAATATAAATTACGATTACATTCTACGTATTAGGGTTTTTTTTTTTTAAATTAAAGAATTGAATTTTGTTGTGAATTTTAATCTACAACCTGCACTTCTGAGAGCTTTATTAGAATTGACATTCGTCGTGTTGATATTCATCAGAATAAGAAAATAAATATTTTCTATCTTTAAAAATATTAATAAAATTCAACTGTCGTCTACTGTACAGAAGGTAATTTTGTTCCGTCTCTGGTTGCGTTAACTTTGAAACGCTTGAAAATCGCGTCGTTGCGCGCGAATTTCCGTCGACTCGTATTCAACTTTGTTACAGTTAAGGAATGTTTTCTCTTAGAAAATAGTTTGTTAAATATTAACATGTTCGGTGGTAGTTTCCTCAAACACGGAAAGGTGCTCGGGATTTTTTTTGTATTTTGAGATTGTTTATCTGGGGCGGGTTCCAAGTTCGGTGCAAGTGCGGGTGCAGGTTTCGTGGCTGGATTTGCGCGCCAATTCCAACCGACCGACTCACTCTGGAATATTTACACAGTGTCCGTCACTCGATTGCAGGCATGAAGGCTAGTTGATTTCTCCCAGGAATTATTCGACGATTGTTCTTCTGAAACATACTGTGGGGAAGTACTGTTCCGTCATGGTGGACGTTTGCATTTTTTATTTTTTTAACTTCGGAAACTCGTTGTTGTTCGTTATCCAATGCTTTTATTTTCAATCACAATAGTTTCTGTGTTGCCGTTTTAGACTAGCTTGTTAAAGTCTACTATATTGGGTTTGAAAGAGGTAAACATTTTTCGAGGAACGTTTGATCGATGTATTTTCTTTTTTTACACTTCGTTTAACTTTTATGTAAAGATACATTTTATTTTAAAAGATAGAATTCTCGTTTTATATTACCGAAACGGTTTTTGTCTTTCTCGTTACGTTTTTAATTGGTCCACCTTCTGCAGCAATTTATATTCAGAGAATGTGTGGCTTTATTGGAGTATAGTAATGATTGAAATATTGAATCAGCTGTTCATGAAGTAACTGGTTCTTCGATAACATCTTTTCATAGCTGTCGAATATTTCTTTGCTGTCAATACTGTTAAACAATTGCGTTTATCATTCCTAGCTAGCAAATTTTAATTACATAAAGTATTAGTTTTCAATATAGAAAATGATATAAATTCATTATTAACTTCATATTCATTCTATAATATTTTACAGGTTTTTAAATTCAAACTGACCTAGTGACTTTGTCATTCACAAATACTTTCAATTTATACTTTTGTATGCAATTTCTTTATTCTTGAACACAGCATTAATTTCACTGTTTCTTCACAAATATACGAAGATTAAAATTATACACTTTTAATGTTATATTCAGAATCTAAATCGAAAATAACTGTACGTAATATTTCTTTTGGACTATTATAAATATCTATTCTTGTAATGTTGCGTTATTTATATCTGTCCCTAAAATTTAAAAAATCGCCTTAGAGCTTTCTCTCAAACTCCGCCAGAAAACTAACCAGACAATCAGAGAACTAACAAATCAAATAGAAGTCACGTTGAAACTGACATCAGTTCGTATAAATCATCGATATCGTTAATGGGACGTCTGACTCTCGACTCGCGCAAACTCGAAAAAATCGACTAACTCAATGAACACTTGCTCGCGTTCGAAATTGTTTTCTTCGTGTGTAGGAAATTTCTGGCTTATTTATTCCTTTCGTCTGAAAAGGAATCGTAACTTCTACTGCGAATCGTAGAAAGTAGACAGGTAGTCATCCATACTCGCTCCAAGTAATTCTTGTATTTAACCGGCGCACATTTCGTTAGAACCTAATAATTTCCTTCCTCGGGAATATGTTGAAAATTATTCTGGTCCTCTCTAGGCAAATCAAATTCAGAAAGTTGTGTATAAGGTAAACTAAAATACAATTGAAAATATATCAAATTCAAGGAAGTGGTAAATTTCTGTCCTTCGATAAAGATGTTTGGTTGAGTTTTGCATTGAGAAAGGCAAGGAAAAATACATTATATATAATTACACGTACACTTTTCTTTAGTTTACTTACTTAATTTTACAAGGTCTATTTTCAACGTCTATTAAGAATATAAACAAGCAAAATTACTGCTAATTAAATTGACCAGCTTCTTATATCGTCTTTTAATATGGCAAGCAACGCCAGCCATTAGAAAGCAAATTTTCTCAAGGAAGAAAATGGGTAGTCGAAGCGCCTCGTCCGTAAGGAAGGAAAGCTGTCGTCAGCGTCTCGCTAAAGAGCCTCGCGGGAGGGAAACGGCTGACAGTTAAAAACGATTTCCCGATTTTCCTAAGGGACGCGAGTCAGGTATAAATTTCCGTGGGATCGACGTTAAAAGGAGACCGCTCGACGAAGTTAAATATATTTGCATGGCCGCGATCGGAATCCGCCACTCGCGGTTGTAAAATATTTACCGTGCGCCGTGACACGAAGTCAAAGAGCCAAGGCTTTATTGACAAACGAAACAACGAAGTTTACAAAATTCATCCGCCCGATAATTCCCGTCCCGCTCCATTTACGTTTCGTTCCAATTAATTCATCGACTTCATCTCGCCCGCTTCCTGTTAGGCGGTCGCGACGTTTATTAAGTTTCCTCGAGCGGTTCGGTGATCTTGATGCTCGAGGTTAAATATCCCGCTGGAAATTCGACTGTCACGATAATGGGCTCACGGACCGCGAATATCCGCGCGGCTTTTCGTCAGTCTGCCTTTCGAAATTACGCCTGCGTCTGAAGCGGTTTGTCTAGCTTGGGGTTCCGCAATACCGACGATGTTCGGGATTTTTGGTCCAGGAAATCGTTTTCGTCAGATCAATTTCAAGCTATGCTCGTGTGTTTATTCGTACTTAATTTCTCTCTAATGTTTCACGATGTACGTCGAGTTCAAAGACTTGAAACTTGAGTGTCTTTGAGATTTTGTTTTTTTTTTTTTTTTTTTTAGAAAACTGTTTGGTGGATCGTATTTCAAACCTTATAGACTTATGTCTATATTTCCCTATATTTGGAGAGTATACAAATTTTTTCAAGAGTAAATAATCAATTGTGTTGAAAAAAGAACCGTTGGACATTGTCTTTCCTCGTGAAAAAAATGAATCAATTTCCCAATACAGATCATATCCTGGAATCCTAATTCCAGATCGCGACGGGAAATTCTATTCATGTGTTCGCGTAATGCGATTTCAGCGCGCATCTATGCAATATCCATCTCGATTCGGTTACAGTGAACGCCACGTGGGCGGGAAATTCAATTTCGAAGAGTCGTTTCAAACAAATGTCTTGGTAAAGTTCAAAGGTTTGCCCGTGAAACGTGGCGACAGTGGTCCACCTATATAGATATTCTGTCGGTGTACGCTCGAATAAATATCGAATACGAAGGTATTAGACCTTGGTGTCCCGATACCGAGCATAACTGCATATTTGGAACGAGGAATGCGCTTTCAGCTCGTATTATAAATCCAATAGAGTACTTGCGTTTAAACGCGCTACTCCGTTGAACCAGAACTGCTCTGTTTCCTTTTATAACTGAATAATCAAGACGAAGCGGTTGACTCGTTGTTGTCTCGCATAAGTGAAGTTTCGACAGATTGTTCCAAACAGTTAGTTAGAATATCGATATAATAATAGAAGCAATAGCTTGTGTAGGAAATTATTAAAATTTTTTTTGAGTATAGGATAAGTTTCATGTATTTATAATTTATAATGTTAGTCTGCTTCCGCAAACATAATTTGTCACAATAAAAATAAATAATAGTTCTTAGTTTACTCAGTTCGCGTTAGACGTCTATTACGCGACCTTAACATTTGCGTTCTTGTGTATATCAACTGAAATTTTCGTACATACTTTCCAATCCTCCACAAAGTTTCACAGTTTGATTACTGTTTTAGAAAAATATTGTTTTCACCGGAGAGAGCTGAAAGTGCAGCCAGTTTGTGTATCGTAAATATATGAAGCTTGATTTTGGAGTGCATCAAGATTTCGGTCTGGAATCTGTTGTGTGTCAATTGCTAAATGACGTTTCGTAACAATACCGAATTAAGATCGATCTCTCGATCCTGGCTGCAGATAACGGCGTTATTGTTCGGCCGGGAAGTGTTTAATCTTGCCATTAGCCGCGTTTGAGAGTGAGCTTCGAGCACCCTGTCTCCGCGACGCTGTCGATGGAGAAAGGCGTCGGATTCAATGTTCCTCAGCATTGTCTCGTCGTTGAACCCACGTCGGTCGACTCCACGGGCAGAAAATTGTTCGCAGAGGCTGAGCTCACCGTTGACAAATTGAAAGTGGGTCGGTAGGTAGCTGGAAACGGTTGTCGATGTTATCTGATAGGACGTTGGCAAAACAGCGACACTGATTTTTCAGAGAAATCGTCGTCTTTGGTTGCTGCTTATGGAAATCCTCTTTTGGTGTTCTACTTTTCTCTGTAGTGACTATGAGATGTTCATTCTTGAATGTCTTGTTCATTATGATTTTCATCATGAGTTGGTATTAATCTATTCTTCAAGATTTATTTTCCTTTCAACTGTATTGGTCTAGACTGATGTTCAGGTGATAGCCTTGGTCAGCAGTTTCGTTGGGATAGTGGCTTCTCTGTTACAGACTATTTTCTTAGGAAGTGTTAGGAAGTATTGTCTTCGGCATTAGAATATAGAGGGACTTTTCACTCGATGCACATTGGACTGTCGTGTTCTCATATTAATATAAAATGAAAATAATGTTTAGAAACATTGATTTTTGCAAAATTTTATGTAAATCCCTCGTTGAAAGCTGATATATTATTAATGCAATTGATCTACCTGCTTGTAACGGGACTTATGAATAAATTTTACGTCGTCGCCTATTAAGAAACATCTGCGTTAATGTCTTAAACTCTCCTTTAAATATCGGTGAATCAGCAGCAGCTAATTTTATACAGAAGGGGCTCAGTCCCTTCGAAACGATCACACATTCAAGAAATTTATATTTTCGGCGCGATGGGCGGCTACTTTTATCCGTTTGATCGTTCCACCAGTGAAATTCATTCCCCATGTTCGCGCGTTTTTTAATTCCGACCTGGTTGGAACGCCGAAGGGCCATCGATCTTCGATTCTGGGAACCCGATTAATCTTTCGAAACGTCTAACAATTTCGGTGCGGAATAAGCCGAATTTTTCTGTTGCTCGAATTGTTTACGTTGCGAGCAATGAAATTTATTTTCCTCGCTCCCTCGCGAGATAAATTATTTTGTTTGACAGATAGAAAAATTCGAACTCATATTATCTCATAACATCTGTCAGATTTGTGACGATGTTGTCGTCTTATATCATTGGAAGATCTGATGAATGTTAATTTTGTGAATGTTTCAAAAAAGTTAAACGTCTGTACGTTTGCGCTCTAAGATTGAATCGGCACATAAATAATTATTCTTCGAGGCTAGAGGCATATTCAGGTAACAGCTGTTTCCATAAGTCTTGTTCCAATTTGTGCTGACTGTATTTTCACTTATCGAAAAATATTGAAGTTTATGGTATCAAACATGATCGTAGATAAATTATTACACGTCCCTGCTGTGCCCCTGGGGATACCTACATTAATTAGCATATTCAGTGGAGCAATGGTTATAGTAGACCATGATTTTATCTTGATGTATTGGGCATTAGTCAAAGCTACATCTATTCTTTTCGGTTCGCGATTAGATAACGCTGACATACTTTATACAAAATCATAATTACGGATATATTCAAGCGACAAGTTATAGTTCCTATTGGCTGTTAACTTTATGGGGCGTATTCAAGAGTGTATTGATGTTGTGGTGTACCAGTGTGTTATTCAAACAAATGTCAGCGACCTTGGGATGACCTTGACTAGGAACGTGTTTCTGCGTACTCTTTATCATATATTTTTTTCGAGAATTGTTACGTATTTATTGTAATAATCTTTTAAATACTTTGAAAATTCGTATCATTCATTACAGGTCATTATTATTATTGCCATCCACCGAAGAGAGCGCCAAAAGATACTCGAATGCTACATACACGAGTAAAATAGAAACGTGCCCGTGTTGATTAATAGTACATCTAATTTCCATCAACAAACAGGCATTCCAGCAAATCATGCGAGTCTTTAATTACAAATACTCGAGATAACAGAACCGCGCGTTCATTCCAGGAAGATAGCTCGCGCTCCAAACACCCTTCCCGCCTTTTTCCAAAAGTCGAATTATCTGCGGTACACAGCGACGAGCGTATGGCAATTTGTCAACAAGTTCTGGTTCGACGTAGCTCGCTGGTCCCGCGGACGATTTCACAAGCACGACCGATTAGACAACCAGTTTTACCGGCTTATAAACAATCCTGCAAGTCGAACGATAGCGTCAGGCCTAGCGTTCCCCCGACACCTGCTTTTATTGCTATAAATAATGGCGGAAAGAAAGTATTTGGCACGGCGCACCGTATACTCCACGCGACGACACCATGAATATTAATAAACCGTCGCAATTAGTTTCACGTAAAATTAGATTTTCCGTTGGGTTTCCACGTTTCGTTGATCGCCGTTTAACCGGACACGCATGATCAAACAGAGCGCGGCGGCGATCTCGATGTCGTTTCAATTTCGGTGCAATTATGAATGGGAAAATTTAATGATCGTGATTCGAAGGCCACGCGGAAATAAAACAATCGAAATATTCTATGGCGTGGGGCCCTTTTTTTTTTTTTTTTTTTTAAATCCGGATCGGGGACCCGTTATCGGGAAACACGAAGCGTTATACATCAGTGTGTCGCGATCGAGGATGTAGTATTAAAGAAAAAATACGCCGACGCAGATAAGCTAATCTGCGTGTAAGTTGTAATCGTTCTTTATCGATCGGGGCGAATTTTTCGCGTGTAGGCCCCGCATCAAACATGCTCGGTGAAATCGAACGACGGGATCTTGGAATCGAACGCGAATCTCAAATGAGAAAATTAATATGATAACCGGGATTGTACGAGCTCATCGATGCTTATTTTCCTATGGTGAAATGCTGGTGGCAAAATAACTCCTTACACACAAATTTATAAATGATTCTGATTGAAGTTTCATTCGCGCATTTCGTTAATCCTTTGCACTCCGAATTATATTTCAGTTTCGTTACCAGTAGCTTCCAAACACTTTTAAGTGTTTTATTTGAAATTTACTTTAACTAAAAAATAAGGCATATCAATACGTAGTATTAGTACGATATGCAATCCTGGTTTTCTTTCGCACGTTTCACAAAAAAAGTTGGTAGTCCTTCTTCCTCCAGGTATTTTTCTATTTGACTGCACAATCCTAGTGTTTTCCTTCGGGATGTACGAAAATGAAATGAGATTTTCCATCTAAACGATCGTGTTTATCATATGTCCCAGGACTTCTTTATTGATTTAGACATGAAAGAATGTCGAGTCAGACTCGACATAGGAGTGCAAAGGGTCGATCCTGTTTGCATTACTACAAATAAATCTCGAGCAGTGTTACATGTATTGCCTTAGTATCTCATAGAAAGCGCAAAGGGTTGCAAACCTTGCTCACACTTAACCTTCGATAGAAACACGAACCTTTTACACCTCGGAACAAAGAAAGATAGATTCCAAATCACTCATATTACCCTACGAACTTCCCCATTTGGTATGAGCTGACCCAATCGTTGTCCATGGCTGCGACCAGGGGAAAGACGTTCAACCGAGTTAGCGATTGGAGTTCGACTTACTCTGGCGAGGTGACAATTAGCGGGCGCTGGTCCGACAAGCGTAAGTAATTAAGGTAGCGGATTTTTCGACGACACTGTGTATCCCCCGGAAGTGTCGAACCGCATCGTACAACCGCTAATAGCCGCCTAAGGTCTGTCCGAGCATCGGTGACAATGCGACAAAGACTTGTTCGGTTGGCAGCTAGCAACGGTGCTCGAGAAAGTGACGTTAATTTGCATAAACTAAGCTCGACTCGTTTTAATTTCGTTGCCCCGATCGTTTCACCGTCGCTACGATGAAAATTGAACGCTGGAAACCCGTGTAAACGGCTTCTGGCGCTGCGGCTGAGTCGCGAAACGGTCGTTCGAATGAATTATTCAGGTGTATTAGTAATTGCGATATTAGCGACATCGCCGGCCTCTGTGGACGGATTTGAATTTTTATGGAAGTAATTAGCGCGGTAAATACATAGGAATCCTTTTCTTTTTCGAGTTCCCATTTCTGCGGATCCGTGACTCCTCGCGGTTTATCTTTAATTTACTCTTGCGGCATTTTTCGAGCGTAATTAGCGTAAATTGAACGATAATGGGAACGTTTTGAGCGAATCGTGAATTTCAGACCTCGATGAATCTTTTAATTGGTCTCTGTTGCGGAAGGAGATTTATGGAGATCATAATGGATTTTCGTTCGTTTCTATTACTTCAAAATTACTGTCGCTTTTAAGCCATTTCGAAGCAAACTACTTTCCTCCAATGTAGAAATTCATTTCCTGTTTGTCTGTTCATTGTTCAGAACTACGTAGGATTATATCTTATATATTTCCTGGGTTGTATTACAGAGTACTTTATTAAACAGGAAAACTAATTTATTTTAATCCTTTCAGATCTGGCGTCCACAATTGAGGACACAAACTTTAAAAATTACCGGCACTCTCGCTTCGGGCGAATGTCCTTTTTTGTGCATGTGAGGAAAGACCAGTTTTCCTCGAAAACTATACTATTGGGATTTTTTTTCTTTTACTTTTCCCATACTAATTTTAATCCAAATTAACCCTACAAATTAAATTACATTAGTACAAGAAAAAAATAATAATTCAGGTCTGAAAGGGTTAAGAAGTATCTACCAACATCGAAATACTATTAGCTTCCACAAACATTTTCATTATTGAAAATGCACAATAACGTAGTGTGGAATGTTATTCGCCAATATTTGAAACTACAGGGTGTCCCAAAAATGTTGGAGTTCCTTGAAAGGGGTGGTTCGGAAGGTGATTTGAAACAACTTTTTCCTTTGCGAAAATGTCGGATGGGGCTTCGTTAAGCAGATATCAACGGAAAACACTGACCAATCAGAGCGCGCGGATACCGTTGGAGCGGCCGTGCTAGCGAAGGCTACGCGCTAGGCGGTCGCATCAAGGTCCTTCGATGCACGTCGAGTCACTTGTTCGCGTACGAGCACGGCCGCCTAGCGCGTAGCCTTCGCTAGCACGGCCGCTCCAACGGTATCCGCGCGCTCTGATTGGTCAGTGTTTTCCGTTAATATCTGCTTAACGAAGCTCCATCCGACATTTTCGCAAAGGAAAAAGTTGTTTCAAATCACCTCCCGAACCACCCCTTTCAAGGAACTACAACATTTTCGGGACACCCTATATTCCAAACTACAATAAACGATTAAGTAAATTATTATAATAGTCCTTAATTCAATTGAAACCTGAAAGGTATACTTCAAATCTGCATAAAAATGGTCTGGAATATTTGTCCTGATAAATGTTTCGTCGTGCATTTCACGCCTTCGTATAACAAAATCGTTTGCGGTGCAAAATCTACCTCGTAATGTCGCCGAAGGAACCGTGGAGATTTAAAGTGATTGTAAGCCGGCAGATGTATGATAAAGCCGGGCTCTCTAATTCGTTAGCCACATTACGAGGGGAGTAAGGTGAAAGTTTGTTAGCCCCCGAGCTAGTTATTCACGGAGTACATTGCATTAACTTCCGCAACGGGGGTTGGAGGCGCAGACCGCCCGCGGCAGTTGGCTAAAAGTAAAGTTGAAAATGAGGAGACGCTAAAAGCACGGTTTTCCTGTTTATTTTTCCCTGGATCCGATTACGCTAATTACCGGAGGCTGCGGAAAATACAGGCTGATCGTTAAATACTCGCATGAAACGTCGGAACCGTGCCAAGAAAAAGTTCAACGATAATAACGAGAACAATTCTGGAGCAATTATCGGAATTATGATCCTTGTGAAGCTTGGGTTCATTTGGTGGAGAATTTTTCGCCAATAAACGTGTTTAGATTAATGTTTCGATTCTTTGGGTTTAGATCCATTTTGGAATATTAAAATTTATATTCTTATTTGTATTACCTATACTTTATATGATAGTATTCATGTTTATTTTTTTGTTCTGATCGTTTAGAAGCGTAATGAAACATTATACTAAACTGAATACAAATTAAATACATGTTAGCCTTTTTACTAGACACTGTCCATAAACTGTTCCTAAATGCATGATACAGTGGTCGATGGTCGAGTCGAAAGTTGAATACTGTGACCAAACAATGTCCTCGAGGGAAATTATGACAGGTCCTGTTGAAATCGAGGGTCGACCGGTCGAAGTGCTACAAATTGCTTGTTAGGCACAATGATTACCACTTTCCTTGAACAATACAGGCTGAACCATGTAACTTGTCCACTCATATTATTTCCCTTGTCACTGACCAGTCTAAACTTCTTTTTAATCACGAATGCCAAGGTTCGTGAAGTCCTTCAAGGCGCTAGCATTGAAACGTTCCTGTTTTTGGCATATTTTCCAGACCACCTTAAATTATTCTACGTACAACTATGTAATTTTTGTTGCCTGTTATTTAACAACCTTTAATTGATAATTACCAAGCTATGAGAATAGAATTTCCAAATTACATTGATTATACAAATTCGAAAGTCACGTTGCTCTGAAAAGTTTGAAATGGATTCAGTGTTTCTGAAATTGTAAATGTTGTCGAAAGTTTGCAACAAAATGGTAGTATTATCGCCTAGAAGGATCTATTGAATCATGTCACAAAAAACTTGTTATCGATCGACTGACAACAAAAGTAATACGGGCGGACAAGTTACGTGGTTCACCCTGTATACACCGCACCTTCAACGATAAATCTTCTTGATGGTTGTCGTCGAGAGCTTTCGAGTAACCGCGAACTGCAGTGGCGCTTATCGTGTCTGGAGTCATATTCACTTCCATTGAATATTGTCCGTGCTCCTTTGCAGTGCGAATTATAACATAACAATAATTTTTACTTCCAACAATTACAACACGATAACAATTCTCATTATTTTCTTCTTTAGTGATGTAGGTATCCACAATTTTCAATTCAGGGTGGTTAGTTGGTTTCGTATTTCTCGTAGAATATTATGCATTGGATATTCTTCTAGCATATGTTTTACTGTGATTTTTTTTATTACAGTTTGTATAGTATCGAGGTTCTTCTGTTAGTTTGTGTGAATAGAATGTAGTGAACTAAACTACTGCCTTCAATTGTTCCAAAAAACCCACGTGTAATTAAAAAGTCCACACAGTAAACAGCGTCACGGAGTGGCTTATCGAATCGATAGGGAAGTGATTCCACCCGGAAAACCTCATCGAAAGCGTAGAATAAATTTCCCCGTGCGAGGTTTCGCTTGTGAGAAAGCCAAGCACGAGTTTGCAGCAACTCTCCAAAGAGTCTGGCGCGACATTTCCTTGGTAAAACGTTCCGATCGCGCCGTCTCGAGTTTCCACGGCCTTTTCCAGTGTCGAGTCAATATTTGACAGGAAGTAATACGCTGCCATATTCGTCTCGTCGCTACCGTAAATCCCCCAGCGACGGAAAGCGAATTCCGTAGTTCGTTTTTTCGATATTCCCTGGCTCGCAGACATCATATTTCCTCGTTGGCAAACGAACGTCTAGCGACGTGCCTCTCGATAAATATGTTCTCTGGTCAAAGACCGCGCGATAGACCGATAAAAAGTTCATTATTGCCAGCGATGACAGGGAATTCGTTTCGAAAGGATTTACCCATGGGAAAAGCAAATTGAAAACGAACTGGATGAATGGAAAATAACTTGACACTTTAATACTTTGCAAATATTCTCACCTTATTTCTTGCACATACATTTTTTTTTCTTTCTGATAGAGAATCGCTTTTTGTTACCATAATTTTATTAAAATCTCATCTGTCGGTACCATCGTCGATTGAGTTTTGCCTCTTGCACCCTTTGAATACCTGAATGGGTCATATTAAGAACTATTCTGACATACTTTATTTTTTAACGTAGTCTTCCTCGACTATTAAACTCGTGACATACAAATGTATTAATTATTTTATGCCTACGACGAAAGGTTCTTTACTTGACAATCGTACCTCCATCATCTTGATCAGTGAAGAAAATATCCGAATACTCAAAATAAGACACTTCTGTCTTCTTCAATTTCCGCCTGCACCTCGTTGCATACTCTTTCTCGATAATGTCGACAGTTGCGATCGAAAACTAAGGGAATCCCCCGTGTCAGCGCTGCTTTGATTCCTTTTAGTATCGACGGTTTGACCCAACAAACTTCATTTAACATGCGAAGAAATATGCGCGACGTAAGATCCAAGAGAACCGGATGTCCACGAAGCTTCGAAGAAAATAATGCGAGTTAGCTGGCATTTCTTCGCACCTGTTGCGAACGCAGACACGTCTGGTTCGACTCTCGTTCGTCTTCGAGAATTTCTTCGGTGTACGCTACAGATACCTCCGGGGATCCTGCTAAATTGATATGATCCTCTCAAATGTTTACGCGACGGTGATACAAATTTCAACGAATAAATTGTCTCAGAGAGAAATAATGTATGAGTAAACTGTACGACAAAGTTTATTCTCAGAAGCGAATTAAAGGAGACTGAGAGCGAGAAACTGATTCTACAAAATCGATTTCGGGAGAACTCAATAGAAAACTTTGAGAAATTGAAAGCAAAAGATGATCTGAGATTAATAAATGTTATAATAAATTTTATGAGTTAATAAGAAGTAACAGATTCGCAGTGGCAGATTTCTTAAAAGATTGAATATATAAGAAGAGAATATAAATTTGAACAAAATTCAAAGTTGCTATCAACTTATCAGCGCTTGCTACTCCGAGTAGTTTAAGGAAGTTGTGTAGGAGAAACGGATTTAAGATTTAATTGCAACATAAACACTCTTCCAAGTAAGAAAAGTGTTCAACGCGACAGTGCAAAGATAATAATTCAAGATTCCATTGCAAGCAGCAACAAGTGGTTCATTTTTCAAGGAACACGTGCGAGATTTCTCGTGTTTTTCCAGAGAAATTCCTCCAACAAGAAAAATGGCACAAACACGCGGCGAAAAATAGATTACCCAAAATTAATTGATCTTCCTCCGCGCGAGGGGAGAATCTTCAGTATACATCATCGTTCGACCGATTCTTTTCATCAATTTAGTTAAACTAACTCCACGCAAATATTCGAGACCGAGACGCATGTGGCTGGTAGCTCACCGCAGAACTCACTCACGATTTTCTTGAAATAACAAAATCGTTAAGGAAGATGATCTACGTCGTCATATACACAATCTGTCCGCTAAAAAAATTACACACGCAGTAATTCGGTGCCTCGAGGACGGCCTCTGTCGTAAATCGAATAACTCCTGAAAATCTTCCACGTTTTCTCGAGTAGAAAAATTCCAAAAAGAAATTCCAGAAGGATTATAAAAAATTAATAAGTGTATGTGCAATTGAAAAGTGAAAATGAAAATAAATCGTGGTCTCGCAAAGTCCTGTAAGTGAATTCAAAAGATAATTGACGATCGGATAGGAGATTCCTAATTAAAGCGGAAAAGCTGAAGTGGGAGAAAGGTACAACGGAGAAGCTTCACAAAATCTACCGGAAGATGTCGACCGACGAAGGTCGACCTTCCACTCCGACCAGTTCGGGTCCTATCGACGAAACTGGTCACAACTCTGGCAGGAGGATGTCGCACTTCAAGGAGTACAAGTTCTTCCGCAGCTTCAGCGCGAAGGTGGAGAACTGGCCTATGCGCAAGGCGGAAGCGCTATGGCGTCGAATGCGGGAACGGAAGATCGCAGGTGAGAGTTCCAGTTCTCCATGAATTTTTTATTTTGCTATCAAGTGCAATTAGCATACTCGAAACACACCATTGTGACAGTATCCACGTCTGTCACGATATACCTTATTTTTCGGTGGTCAAATTTTATTCACAAAGACCTCTATATTTAACACGTTGCCAGACTAAAAGTCGTGAAAATTTCTACGAAGTTAAAATTGTGTTTCGAAATCGTTGAAAATTAGATAATTTAACAGTTGTCGTAGTATTTAATTTTTGAACGTATTTTAATTCGCAAACCCTATCCAAATTTATTTTCTTTATCGTCTCACTTTTCGAATTAATATGTTTAGTTTCTTACTAAAAAGTTCTGTCGTATATTTCTGGGTGGCGTGGCGACCATCGTGTTAAAGAAAATAAATGTTTCTACTGTATTTGGCTGTACAGATAATGTGTTGAACGATTACACTTTACAAATTACATCTCATGCGAATTACAACGACATTTTGACCTCGATCTCTAAACATTTCCTTAAAAATTCCGAGATTAGAATTAACTTGAAATATTTTTAATCGCTGTGAATCCTTGAGCCGATCGAATCGAACATCGATCGATCGTTTCGTCCTGGGTAACGAGCGATAGGAGGCTGCGGTCGACCGGGACTAGAAACTCCCTTAAAAATCAATTCGCCATTCGATGGCGACCGCAACGATTTACTGTTATTTTTGCACCTATCGGGAACAATCGCGGCGCGGAGATTTGCTTCGCGGTTAAAATGAAAATGCGCTCACGCTGTCTGCGGAGAGACTCGTGTTGCGGTGAATCGTAAGGATGCAGAACAGCATCGCGTTTCACTCGTGTGCGTATACAGGCTGGTCCACGATACTGGATCGAATCATATATTTATCTTTATTCTTACATTATCTTTATTCTTACATTAATCATAATAATTGAAGAACTGACGCAGTGTCTCCAAGATCAATTTAAACGTTTAATGAACATACTTTTAAAGCAGTGAAATTCTTGCTTTGACTGCCAATAAACTTTACATTTCTTTTAAATTATTTCCCAAGCAATACCAATGTTAAAGTACATATTCATAAGTAACAGCCTTGAAGAGGTTAAGTGAGAAAAGGAAAGCGTTGTAACAGAGCTCCCTTTGTATTCTGCCATGACAAAAGTGATCGACGTTTGTGAAAGGTAACACGGAAATCGTCAGCTTTCACGGTCGCGCGATTCGTACCTCGCTTCTGGCAAGCTCGGTAGCCTGCTACCGGTTTTGGCGAAACGCGTCAGTCGCGTGTCGTGGAAACGAGCGTCGAAGGCTCTTCTCGATCAACGACGTACGACGATTCCGTTTTGTGCAAGCCGAGACGTCGTCGATGCCTCGTGCAACGAACGCTCGATGTGGAGGGAAAACTGCTCGCTAATCACACCAGGTTATTTCGGTTAGCGTGGAGAAATTCGTTTCACTCTCGTTGGTATCGCTCCGTATTCCGTAATGTGTATAAAAAAAAATATCGAAGCTTGTTAAATGAAGATTAATAATTCAAGATTAATAATACATTTTTAGAATGTGTAATAATATAAAATCAACTTACTGTTTTACCTGACATTTCGTACAAAAAATTACACAGATTTTGTGCATAAATGAAATTATGGCATGATAATAATGGGTTCAAATACATGTCAATAAAAGAGGTATCAATTGTTTGACTGGAGTCATAATTGTTGTTCTTTGTCGCTAATTTGATTTTTCTTTTTGTTTCAGGTAAGACATGAAAACTCGTCATTCATAAAACTCCAGCTAGTTTACAAAGAAAATTCTCACCCACAGGTATTTATCGCAATTAATTAATCTCTCACCAGATTACAAGACATTAAAAACAGTAAAATTTTTAATGAAGCTTCTTTTATAGTCAAAGCTATAATCTAAATATAGCCTCGATATTCAAAGATTATATATTACATAATTACATGTAATGTATGTTATTGTAACGATCCATTTCTTATTGATGTTTGTGAATAGAATAAATTCCAAAAATTTGAGTATCTGTATCTCAGAAGCAAATAAAGTGATACTATATATATTTGCTTCTAATTGTAAAATTAAAATATTCATGTTATCTAGAATTAATTCCACTCAGAGGCATTATCAAAAAAGAAATAGATCCCTCAGTCACCCAGTTAATCACGAACATTAGTTTCCATTCGAGAATTCAGCATGCCAATCCAACAGACTGCTTTCCAATGACTATAATGCTAGACCCAAGTCGATTTTCGAGACATCGGCAACCGAACCATGTTCGTAGAAGCATCTGCGATCGCTGAAACACGCGAGTTACAACCATTATCAGGATGTTGCGTGTCCATCCGACTAATGCAATTGTCTCAGTTGGAAATTAGTTTGGATTAATAGTAGCTAACGCTGTCCCGAGGTCGCCGCGATCGTTCCATCGCGAAGTCGATTTCTTATCAGCGTCGATCGCGAACCCGAGACCCGCGAATTATGATACTTACGACTATTCGAGATGCACGAAAGTGTCTACAAGCTGCCATCAAATTTTTCTCCGGTTGGGATACTTGGAGTACAGTTGAAAAAGGACAATCGTTCGGAGTCAACAGCTCCAGACGACGAAATCATAGGGCCCCAGTCCGATAAAATCGTGCGATTACATCGTGTCAGGATAAAGACGATACTCTCTGGTGCCACTGATGACCGATAAGATCCCATCTCGCAAGCTTCCGCCATTGTTGGAACGGAATAACAGCAATTATGTCGGTGCTGGGTGTTATCGAGGATTACATCGCAGTCACGAAGCATATATAACTCCGAATCGTACTCGTTTACGGACATTTTGGCGTCACGTATGCCTCAACCGCTTTAAAAGCTTAGGGTACCATCTGCCCACGCTCCCGTTACTTCAGACTGCGGAATATTGCCGATATTCTAAAGGGATACTTTATCCATCGACGTGGAAAGGCTCTTTGTAGTCATCTTCCTTGGAAGCAATGGTGGTTATGTTCATTTATGGTTTGGTTGACGTTTTCTCATTGAAAGAATGTTTATTAGCTCACTATTTCATAACGTGATGGATTAGGAATCCAATGGGAATTTAATAGATGCGATGTTTCGATTCATCAAACACCTCGATGGATACATTTTTTTATAAGCTATTAGACTGTTGTTGTGAAAATATGCAGTCCCTGTCGTATGCAATGCATGCGGATTCCGCAGCTGTAACTATACGCATAGTGTATCTGACATTATCTCATTCTCCTTCAGCCGTACGGTACGCGTAGCGCGTCTGACCATTATCTCATTATCCTTCAGCCCACTGCACGGAGCGTAACGCATGCGATTTTCGTTTCTTTTTTAATTATTTAACCATGTTCCAGAACTCCGACCGTTCTGAAACTTTTACATGTGTCAGCTAAATAAGCGATCATCGTTCCTGATTTTTTTCGTAGGTGTCACTCAAAGGGTTGTTTGCAAATGCCATCCGCAAAAAATAAATTATTTATTTTCTCAGTTCAGAGGATAGAAAAAGAGAAAACAGGAAAGAGAGACAAATTCGAAGGATAGGTAGATTTCGAAGACAGCTTACGGGGTTCGGACCTTTGATCAGAATCGAAGTCTGTGCAAGTACTTTCAGAAAATGATAGGGATACCTGCACGACTGTCCCAACGACAGAGATCGTGACAACCTGAAGGACAATACTGTTCTAGGGCGACGGACGTGACTCGTAATTGAAGTGTACCGTTCATGATGGTCGGGTTCGCCTGGAACTGGCGATAGTACCGTCTAGCACGATCGGATCACGCAAGACAGCTTCTCGCCCATGCTGGAAGGCTACCGTTGCATTTCAGGATCGAAAAGTTCGCGTGGGCTAGATAATTTCACGCGCTACCCCGTGAAATTTCATTCGACCCTTGCACGCGAATTCGTGGCTCGACGATAGATTAGAGTTAGATCGTATGTGGTCGGGTGCAGAAGGAGCATTAGGAACTATGACGAGGACAGAATGATTTTGGAAACAATTGATCACTCTGAAATATATTTAGTTATAAATGAATAATAATCTTGACAGGAATATTTCAGTTGGTACCTGTAGATAAAGTGATGTTAGTTCATTGAGAATAATTCAAGAATTGTGAGGATACAAAAATACGTGCTCTGTGTTTTGATCAATTTGAGAAACTATTAATGTACCGTTTACCATCTTTAAAGTATCAGAGTCCTTCAAAGATTAAAAAGAAATCGATACAACGGGCATTTTCTTTGTCAGCAGTTATCTGAGTAATATTTCTTTGTTATGCAAAAGCCATCTCGTAAATGTCAGCTGAATATTCCAATAATTTCTCGCAATCTTATGTAGGTGGGATAACATGTATATAGGTATCCATACTACAATTACTTTTTTCCCCTTCCATTACATATTATCTCGTGACAATTCAACATGTATCGAAGCAAGAATTAACAACTGAACATCCCAGCGAATTATCGAAACGTACCTGTCCAATCAATAGATATTGACAGAAAATAAATGTCATGTGTACTCGTTCTTTGAATTAGAAAGAATATTCTCTGATGCGCTAAGGAGATTGGACATATCACTTAGCGTCCCGTAGAGCTTCTCATGAAGCACGAGTGATCGGAAACACGGTGAACTTGGAGTGCTTGCGTGGTTTTATGCAGGTGCGAACTCGTTATTACGTCGAGACTGGCACGCCGTAATCAGGAATTTGAGAAGTTACGGAACAGCAGCAATCAGTGTCACACTGACTCGCTACAGGTTGACGGGTCGTAACAGTCATTAAAGCTTGATTACAGGATAGCAGATTAATAACTGTCCAAGAATATAATATCCATTGCTAAACTTTTATACGTTCACGCTTCTGGAAACATTTGACTTCCTTCTGTGACAAAATTAAATCCGACAATCTTCAATCTCTACGGGTCAACATTCTTATTCAGATAAGATTTTCGAATAGCAAATAGAAACTAAACAGTTACTTCTTGAACGAGAATTGAAATTTGAATTATAAATTTCTATAATATTTCATTTAATATTCGATATTAAAATTGAATGTTACTTGTAGAATGGGAAAAATTCATTTCCATTCATTAATCCTCAGAAAATTATAATGTCTATTGAATTGACTTTAGATGAGATACACTGTTAAATTTTGAAACGCAACAGATCTTATTCAGCAGGAAGATTACAGTACTGTATTATCGGCGTACAAAATGGCCAACGTTCAATTAATTTACGATGCAGAAGTGCCATACCACTAGCATTAAAAGTTCTATTGAAGATGCTTCAGCACGTGTACGCTCGAGACAAAATACCTTTTTGTAAAACGCATAACATCGCGATGCATTGTGCGTTTTTCTTTTGGCGAGGAAGATCAAAGTGCCAATTCGAAGAATCGAACATGCGGAAAACGCGCCACTGACGTTTCACAAAGCGTAAAGAAATTGCCACGCGTCATAAAACGATGAAACATCTGCGTAGCTGCAGTAGCGAGAGGTGAAAGAGGCTGGAGTAGCAAATGAGGATGAATATAAATTAAAATGAAAGCTTTGAAGCGAAACGGTACGGGTAGGGCAATTTCTATGTCGCGTACGACGACGATGTTAATTTTCGCTTCTTAATTGCGAAGCAATCGTGAGGCCTAAATTTTACGGATGGCTTTCGGTAGAGGTTAGAAACAAATTGTACAGTTTTTAAAAATATTTTTCAGCCGATTCAGGTAGTCTTACATCATTTGTAAACTGGTTACTTGTTTTTGTGGTACGGACGTGACTATTTTAAAGTGATTTAATTTGCTTTCATTATATTAGAAGACTAGACGTTACATATTACATTAAACAAGAAAAGGAAACGTGATGCATTGCTCAATAAAACTGACTAGAAATAAATTAAAAATACCTGATTGAATTTCTTGAGATGTCAATTATTGATACACAAATCTTCAGAATCGGCAAGTAAACGTACCAGTGACTTCATAAATGACCACAATTATTTATATTTGTAACATTTTAACAAAAATGTGTAGACTGAAATTAACTCAGAGTCTCCAAACGAAGATTAAAAAAACTACCGACGCTTGTTTTGTGAGCTCGTCGCGGGATCAAAGTATATTCTGTTTGTTTCTTAAAACGGTTATCGGATGTCTGCGAAATGAAAAAGTGGCATCACGTGCATCGTCGTTCCCGCGATGCAGAGGAACGTTTCGTTTCGACGACGCACAGCTGGATGTTGCCTTTGCCTGACTGTTATTTCAACCGGGCGGACAAAATTGCCGCGCGATCGTCGTGGATTTTCACGGAACAACGACGACGATCTCGCGTTGTTCGAGCAAAACACATATTTCACGTGCCACGCCATGGATGCTTGACATCTACCATGTGTGAAAATACTTTTGAAGAATGTAGCGCGGTGTAAACACGTGGACTTCTTGCCAGATGATTTGTTTCCGAAAGAAAGAATTCTGTAAGAAAGACTTCACGCGAATGTAATTTTAATTCAGTTTACTGCTTATTTTTTGTTTGCTTGTTTATTGACTTTACTGTAGCGCAACGAACCGGTTGAAACGAAAAAAGGATATTTAATTTAACTTTCATCTCTTTTAGAAAAAAACCCTTCTTTCTTAAAATATTAGTTTAAGAAGATTAATTAGATTCTCGAGATTTTATTTTTATTTTGCATCCCATTACTTAGTATATATCATTTATTTACTAATACCAGAATGCGGCGACTATGTAATTTAATTACAGGATCCTTTAGATCACTTTTAGAGTCAATGAAGCAACTTAATTTCGAATCAATTTAAAGGAACATGACGACCTTTTGTGCGTAAATCTCGAATGTATAAATGTTTTCTTTACATCCTTTCTAGGATGTTTATAGAAGAAGACATGCCATTGACATATTTATCTTGTTTCATTCAAGAATGAAACCAAAATTACGTATAAATCGAATTAATTAAATTCTCAAATAAAACGTGTACGGCTTTGTTGAAATGCCGTCGACCTAAAACGTTCGCACAAAGGAACTCGCAATTGCACTTTTCTATTCGACGTACATATATGGGTCATGGGCTCGTTCCTGGGAAGACTTCGATGTTGCACGGCTCGCTCGATTTAATTATTGTTTGACAATATTCGACGCTTCGCTGACTGCTCGAACGTGCTCCAACGCGAAGCTTTTATCTGACTCATTTAATTGGAAAGTATCGAGCCGCGCACGTTGCTTCTGTGTTCCGAGAATCTTCGTTTCAGATTTAATAAAAGAAATGGCACGTGACGCGCGAACATTCGTAGCTCTGTAATGATCGTTTATTGAATACCGAGCCGTCCAAAGTATCATCAACGAACAACAACGCTTAGCTACCAATCTTTCTGTGCTTTCATTTTCATTTTACAATAATTTCAAGAGACTTACTAAAATTGGCATTTCTTTAGCATCACATAGTCATATTTAAGCATTAAATTTTACCATATTTAAACGATTAAATTTTACCTAGTTAAATTCAAACAAAACGAAAAGAATGAAAAGAGTGTAAAAGTATACTTCACATAACGTAAGGCCTAAATGAAATTTAATAAACGCATAAAAGAAACAGAAAGAAATGTATAAATATGTATGAACCCTTGATTATTAGGAAGTAATAAAAGCAAGCTTTCTTGGACAAAAAAATTCAAGAAAATGTTTTCAAGTGGCATTTCTCAAAGCGGACACATGAAGTATTTACTTCAATCTTCTGCGAGTCTACCACTTTACTTTAACGTCCTATGTAACTGCCTCGTTATTTTTGCCATAAATAATATTAACGAACAGTGGCAACATCTGTGCGAATGAATTCCCACAACAACAAAGTTTCTCATTATATTAGACTGCTGGACAAGTTCTGCCTGCCAAGCAAAATAAAAGTGGAGGCTTTAAAAATAACTCATGATCAGAATTAAGCGTTTCTTACTATGTTTTTTAAATCTTTCCACGAGATACGTGGTATTGTATTTATAAAAGTGCTTGGACAAACTTTTAAAAGGAACCTGGTGAATCAAACAGATGCATGAAGAGATTGCACTTTATTTAAACTAAATATTTGCAACATTTTATAATTTTCTTGTGAATGAATTAAATGAATATTTTAAATTATACACGTTATGAGTTAAATATTTCAACCCTCGCTTAGTGATAATAAGTGGGTTCAATTTTTATTCACTATTGCTGTCAAACCATTTCAAACGCAGTACATTCTGTAAAATTGTAAGAAAGTTCCAGACCTTTAACAAGTCACTTTGAAATCTATTCGAGAGTATCGAATACAGGCGAGAATCACTCGACTATGTCGGTTGTGGCCTTCACGGTTCTGATCGCAACTGATCGCAACGCTTCAACATTATAGACATGGCGTTACGAAAGTCCTAGCAGTTGCGTTCCATTGTTCCAATACGTTCATACTTTTCGTCACAACAACCCATAATTATTCTAAACGGGGATTTCTGACCGGAATTACGAGATGTGTCAGAATAGTAACAACTATTACAGTGAAGTAACGTACAAAATCACAATGCAATTTTAATTTGAATTCACAAATGTAGGCATATTAAAGAGCATGTTGATACATTGATTATCGAAATAGAATTGTATAATATGTACATAAAATGAATAACATCATGTTAAACATTATTTACTTATACTATGATTATTGCATGAAGTGTGTTGACATTATTTTTATGTTAGTATGTGGAAAGACAACTAAATAGCGAACACACTTTCATCAAGCTGTTGCTTAATTCTTAAGAACAGCTTCACAAAAATATTTTCACAGTGTATTCTAGTCCAGAGTGCCTATACCAAACCATTTTCTACGCGATCGATCGCTACCTTTCACTGTCGACAAAAGTCGTCGTCCTCATGCCAGTAACAACGAAGATATTTCGCTCTGTTCGGTCTCGATGCCATCGATTCCACTACCGATAAACATAAGCGAACAATTAAGGATACGCAATTACCATGGCTACCCCTTATGGTAGCGGATTGAGTGTAGCCTAACGTATAATAGCGTCTCTAATGATAGTCAAAGCACCACGATTACTTTGATCAATCGCGATAGCCTTTTATCGCTTTTTGCGTGGGCACGGTGTCGTTATTTCATCATTTTTTTTCTTCGTGTCTCTTTAGGCGAAGTTGTTACAAGCATAATTAATTGAAAAGTTAGCGACGCAGCTTATGCTAAATGTGTTGTGAAATGGAAATGGCTCTGCCCTCGCCTTGCAAAAAATATTTTGATGCTCGTTCACTCGGTCGAAGTTTCCACGAGAATAATGCTAATTCTACCCGTCGCAGTACACAGTATTGTAACCAATTATAATTTCGAATTTCCATGAATTAGATCTCCATTTAGTTGTCGAAAATTAGTATAAAAGGACTGGTAGAAAGTGATCACGGAGTATTTTGAAGAAATGGGTATTATCAGTCGTGAAATCTTTTTCACTATAAGGGAATGTTTTGCAGGGGATCCTGCCCCCTCGAATCTCTGTGGAAACATCCTTTTAGCCGTTAAGATGGCCTTTCGACGAAATCGTTCGCGCTCAAGCTGTCCCGAGTAGCGGTTCCGGCAGGATCAAAAGATTACCTCGTGAAATCCTGCAGAAGGTAGATCTACAGTCGCCAACGCAGCCGCGTTAATCCTGCGCAGTATCTCTCGTAACGGAGCTTTCCGTCTTTCTTTCCATGTTTTTCTTTTCGCGTCAGCCATTCTGTAAATAGGAAAGGAAATTTTTCAAAGGACGCGTACTCATTTTCTCTCAGCAAATAATTCCATTCCATCTTGCAGATAATAATTGTAGAAGGTTAGGTGACTACTCCGTAACATTTCCTGACAATTTACAGCTTATCAAACCTTATTATCCTGCAGTTTCCGAATAGAAATCGTAAAATTCGTTACTATCCATCCGCAGTAACCGCAGGAATTTCAATGCTCTGTCTTCTAAAGGTTAATCGACTATCGAAAGCTGTAATTATCGATCATGTATGTATTTTATCACTTTTCGTTCCATCGTATTTCATAGTGCCTGCAATGTTCGAGAGCGGATTTATGGTAGATAAATATGTTAATTCTTATCGAAGTTCCACTCCTCATTGACATCTTTATGGTATCGAGCAGCTGCGTTCTCCATGAAGAGGATGATTTTTTAGAAACAGGGAATGAGAAGGTTTCTTTGTTCTATCCGATTAGTTTTTGCCCCCTCTAGGTACCCGCACCTCATTAACACGTTATTGTGGACATACTATTTTCGCCTTACAAGAAGCCTGAGAGAGAATATTGTATTTTGTATCTTATTTCTTGATTTCTTCTGTAATTTTACAGCTGCCACATTAGGAACTTCGATAATGAAATTTTTCGTATATTTATAACATAAAGTTTATGAATGTTATAGGTTTGTTATAAATTCTTAAATTCACACACGAGAATGTTTACTGAAAAAATTCACTACACTAGAGTGTACTTTACAAACTGATATATATATATTTTTTTTTTTCTATTTATTTGTTTAAACATTATAAATAGTTATTATTTTCAAATTCACGATAGTACTTTCCCGTAGTAAGTACTGTATCCCTCTACGATTATGCCGCCTGTACGTTTAAATCATCGAGCGTTTGTGTTTTCGCCTTCTCCGCTAGGGTGCGCATATTCTCGCTAGTGAAAGTATCACTTGAAATGTATAACTGGGGATCAGAAGCGAGCTAAGGTATCGCTTCTCGGCCTTATGGCTAAGATCAAAGTGTAGTATCTGTTCTTATCAGCTTAATATCTGATACACTCCCCATTGGGGAGTCAGAATATTAATCTGATTTTTGGAAATTGACGGAGCAGTTGGAGCTTGCTCCACCTCTGTCGCGAGTCGGCCTGGCATTGCAGTGCCGCCAGGATTGGCTCAATAATCGAATTCAAACATAAATATTTCAGATATAAACCGATTTTTTCAACTTTAATGATTTCCTTTGAGTTCAAGTATTTTCAATTTTTTCGTCAACTTTATATGACTGAACTCACTTTGTCCTTTTCGTTGATAAATCCATTCGCGTACCTTGAACCAGGAAAATGAACTGATTAAAATACTCTACTAGATTATTGTAATTATTTGTAAAATAGTATTCAAGTTTTTTATAGTAGTTTTATTTTACGTGTACACATTTGTGTTTAGTTAATATTCATTCATTCGTATGTTTCAGTTTAAAGTCATTGACTTTTACTGTCCAATTTTACCTAAAACTACTCGAGTGTGATAGGTATTACGAAAAGTCTGACCGAAGTCCATTCGCTCGAAGGCTCGATCACATTCATTTCAAACGAATGAAGGATGCATGGATCAGAGTGATTCACAAAAATTGATACGAGCGACTTAAAGAATTCACGTTGCTTTTACACACTATTTTACTAATGAACATATTACAAGTTCAAAAGAATGTTTTTACGTAATTTATTTCGCGATGCTTGGATAGATATTGTATACTCGATTTTTATATATTTTTTTTCTCCGTGAAATGGTAAATCGTATTCCGTGGACTGGTAAATGTTACGATATTGTACAAGGTGGATTAAATATCCGATAAAGTCGTTATGGAAAATGATTAATTGTGCAACTGATGTTTAATAGTGTTCGAACGAGAGTCAGAGGGAAGGAATTTGTTGATTTAGGTAAGACTGTTGGCAACTAGCACGTGCCGAAGGCTATTCACGAACGTAGCTATAATCACAGTGAAGCGGAACATAATTTCCATCAGCGGTTGCTACAACCGCGGAATAATCGTCATTGTGCCTAAGGCGAAACGTTTACGTCTGAATGGAGCCTTTGCTGAAGCTAGACATTGATGTCCAATTATTGTTCTTCCTAAATACTTCAGAAAATTCCAGGTCAACCTACAGGGTGGGTGTGATACAACTATACAAACGAGGATTATTCCTCGTGTAAACATGAATTGAAACTGTAAATAATGAATATGTTTGCTCCAGATCTTCCCCTTTGAGAAATTCAAATTTAAACATTGATTACTTCGCTAACTATCAGCTTAATACATCCAGATTCATTATAACAATAGTAAAGACACTTGAAAATAATTAAAAATTCATACTCAGTGAAAAATATTTCTTATTAAAAATAGGATTTAAAACAAAAAATTGACTACAATTACACAATCAATCGTGTTTCTTTCCACATAATACACAATTTGATCTCGTTTACAGTATCTGAAATAACCATTTGGTCGAAACGTAATGCCTTAACGGGGTTGCAATAATGACTGAGAACTGGCGTTTTCCTTCGAGAATTTTGCTTTTACACCACGTACGACCTAATCGCATTGCAGCTCGTCGCGTTTACTCGTTCCATCAAAGCGCCAGTGTGGAAGGCTAACGAGTAGACAACCGCGACGAAACAACGGTTCTGTTATACCATCGTCGAAAACCTTGGCAAGCGTTTGGCAGACTCAGCGTCGCGTTTAAGGCTCATCGCAAGCCGTGTGGCGTTGTCGGTGCCAAGTTACTCGCGGAAATTGCACCTGTCGGCCGCAGCTAGCCGGTATCGATCCCTCTCGAACGAAACGAGTGGCGATTAGGACCGATTTACTTTCTATCGCAAAATCGATACGCCTTCCACCCGCGTTCTTCGCTCCGTAATTCAAGAAACGCTAGGGAATCGGCTCCTCGTTCCTAAAGACGATGTCTCCATCGTTTGATCATCCAATTTAACTGTAAATTGACGCAATCGTACGAGGGAAATGTAAAATTAGCTCTTCTTTATTAAGTTTATTGAGAAATTTGATTTTATATATTTGTTACGCTTATTATGCAAGTTTTGGAATTTGATTTAATTTTATAATTGGTCAAATTTAGGTAAAGGATCCTTTATTGGACATTTTCATATAGATACAAATTTTGTTTATTCTTAATAATCTATATCACACTTCTTTTTGTCCATTTAAAGACACATCGATATATTTAACTGTGTTTATACGTAAAGTATCTCTGAGAAATTGGTTAAAAGAAGTATCACAGAAATCCAACCTTATCTCACAATTTCAGTCCCAATGCTAAAACGAACAAAAATTTTCCAAAATGTAACGAACCCCGGAATCGATATCAATTCGTACTTTTGTTCACCCATATAAAAATGATTTTCCTGTTTACTTTCCAACGTAAAATCGGTAGGCCTTCCACGCGCGTTTTTCGTTCAATAATTCAAACAACACGTGGAGCTCAGCTCCGTTCTTAAAGCCGGACTCGCGATCGCGTGTTTCCAATCGAGCGTCGGAATTAATTGCCAGTTGCCGTAATCCTGTGGTCGTAAAATGTCAGCTGGACGGCAGCCGATGGCGTTGAAATTCGTAACGCGTTCCGACGAGCGAATAATCCCGCGATCGCGTCGAAGCCCGCGAACAATGTACCGCTCTAAGTTTATTTGTGGAAGCCAGCACCTGCCAACTCCGCGTCACGATATCCCTTGATTTCACGAGGTTCGGTTGATCGATTAACCCGTTTGAAGTTTGTTCCCATCTGCCGAAGAAGTCATTGTCTTCGCGACAGCTGCTCACTTCGAATTTATCCTCATTAACATCGTGAACCGACGCAAACATTTGGGTACAATTAATCGCGCGGAACAGTGGTTTCCATACGATTTTCATTCGCGTTTCATTTGAGTTTTCACCTCTTGGCAACTCGTTTTCAATTGTGTACTCTACGAATTAGCAGAATATTTGTCATTAGTGTGGTTACAGGTATTTTTAATGTATAAGTCTGTAAATAAATAGACTCATGGGAGACGCGAGTAAAAGAAAACTTTCTAATTTCTTCTTTAAGCGGGATTAAAAACGCATTGGAATGGTGAGGTAAACAAACATTTAAACATGAAAAATTCCGAAAGAAAGCACAGTGATATTCAGGTTGGTAAGAAGATATACAGCTGTATGCTTAACGCGTTGGCCATCGGTTGAATTTACAGCGCATCTTTAGAACCTGATATAAAATCTAATATTTGCAAACTTTTAAATCGAATTACTATCGCTAGAGATGTTACAAAGTGACAACAACTCGATCAACTATTGATTATTCCAACTCTTCATGCTACAGTTTAAGCAAATGTCAAGGACACATAGCAGCCATCATGTTGAATACATAATTCTAAAAACAGTTCAGTTCCCATTCCTCAGAACTTTTAACATCCATGACTAAGTAAAATCTTCAAAAATGCATCAGCCATTGATTTCGTTAACCACTCACGTAAGCTAAGTGGGAGTTCCATCAATGTCGTCTGAATAGTCGACACTCTGCGTTGCCACTCAGAACTATTCACTCAAGTTCCACTCTGCATCACATTGCAGTGACTTCTATTTATGCGAGAAGTACGGTCACGTTGTAACCATCATCGTGTAGAGGATACTCGAAAATGTTGATACAGAGACCTTGCCATTTTGTAGGGACTCCCAAGGAAGGGAATGCATCAATTCAGGATAAAACCTCGATGTAGCACGGTCTTCTCAACCACTCAGCCACACTGTGTTGCGTATCTGAGACCGGTCCTTTACACTCAGCAGGACGAGTAGTTCTGGCAACATTGAGAGATCGGCCCATTATGGATTTTTAGGTTCTTCGCATGCAGCAGAATGTATTCGTTGTTGCAACGTTGAAAGGTTAACCCATTACAAACTTTCAGATACTTCGCACGCAATGCAGTGGGCGGTTTACGCAACTTTGTAAGACTGTCAACTCTTAGATTCTACTTTTAGATGGGTTTGTTCTGTTGCCGTGTCACCAGTTCCAGGAAACTAATTTATGTTTAGGATAAACAACGTGTATTAGACTAGGATTCGATATCAGATGTTGTTTACTAAGAGTAGTAGTAATCCTATATTATTCTTAGTAAACATAAGACAGTTGATGTTGAATATTAGGTATTGAAAATCATATCAAGTACCAGATATTAGACATCAGATGTTTGATATTAAATTTATTTCATTTTGTGCTTCAATCTCACTTAACCAGACGTAAATTTTCCGAACATAAAGCGGAAGTACGAACCGTGATGCTTCAATAAAGTATCGTCGCGCGTCCATATTGGGGCACGCGTCAGGAACATCAAATACTTCCTTTCATGGCTAATACGCAATGGCTTCGACAGCTGAAGCCTGCGGACACATGTTCCTACAAACTTTTTCCATTACCCTGCTGCTTGGAACAATGTTGTCGCATTTCTGGCAGCATTTCTCTTTCGCCCTCGAAAAACGCGTCGAAACTTCCGGACGACTATAATACAATATGACGCTGGTTACGCGAGGAAGCAGACAGCTACCTCAATCTGAAAAAATTATTAATTTTGTAGTATAAGTAATGCGTTGCAAATTACCAATGACAGAAAATCAATTAGATACTCCACTATTGGAGACGAACTGAAATTTCAAAAAGATAATTTAAGCTCGTGAGATCTCACAGAGACCTCAAATAATAGTACTTTTAGGAAGAAGGATATATTGCATAACCTAGAGCTTTTTAGTAATAGTGCCTTGAAAGCTCCCAAGTGTCATGACTCTAACTTGCAAAATGATGAAATACTGCATCAACCATTCTGATCTCCTAGAAATACATGTGGCTGGGTTATCCATCATGAAAGTTTTAATCTATTAGACCTTGTAGTTCAACAATTTATTTCCGTGTGAAACTAGATAACGTCTTTCATATTTCAAATATAACATATATTAATAACGATTACTTTTCATTCGACAATTAAGATTTATAGTGAGTAGGTTCGTTGGAAATGGACAATTCATTTTAAATTACTTACATTAAAAAGTGTACCAGATGGTAGAACACTTTGTATGTAATTATGAATGACTGAACAACGACAATTTCAGTCTTTATTAACATGTCCTATTTGAACCATGATCTGTCCCTTCTAAACACTCAGTTACTGAGTGGTGTCAGATGGATACCCTGTAGATTCTGTAACATATTCTAAACCCTTGGACATTGCAACTATGTATCAAGAGCAAGTCAGAACATTAAAAAAAGAAGATATGATATCATGTCAATGGCCCTCAGCTCTGCGTCATTAATAGACCCAGTCGTACGTCAACGACACTCGACTGCTAACTTCTTCAAGGATACCAGCATAAGTGTACGTTTAGTTTGCAGGTATGTCACTGTGTACCAATGAAACACGTAATTGACCACTGAAGGTTTAAAATAAGCATTCTTAATTCGATACAGCGAGACAACATCGTCGCAAGACTGACAAATGTTTTGATTCGTAATTTCAATTTTTGATTATTCTCAACAAAATAGTGTACCTCTGAATAGGATTATAGCGTCGACATCCACCGAAGTTCTAAACAAATACTCACAATCAAATGTTCCAAGTACTTTAACAAAACAACAGGGTCGCAAGGCTGACAAATGTTCTTGTTCGCAGTTACAATATTTGTTTATTCTCGAACAAAATGGTTTGCCTCTGAAAGGGATAACAGCGAACGTACGTAACACTACGTCATCAGCCGCGGCGGCGTTAATTAATCGCCGATGACACAATGCCGAGGCACGTGGCTCGTTACAAACGAGAGCGTTATGCGTCGGGACAAATTGTAGTTTAGAAAGTTCAACATTTGACTGCGTACCTCCGCGAACCGAGAGGCGCGTTTGCACCTGAGAATGCTCTGGCCTTCCGACGAAGGACAATGGAAAAGCGGAGCATTTCTAGCGCCTGCTCGTGGGAATGCAGCTGCATCGTGAGCCACGGAATGAGCAAGACCGTCGTGGAAACCGCGAGCTTGGCTAGGAAAAACAACCCTTAGATAACATTAGATCAAGCCGTTCGGGATGTTCGTTTAAAGATGTTTAGACAGGTACGTTGCAATTTCAACACCGACAGTGATTAGTTCGCGTGTTATCACCCGCCCGGGGATCGAATTAGCCAACCGTAATTCGCACGAACACAGTGGCGAACACTCATGGCGGATCGGTGAGGATTACCGTAACCTTGCGGTTCACCGACAGAATTTGAAATACTACAACCCGCTCCTAACTCCTAACTGGTAATTCCAGTTTGCTCTTTTTAACATCGATGACAAACTGTCGGGGAACTGCGGAAACTGCGACGAACGTGATTCGCAGGCGCGATAAAATGAGGCCAATTCGTCGATATTGCACGGGTAGATTTTTTGTGCTGCATGGGGACGTATTAGAAAGGTGTCAGGCGTCAGAATCGCGCATACATTATAAAGATACGTTGACAAGTAGAATTTATTTCAGGTGTTTATATTTAGATATTTGGTGGAAGCTTTCTGCGGAATATTCCATGTTTATTTAATATTGATAAAACAAGGAACGAAGAGTGATTTAATTAAACTCGTCGGTGACCTACATGTCTAGCTAACCAAGGTGATAGAAACTACAATTATAATTTTACTCTGATAGTAGTACCTGAATTTCCACGAAATTAATAATTCGTTCGTTGTACATGTCATGGAAATTGGTGGCTGAAATATTCCTTTATTTATTTGAGAGTCACATAAATTTATACAGAAGGGCTGGGGAAAATACTCGTGGATAGAATTCATATTTAATCAGAATTTGTTCTTTCTTAACCAGGATGTTTTATAGTTTTGAAAACTACCCCAAACCTAAAATATATTTCTTCACAGAAATTAATTCTTCGGTTATTTTAAAGAATATTTGCAATATGCAACTCCTCCAAACAACCAATAACGCGGCAGAGGCAGTTTAAACTGTGTCACCGATGTCGCCGAAGCGGATCGTTCGGTTAAGTCTCGTCGAAACAGTGACGCAAAAGTTGAAGCTGCGGGATTATCATTTCCATCAAAGTTATTTCACTAAAAACACATGGCGGATGAGATTCCAGATTTAAAATTGAAATTTCACCGGCGTTGTTTTGTAGGATTTTAAAAACGTCGGTCTTCAGCAAAGTGGATTCTCGAACTTCTTCATACAAACCTTTTCTGGTTTATTGCAGATCAAACATTTAAACGAGAGAATCTACAATCCAAGAAATTTATGATATTAAATAGAATTTCAATTGATAGAAAAATGTATTTTTCCAGGCTTACTATAGTGTTTCATACAATACCCTTACACTTTAATATCTACAACAAATTATCAATGAATGTCAAAATAAATTAAATTAAATTAAAAATTAAATTAAATTAAATTAAATTAAAAATTAAATTAAATTAAAGTAAATTAAATTAAAAATACGTGTATGTCTCAGTCTGTCTCTAAAATAAATATGAATTCTTTTATTTGATAGAATAACCTCATACTTGAATATTCATGAAAAATTACTAATAAATTTAAAAATAAATTAGTCAAAGCATAAATGTATTGTATCTTGATTACTTCTATTAAATAGTGACACAGTAGCCAAGATTTATAATATTTACCAACTATTGACTTAACTTACCCAAATTACGTAACTTATTTATCGTTCTCGTTATAATGACCGTGTGGCACAAAAAGGTTGCGTCGAAGCCAACATCCTTCGTCGTAGATGTTTATCACAGGTACTTGTAATTGAACGAAGCCGACGCGGGATTCATAATTCGCCGGAAAATCGTAACGTTCGCTTTCTACGCCAGCGCGCCATATTATACGGACTGCGATGCAAATCGTCGGATTTATTATGACGCAAGGACGAGTATGCATATGAGGTGAGGAGTCCGCGTTTCGCGGGCGGATACACCCCGTTGATTGCGCTTCTTCCGTCTCTTGGTTGCCTTTTCCCCAGGCTGGCTCCTTCGACTTTTGAATTTCACGCCATTGTTGTCCTCGATGGATGTTGGCCCGCTGCTAGCTGGAGAAATTATGGGGCACGTTGGTTTGTTAACGTTGCGAAACAACGAGCCGCGATTACCGCATCGATTTCTCGATTTCTGGGCCCACTGTGGGTCTCGATACTCGAGTACCTTAAAGTTTGAAAAATAACACGTATCTTATTGCGTTCAATATGGAAACAAGGGAAAAAATGTTATACGACTAATGGTATTTATTATGATGCTTAGTCCACGGATGCGATGTTATCTCGGTCATATTCCTTGCACGTGGTTTATCATTATCGTTCGAAGAACTGTCACTTTCAGCGAAAATTTAGGAGGAAGGACGGAGTTCAGCCTGGAAAACGATTCCTTCCCTGGAAGCACATCGAGGCCGATTAGTGGTACGTCAAATAAGACGGAGATACGCTCTTCAGATAAGAATTGAAGCAAAAAGCGCCGGAAATTAGGAGCAGCTTCAAAGAGATGGGAATCGCCCTGCTGAGCATAATGTATCCGCAATTTTCGCCGAGTGCATTTTCAAGTTATTTATTTGGCTGTTAAAACAAGGATAAAACAAAGATAATTGGTAGTGCATTGAATAATTTTAATTCATTTTCTCATAAACGGTGTTTGATCAAAGTTACAGGTGAGATTAATGAAACTAGGTTTCGAACGAGGATAAAAGTGGTAGTAGTATAAATAACTTATATTACATTCAAAATTAACTAGAGAACATTTTCTCTAAAGTAAAAACTTCATACCACGTTTGTTATTATAGAAAAGTGATCAAATCATTCACGATTATACGAGTACAGGTTAATGGATTAATTAATCAGGTATGTTTTGGTCTTTGTCAATATTTATATGCAAATTAGATATACAGATTCCTTGCCCCTGGGTAGCAGGCAACACGCAGCGCGGTCTAGCATGCTCGACTCAGCGTGAGGAGTCTGGTGCATACACATATGCACTTTGCACCGCATTAGATTGCCACCTAGTGGAACTGTATCGAAGCGAATGTTGCGACGAAAGAGATGTAGACTAGTTTCAAATTTCTGAGACGAATATTTCTGCCATATTATTTACTATTCATTGAAAAGATTATGCAGTAACGCTTAAATAACGTTGCAGTGTTTTTTTTTTCTACTTAATGCACTTGGGTGTTCACACAAGTGACGATTGAAGAATTTAAAATATTAGTCATGTTCTATTTTTTTTTTAAATTAAAATAACTGAATGTTTCTGGTACCTTTTACTGGTACTGATACCATTTCTTTAAGTCGCTTAATTAACATTACATCCAGAGTATTTGGATTTAACTAATTTGCTATTGACACTTGAAATACTAAATTTAATGAATATTCAATACAGTTGTCTTCTGAAAACGAATCTATGTTAAGTAAAACTTGCGACACCATTGGCTGAAGGTTAAGACAGTGACATTATTGCAACAGAGACCATAAATTTCAAAGATTTAATCAAAATTTACATTGCGTGACACCAGGTGTCACGTCACTCCATGGAGTTCAATTTCCCGTGAACCAGACGTGAAAATCTCTACAGATTGCGAGTAAAATATAAATCCATCTTACGTCAAATCGAACAAGACGAAGCACAGTCTTTCGTCACGGAATTCGGATTTATCAAGTCCCCTTCCACGAATCGCTTGCTAGTTTCCAAGCAAATTGCGTTTAAATCCTATCTCTGCGCGTACATAGAGTCACTTTAAAGAGCTTATGGCTGGGAGCTCCGAGGCGTGCGCAAACAGTGGTGCGCTGACATCAGGAAGGGAATTATTGCATTCTTAACCCAGATATCTCTATCTCTTTCTCTTGGGAAATTGAATATTCCTGACGTTCCGACTTGTTATCGTTATTCTCTTCACTGTGTCCATAGCTATATCGACATAACGAAATTTTAATAAATATTCCGTCAAGTCGAGGCATAACTCTAGAACATTTTTAAGTTTTATTTAATCCCTGTAATAAGATAAATCAAGATAGATCAATCAACTTAAAAATATGGAGGAATCAAAATAAGAATAATTACGTATCTCAAGCAGCGATTAAATTTCTATTTTCTAGAGAATATACTCGACATGCTTACGTTTCAATTGCACAGAATTGTTATTTCACAGAATTACAGTTTTATTTTTCCAGTTTATTTTTTGTCCCCGATGTGAAAAATATCCGAGGTATCGAGGTGTAGTTAATCCCGATGAATGAATTCTTAATCGCACCGTGTAATCGATTAATTAGTTGAGAAGAATTTATCGATCGAGGGGGCATCCTAATCTGGCTATAAATTCTTTAATCCTATAGGGATATCAGTCACATAAAAATTGTAACGTTACTAACGATTATTTCTTGGCTGTTCTTTCTTATTCATTTTATATACCGTTAAATGAAAGCTACATCTGTATTTATGCATTCTATAATATTTATTTGAATTTATCTTATAATATCTCGATTTTCTTAACTTTTTGTTTTATGTAGTTGATCGATTTGTGCAACGAACGGCTCATATGATTATAGACCTTGAAGTATCCTCGGCAATTAATGCCTAACCGCGGCGCCAAGCGCCCCTAATCTCCTTGTCCTCCGTTTCACCAGCACCGTGTATATCCCACCCAGATCGATTTCGATAACTACTCGATCACGTAATCAATTGGTGCCTCGTTAAACAACCGAACCTCTTACGGCATTCACTTAGCAACAAGACCCCGCAATTCAATGAACTTTCCTAGCGGTTTCGCAAACGCAATGGAATCGACGTTGTTCCCGCCGCTATCATTAGACGTCGAACTAGCTCCTAATCGCTTCCCTAATCGATTATTGCGCCTCGTATCGTGCGTGTACGGGCACGCCAGCTTTTTTTTCTACGAGCTCGTACGCCGTGTGACTTTCATTCATAACCCGCTCACGGAAGCGTTTCAGCAGCGAAACGTTTTCGTTTCCTTTGGGACCGGTTCTCGCGTTTTCGCCTTCGATGATCGTCCATTTCCGGTTCGAATGGCGCGATCCGTGCGCCAAGGGGATGCAGACGTCGTTGATACTCGCAGTGGCATGCAGATGCGCGGTTTATGGGTCGCATAAAAAGCCACCGTTAGCGTTGCTCGTTAAATATTGTCCGTCTGCTCGCGCGTTTATCATCCTTTATTGGCACACGACGCTGTGCGCCGGTATTCGCCGGCGTTAATTATGAGAAAACGTCGTAGCGATGCTTCTTAAGGAGTAGACCGACGCTCTTTCGCGACACGTGCCCTACATAACCGTTTCTTTTCGTACCGAATGGAAACACTGACCGAATTCTTCTTCCGAAAATTTATGATTTTTTGATGGGTCGGGAAACTGTAATTCTGATGTATCAATGATGCTAATGATGTGTAGAGGAAATTTATCATTGGTGGACTGTTTTGATGCAGTTTTCTCTTCATTTTTTGGTATGTCTTTTGGGATATGAAAATAGATAAAGAAAACTTCGACCATTGTTGTTTGGGCCTCCTTGGAATATTCGGAGCCGATTTTTCAATCAGCCTCGTACTGGATGGGTTTGGATTAAATTAAAGATTTCTAAGTATACGATGTAAGTATTCCTGATACCGTCGAGTACCAATTTTTGATTCAATATGCCTCAAAATGGTCAAAGTTCCATCACTTTTTTTCCCAAATATCAAACATAAAATCCATAAAAGTATAATTCCCTTAATCCATCCTTTTTTCCTCATCTCATCAATCACTCTCTATTTTGAATTAAAAACCCACCCTGGTTTCTCCCATCCCAGCCTTCAACTCACATGCTAATCTTGTCACCGAACTCACTTTCTTCCACAACGCGTAAAATTATATCCGATCGAGCCACTTTCCCTCGACGTTCCGTAAAGGTCATCTTTCAACCAAGTTTTCGCTCAACAGCTTCTGACGCTCCCCTGTTTCTTTATGTTTCAGGTAAGCACCAGCCGATTACAGTACACCTTCGTACTATGGTAGCAAGTGAAACACTAAATCCTGGCGTAAGTACGTTCTACGTTTTAAGGCTCATCCAATCACCATAAAATAGTGTCCAAGGGCGCGTCGTTAAGGGAAGGAGGCGGGACATACAATTTGCATTTTCATGGGCGCACGTACGCGCGGATATCCACCTTCAAGGTGGACTGCATTTCGACCTGCAGTCTCCTCCTTGACGAAAAATGCATACGCGTGCACGCAGGTGCGCTTTATCTCGCGATACCGAGCCGAAGCTCGTGCGCCGTATCGAAACGCTAGCCACGTTTTTTATCGTCTTTCGTTGAAGAATAAAGTGGGTGTCCCGAAGAAATCGCGGAGAGATAATCAGAATTATTGGATCGTGCCGTAATTATTTGTCGTTTCTTTAAATTATAGATAGATACAATTTAGATAAGATTAAATTTGCAAACACGCATGTTACGTGTTTTATATCGGAATAATATTTTTAGGATAGAACTAGAGGAACGTCGAGTACAAATTTCTCATGGCGGTAATATAAATGTCCCGTTTACGCGTTGAAACTCGATTTCTTGTTTCTCTTGATTTGTAAATAAATTGGTTAATTTAAACTCGAAGCAAATACGTTGACATACGGTGTGCTTAGACTAATTATGAATGGCACTAAGCAACGACGTATAATATTTACATTATTTTAAAACCTTTTTGTCTGCATTTAATTCTAAAGTTTGCAGTTTAGCACATCTTATTTTAGTAATATCTGTAGTTTTAGGGTGACTTTTACACGAGCAGCTCCATCAAGAAACACGAGAACATTAACATTTATTGGACTTTATGGAGCATACATATTTATAGTCTCGCAGGCACTTTTACACTTCCACGCTTCGAGCCAATGCTTTGGATCTTCTTCACGATTTGTCTCTATAAAGTGAACATACAGTCAGTATAATACGCATTTTATCAATGCATAGATCACTCTTAAAGAAACCTATAATTACCTCTTTTTTAACGATATTAGATTTTATATACGACTTGTATTCTCGCTTTAAACAAATTCTGAAGGAGACCAAAAACTACGGTTCAAACCATTGAAGCTTAAAATTGCTCTATAGTTACTCATTTCATCACCTCTAGTATTAGAATTAAATATAATGAAGAACCAAGTAATTTCTTATTCAAAAGAGAAAACTTACGGATCTGAAATTTCTTGTTTGCGAAGAGTTCATGATTGTGACTCGTAATTCTTCAAGAGGGAGACGTGCATCATCGCGGGAACCATTTTGCGTCACGTTCGATGATCACGTACACGCGATCTCGCGGTCATGTCAGAATTAGTTGGTCAATTTCAAGACGCGATGATTACGGTATAAGGATCACCTTCCGAGCGACTCGTTCATCCGTTACAAGGAAGAAATTAATAATTTCACTTAATCCCTCGTGATTAATGTTGCATTGCGGCTTCCGCGGGCTTCCGAGTGGTCACTTTCGCGATACGCATGATCTACAGCACGCTTCAAGTTTGAATACGTCAGGTACCCTTTTATAGAAGTTCAATGTTTTCATATACAGTTTCAACAGCAAGTTTGACAGTGCTATTCAAGCACGATAAGACATTCGTTTACACCTTTGAACTCGTTCAATTCACGAAAGAGAACAAGAGGACCCACCGTGCAGCTAATTTTCTGAGGACGACGGTATGCAGACTGATAAGAAGGGAATTCCACCGATCTCGTGGCTAAATTTGGCACTCGGTTGTCCCGTTTTCACGGTATCTTTGATGTTAACAGCGCAACACAAACACGTATTAAAATTTCTCGTTGCGCAGGAGGTTACGAGTACACCAGATACGTTTTACAACCATGTCGACCTTCCTCTCGACGAGCGAGATCGAGTCCGCAATAAAAAGCGCATTCTTTCGTTATCTGTCGCGATGCGCTCATGGAACTGTGCCGTGCAATCGTAGTCTGCGAGTTTCAGACACCGAAGTCCTCCTCTATAAAAGAAACTCGGTTTGTAGGTTCGTGTTCCGTTGCTGGAATAAAACCTACCGTTTTTCGATCAAAGAATGCTGTCTCCGCTCGACGTTTCTTTCATTCCGAAGGAAAAACGTCAATGCTCAAGGAAGAATACGAATGCACTTTGAGCTAGAGATAGGTAAAATTGTTGTCTGGATAAAAATTTTGAATAAAAGATAGCGTACATACGAACATGCCTGCGACTACTTTATGGAAATATCGAAGACGTCTACGCTAGTATAAATTGTTATGGGTTTCTTGTTCAATGTGCAGGAAAGAAGCACCTGATAGTGGAAATATGAAACGTAAATTAGTAGGGAATATAGGATTGCAAGGAAAAGGAAATTGATGGAGGATTCTAAAGGACTGTCAAATGAAAATAATTAAATTATTCGTCACGAATAAATGTACTATATTCCTTATCTTTTATTCGAGTAAAATGTTGCTCATCTCTTCCCCAAGCCTCCACTCTCGTTGAAACCATCAGTACTTTACCGTGTGTGTATTCAGTAACCAGTAAACCACACGCAGTGGGATTCCGAATGGCGCTGATAGCGGCCCATTAATTTTAGGATGATCCTGCGACTCCCACGATTCGCTGTTAAGAAATGGATACTCATATGTACGTATAATCTTACACGGAAGGTTGAAATTATTCATTTCATGGAGGATCATTAAGATCCACGACTACCGTCGAGTTCACACGCGCAAGAGAAACGACGTGTCTCGGAGACATTGGCTATCTCTGCAGACGCAAATAAAATAATGGAATGATGAAATAATGTATGAAATAATAAAAATCATCAACAGCTTTCTTCTGTTCTCCAGTATCAAACTAAAAACACCAAATTTTTCCTATACATACACCTACAAGTCTCTAAATACGTCTCTGGCACGCGCTATGGCGCACCTCGCGATCTCAAGGCACAAAGCCAGCGCTGATAGCGGCGCATCAATTTTGTAGGATGATCCAAGCAGCCTGTAGCTGCCGCGGAATGCACCCAAGGGACCGGTAGATATCTTTATCCGTAATCACGGCCACGTACGTACAATTATTCATTCGAGCTTTCTCGACCTCCTTCTATCCCCCTTTCGCCTTCCTTCTATCATTTTCCCCAGCATTTTCCCTTCCGACGGCCACGTCCTCCCCGGGGGGAAGGCTGTGTAATCATAATTAGCGATGTTATTAGTGACTCGTGGTTTCGTTTTGCCGTGGTCCACGGCAAGGGTTCGCTGGCAAGGATAATTGGTCGACGAGAGTCTGCCGGATCGTTCGCGTTTCTACGCAGAGGAGACCAGAAAAATTCTGATCGCATTCTGTGCTCGATTAGAGGCGTTCCGGAAATTGAAAGATGTCCGGGTGGTGGACGTGCGTGATCGCGCTGAAAATGATATCGTGGAATTACCGGGGAATTAATGGATAGGGGACGGTATTTGTTTCGGAGAATCATTGGAAGGGAGAGGACGTTGGTAGAATATTATTAGGTGGCGGCAAAATTTGTACTGTGATAAATGTTCTTTGAAGGAAATTTTACTCATTTATTTTAAAATTGATTCGTACAGGATATCCGTGAAAAAGACAGAGTGTAGTACGATTCGCTTTTAGTGTAGATAAAACTGAGTCAATTGATTTTGTTAAAAATTCTTCCTCAATAGGGGAATTTAATTTAACTAAACTAGTTGTATTTGATAATAATAAGGAAGTATTTAAGATTGTTTCAATTTTACTAAATTTTATTTTCAAATTATTAATTGAAGTTGGTAGATGTCCACATATTTATGTACAGAGGTATATCATTTTTATTCCTATACTTGTTCACTCTGACTCATTTTATCTTACAACCTAAATTCTAACTTTTATTCAGCCAGTACTAAACGACCCTTGCATGTCTTATCCGTGATTCGAAAGTATCTTGACACGAATATTTCCCATCCTCGATAGTAAAGTATCTCGTCCCCGTGAACCTTCTACCCGGTCAGTTTCTCGAAAAGAATATTCCCATAACGAATAACGCTAAATAAACATTCTCAACGCCGCTAATCTCGAGGTAGCGAGCGAATCGACCCCGACGGGAATGATAAAGGCCAACGAAGGCACGCGAAAAGATTAGAAATTAAGGATAACGGGCTGTCGTTGCAGCCAGGGTACATCCTCGGCCGTAATGAACGAGATTACTCGAGGCGACTGTTATGCCCGCCACGCAAGTGCATGCTCGCCGAACCCCCCATACATAGACAAGAGAGGCCCCAGCAACCCTATAAACCCCATAGACGGGCACTAATGGCGCCATAAGCCGGCCGAGGTGGACTGATCGCGCGTGCGACTGTTTTCCATCCTCTCCGTCTCCTCTGGAATCTTCTTTGTCGCTCCGCGTTCTTTGCCTCTTTCGTCGCTTGAATCGGGAAGAAAAACGCGTTGAAGCAGAAGTTCTTACCTTCTTTAAGCTCGCTAAATTGTTTAAAAGAAACCTTTCAATATTTCGGGACGTATGAAACCATTAACTGTTAAAAGAATGATTGAAATTTTAATATCGAGTGTATTACAAGTCTTACGATCTAAAAGTACTCACGACTCTCTGAAGTCCCTGCAGAGACAGTTACAGTTTAAACTTCAACTAGAAATAAATGATCGAATTTAATTAGAAAAATAGAAATACCAATAACGAGAAGCATTAATTTTCAATAATTCTTTCTGTATTCCTCTATCTACGACAATCTTTGAACCAAATACAAATTAAAATACTCGTGTCACCTCGTATCACCTAAGAATTTACAATCACCCCAGCGCTATTATTCTTCCACGCGCGTTGAACTTTAACAACCACCCATCAACGAACCCCAGCGCTAAGCAGTCACAGATTAAGTATACCTTTTCCCTCCGCAAACCACTCCTCGAATAAAACTCGCGAAATTCGCGAAACGTCGTCGATGATTCATAATAGAAATTCGCGAGCCTTCGATAATAAACTCCTCCGAGCCTCGTAATAAACCCTCTAATCGCTCCGTCGCGTTCGCGTCGTAAAAGCTAGACGAAATGTGAAAACGAAAAAAATTGTTCCACGCGATTTCCTCGGAGACTTTCATCGCGCATAAAAGACGTCAACGAGAAGTCGAGGGTCGGAAGCGAACGAATCGAATGAAGCGTTGAACAATGATCGGGGCTCTCCGGCATCGCCTCCAACCACCGCGGGATTATTATGGGCCTATAATTTCCAAGCTTCGTTAGAGATCGCAGGGAGTGTTGCTCGCGTTTAAACAGGACGCGCGTACCTGTTTTACGATCGAAATATATTATGCAAATGCTGATCCATGTACGTGCGTGTGATTTGCCGTATCGGCGCTGTTTCTCGCGGCACCGCGCGCCGGCAAACCGTGAATGCTAGCTCGTTTCGAGAGCCACGCTTCGCCACGGAGCGGAAATGTCATTCTTTTATGACGGAGCAAGAAACTGGGACCTTTCTATGACAGCAATTAAAATCTCGACAGAAGTAATTATTCCTGTTTAACGCTCACCTATAATCTCGAGCGAGTAGTCCTTTCGCGTGGCTTGAAGAGCGCCTTATTTGGGGTTTGTTTTGGAATGGGAGTGAGTTGAGCGATATCTTGGAAAATTATTTGACGTGAATGAAGTTGTTTTTTAGTTATCTTATGACGACGAACTGGATTTTGGCCTGAATTGAGAGAAACTGACGAAAATGAAAATTTAAATTATATCTCTGTACTTTTCTTATTTAAAGAACGAGTGTCAAAAAAGAAACGTGTGAGAAAGATACTTCTCCTTCTGCAAGAAAATTGTATTAGATTCCATTTAATCGCAGACATCTATGCTTCGAATTCGTCTGAACAGACACTCTCGCGAGTGAAAGAAGGAAACAAATTGTTAACTTTTAATAACATGTACGATCTTGCATCAGCACTCGCGTTACGTTCGGTTTTACTGGTCGATGCAATGGTATAGAGTCAAGTCAGTTCGAGAATAAGTCATAAAATTGAAAGTTATATTGATGAGGTGATAAATGCAAAACTTCGCACCTTCTTCATCTAAATGCGTAGAAAGTCTACGCTTCGAGCAAGTATTAATAAAAAATTTTGCTCGTTTTCCGCCATATCGTTTTATAATCGAACGTTAACATCGAATTTCTAATTCAAGACTAACCTATCCAGTTTTATCCTTTTTTTTTTCGAAAGCATCGCGCACGCGGCAATAAAGCGAGCAACTTAATAACTAATTAAACGATCCGAACAGCTATGGGCAATCTGCGATTCAACACTTATTCTTCACGCTTCCCTCTGACAAATTAAGCGGTTCGAGGGATCTCTCTTCGCCGAAAGAATTCTTATAAATCAGAGAGTGAAACTTGATTCATAAATACTCGTGCGTGATTTTCGATCTTTCCTCGATTAATCCAATTAATGAGTTTTCTTATTAGCGGGACTCGCTTCTTGCCGCGGCGATCTTGCAAATAAGAATGGAAAAATGAAAGTGCAAGTGATAGAGTTGGTGAGGTTTCTCCGCTATGCACTTAATAACTCACTTTATTTATAGCGTGTTTAATTACTGCCAAGACCTCGATTGAACAGAGTAACGTGAAAAATGAAATTACGGTTGGGATGGCGATTTAAATCACATCTGCCCAAGTGGAGATCGTCGAGCACCTGGAGCAGCAAAGACTGCGTACATGCGTTAGGTAATTAACAGTTGAGCAAGACCAAGTTATTTTTTTCACAATTCGAATAATTTTCTTTACGTATTAAAATTTTGTCGATATTTTCTCAACCTACATTGTTGATGTTCGTTGATGCTCGTAATTCTAAGGAATTTCTACCGAATCCACCATTCACTGTTTGACATTCCATTTTCCAAGGATATCCTGTAATTGATATTTTTAAGTTGTCGAAGACCTTTCGCAGAAAATCGAGGTTGAACTGTTCGCACCTTTTATTGCGACTTTCAATTATCCGTTGTAACTCCAGGGTATCACGATCCGTGCCCACAGAGGTACGTGCTAAATCCGTTAGCGCTTTATTATTAATTATATCGATAGTAGCGTTATTAATGAACCTGTGGGAATATGAGTGGTAAGTGAATGTAACCTCCTTTCGAGAAATTAATGGTTAAAATGCGGTATTCAATATAAGGGGCAGGAATACCGAGGTGAATCAATTACCAGACTGTCTTATACTACAAATTCTCATTAATTACCCATTGTCATTAATAATGATAGCGATGTAATAGCCAATAAAGCATTAACACAATTAGGACATTGTGCCCAGTTTTCATTGTTGCATTTCTTGACTGAAAATAGTCGATTATTTAAAGTAAATAATTCTGTTTATTATCACATTTAAACGGCTTTAGGAGTTCTCGTGATCTCCCTCGATCTCACCAGATACTCAGACATCGTAAATCTAACAAATTTTGTTAGTGACACCACTGCAAACATAAAGAATTTCTGGTATGAGGCTTCAAGAAAGGTATAAGAATTTATAATCAAGTCTAACAATACCAAAAAATACATGTTACCAAAGTTAGACTATTTTATGTAATGCGATTTCTGTTCGCACATTTTGCAACGAGATCACAATTTTAATTCCTACATATCATCCTTATTTTTCGTCTCACGGGGTCGATCAGGCTTCTTCGAGGCTCATATTTGTAGCAGACATGCGATAGGAGCCACAGCACATGGCGAAACCTGTAACGTTCGACGCAAGCGTGATTCACAACCGGGAAAGTGGCTCTGAGCGCCCAGAGTGTTTAGTCTCTGGTATGGCAATGTTTACCAGAAGATAGTCGAACCGTATGTGCCAGAGTGCGAAGCACCGTTCAAAGGCTCAAAGGACTCGGCGTATTGTTTTCGAACGGGGCAGTCGGCCAAGCCGTTGAAATTATTGTCGTCGAAAAGCGAAAGCATTCCCCGGGATCACCGTACGAAACGGTGAAGTGTAAAACGTCCCTCCAGCCGGCTCGTTTATTAGCGTTTGGTAATATATGATCGTCCATTATCCGCGCAACCGTTGGCCGCATCCGGAGATACCGTAATCCCATTTACACGCGGCCTTTGCCAATCTATACGCACCGCGAGAATGGCGCCATTTGAGCAGGGACCGTTTCATTCCTGTTATTCCGACCCTATTCGTCCAAGTCTTCCAGAAACGTTTCAATCGCGAAATCCCTGGGATCGATGTGTTACCTAAAACCGTTTTCCCAGCGATTTAGTGACAAGAGAGACTAGTCACCGACTTAGATGGAATTGATGTTGCTGTTTTAGTAAATTTCCGCGTTGTCTTGTCGTCGAGGAGACGCCGAAGATTTAACCGAATGTTGTTCGACCTAATTTAACCGAGTCGAAATTCTTAGGGTAGCATTAGCTAGTAGTAGCTTAGAAGTAGACAGCTACTGATGGCTAAATCGAGTGGTGGGTGGATAAAATTAATTTTAGATAACATTACTTCGGATACAATGTAGAACTGAATGGTATCCAAATTTGGTAAAAGAAATTTTAACATTATCTAGTTATCTTTATATGTAGTTTTTGATCGTTACTAATGACTTAATGAGATATTAAGAAAAAAACTATTATAATAAAATATAATTGATATTAATAGACTCGCAACTTTTATTCAATATTTATTTCTATTAAAGAAGTGTTAGCATACTTCTGAGCGGGGCTGTACCTAAATTTCCACAGCTCGTTTTGAGAATCTAAAAAGTAAATTTTGAACTTGTTCCCATTTATGAATAAATATTCCCACAGTGCTCGATGATAATTATGATTTCATGCTTGCGTTACGAAAAGTAAAAGTAGTAAAATCTCGAATGATTTATTGCGAGGCGATGGTATCTTATCGTATATCTGAGGAAGGTGCGGTTGAAAAAATCTGCAAATGGGATGTTACAAGTGCACGCAGCAGCGAACTGTGTAAATGTTAAAACAGGCAATGCAGAGATTGCGTAACCGGAATGCGGAGATGCAAACACGTGAAGTTCTTCCAGACGTTAATGGAAAATTAATTATTTGTCTAACGTATTCGGAGTACGCGCGTATTCGATCGTTAGAGTTCGAGCAAATTGGATTTGCCAATCAAAGACTCGTATTCCTCATACTATTTGGGTTCTATTCTGCGTTTTAAAAAATAAAGAGAAGAAGAAATAGGAGTAGTATCTGGCAATATTTTATTATTTGCCAAAAATTCTCTCCTTTACAATGCGCAAAATATATTTCAATAGCAAAGGCTCAGTAAAAGGATAAATTGTTTCTTCAGAAAACCAAAAATTTTTTTGATTCTAGCTTCTAATAATGATCGATATACGCGGAGGAATGTTATCAAGAAGATATTGTTTTTTTAATTAATTTTAGAAAAGAATTTGATGATTTAAAGTGTACTCCATCACATCGAACCAAGGACCTTACATCCTCCTTCTTATCTCGACCATCATTAGAAGCTACGGTCAAAAGGATTGCTCGTATTTCCAAAAAAAAAACTTGAACAATTTGTCCACCTGCTGGTTATAAAATTACTCATCATTACTCGGAGCAATCAAAACACAACTATGTTCCTATGGTTCATTGTCAGTCATAATTGCAACAAGTAAATTGGATGATGGGCTAGGACTTGAAGGGAGAAGTCATCCATTGATGTCGACTCCTTCTACCAGAGCAGGTATACACGTCAACGTTATCGAGGTGACGGATGCCATTATTGCTTCAATCTTCTTAGTATGAGTTGACCATTCCAAGAGCTTATTATGATGCATTTTGACAAGTTTTATAGCTTTTCTGATCTTTGTATATAATCGCTAATACAACACAGTGTACTTAACGAGATTTGCAATATTTCTGATCGGAATATTTGTATTAAATTCAGGCTGATCGATTTAGTGCGTCTCAAGAGTTGTATTCCATGGTCCAGACCGAGTTGAAATGAATTTATACGGGAGCAATTTGCATTCTATTGAAAGTTTTACTCGATAACCCAGTAGCCAGTGTCATTTTCTCAACTTTATTTCCGTCTGCTCTCTCTTTTATTGAAGATAATGTCTTCAGGTTAGACTTCTATCGACGTTTCACCCATTGATGCTTCGCTATCTATATGTATGTAGTCCAGCTTTAAAAGCATAGAATATTTTCTTTACGTACAATGAGTCTGTGTGGGTGACGTTGTCACTATTGTTTATGTTCTAGAGATTTCCATTTTCATTACAGAATAAATGTTTGGTAATGAAATTGTTTACTCGTATTCTTTACTAGGTATTCTTGATCCATATTCTTCAAATAAAGTAGATTAAAATAATTGTAGGCTAAATAGTTATTCTCATCTTGAAGTAGACGTGTACTGATCTGGCTGTATTAGTGGCGAAAAAGTGCTCGTAGAGAATGAAATAATATCTGAAACATTTTTCCTCTAAATTCTACCCAGGTCTGACAGATACATTAAACAGAGATCAACTGTGATTATGCGACGCAATTTGCATTAAACAATAATTGTGTGCATCCCATAGGGCCTGAAGGGATTTGTTTCTCTAAATTCTACTTTGACAGTTACCTCTCGTATTCATCGAATCCTTTGTTAAACGAAACGAGAATCGAATCGGCTCGCGCGTTTCCATCAACGAGCCATCGTGCCAATAGCGGCAACGAAAGCTAGTGGCAACGATATCGCAACCGGGTAAATCGTGGCGAGGATCGGCAATAACGTCGCTCGAATTACACGGTTGTAAAACGGTCGTATCGAGACAACGAGCGTAATTATAACCGATCGAAAACGTTAAAACGCAACCGAGCGACGATAAATCGAAGAAGTCGAGTATGGAACAACTGTGTGCCGTTTCGAAGCGAATCGCGCGCCGCGATTCTACAAAGTCATAAACGATAGAAGTCGTAAAGTATCGGGCGGTGCTTAGTATCACGTGCACGTTCATTAATTAATGCTCAAGTAACTATGTGGAACGGTGATTATGCTCGATGGCAATTTAAGCCGCAATAATTTACAAGGTTCCCCGTCATTTTTTATTTATCCACGATACGATACGACGAGCTGTACATAATCCCCAGCGCGTTTATTAATATACAGAGAAGCTTATGCCCGATGATTTTGATCGTACGGATTCGATCGCGTTTATAACGATCTTTGTCTAAATATTTATTGATCGTTTAATTTGCTGTGTATACTATTTCGTTCGCTTCGTGCGTCTTATTACCCCGCTCCATAATTTCTACTAAAGATGCGAATTATCTTAATGGCTGTATCAAAAGTTATTTTGATACTTGTATATCAGTGATCTGTAGGAGTACAACGTAAATTTTCGTTGAGAGAAACGAGATTTTGACTCTCATATTTGAAATTGTTGAAGCTCCCTGCAAACTATGAAAACGTATTTAATGTATGGAATAATAGCTCCGAATTGTTCGAGATCAAAGAGGTGCACTTGAAAGTTATGAGAGCTGCTCCACATTTCGATGGACATTGATTTCTACCTGCACTTAACAATTCTATGAATACTGATTCTAGCTCTGACCAAAGAGTTGAATCATTGCCTCACAGCATTTTTTATCATATAACGGGACATGAATTTCGGCTGTTCGAAAATAATAAGATTTCCAATCTTAAACAAATTATACGTCATCCTCAATGAAAAATGGTATGTTACGATGCAGAGGTTCAGAAAATATTGAAATATCAAAATTGTACAAAATTTCTCGGACATCCCCTGCAGCTGGCCATTCACACGATCGAGTGCACATTTCACCGCATCGTGTTTCGTCTCTGTAACGAAATACACGTTGCGACCCCGGTGCATTCGTTATGCGAATTGCATTCGCTCTGTATGCGTCGAAGTTGGTGCTTGCACGTGGATTCGTATGTTAATATTTCGCCAACGAATTAGAGAGAGGGCGCGCGTGTGCGCGAATAATTGTCGTGTATTTCATACGTGATTGCGCGTGTTCCTGCATGTAAAGAGATTCACGCCGACGTAGATTTAATCGAGTTTGACGGTCAGGGCATGTCGTGAGCCGATTATCCTACGGTGACGCGTTATACGTCGCCTACAAACTATTCCGATGGATATGGTCCTCCAAAAATTACGCTATTTGGACGATGGATTATCGTTAGAGGTAAATGAAAACCTGCTGGAATGATTATATAATATAATAATTGGTCCTTTGTAATCATTGGTAATGATTTGTAGAAATGTTTTTCAAAGTGTGATCTGTGACTTCCATGCAGGAAAAAAAGATTATACGATGATTAGAAAAAGTGTGTGAAATTTTGATAAATTTAGCGGATACTGGATAAGTAATATGGAGCATCTTAAATTCGTGCTGTACTGAATTCAAATGTGCTTTTAAATTTCTCTTAAAAATTGGCACGAACTTTCTGGACAACCCAATATTATGTCTACTGTTTTTTTTTTTAAACTTTAATTTCATCCCCAAGCCTGAGAACCTTAGGATCCTCGTAATTTTGTAACTACACTTACGAAAAGTTAAACGAGAAATATTTTCAACAAATTTGTACATCAATTCACTCCAATCGTGTCAAGAAATAAAATGTCCCCTCATCCCACGCGACAAATTGCAGCCGGTTGTTAGCTCTGATATTAAACAGTCTCGATGTGGATAAAAACGCCGGGTATATACAAGGTGGCCCATAAGCGAGTCCGCAAAGCGTATCGCACTTACATAATTTCTGAGCTTGGACACGGTGGTGCGAATGCCTCTCTCGCGATGCTCTCATGTTCCTCGGCATGTAGAAACGAATGCTCGGATGCGTGAGCCCGCGCAGACGGAACAACGCGCTCATTGTGCGCTCCCTGGGCTCAGCTGGGAAGCCGAGACTTCTTTGCCACTCTCAGAGATTGAAGGCAGCCGGATAAAAGGGTGGCGATTCGGAATGCCGATTTTTAGCGGTTCCCTCGGTTGTTCCGCGAACGAATTCTCCGGCCATCTTCCCAGACAGAGGCGAGTCTACCATGAAACTGATAAAGTTTTGGACCTTCGCGAATAAGAAGCTTGTTCATGTTTTTTATTTATCCACTGGTTAGATAATGGAAGAAAAATGTTTCTGTTCTTAAAAAAAGGAGCGCGATTTGGTCACACGGCTTTTTCTAATTATTCCCCATTTTATGTCGAATAGAATACCAACAATTTTTCATCACTCGCGCTCAATAAGTTCACGCACTTTTGATTTCTAAATCGTTAGTGATATATCAAATGTAATATAGTAAAGAAGTTGCATGATGTAATAAATACCATTACAGTACCTTAGGAGAATTTTTTTTTTACTCATACATTTTTAAATTGATTCGATCACTAGTTATTTGACCAAACGTCAAAAGTAACATAAAAATAATTCATCTTTCATTGGAATTTATTATTGCTGTCAATATCAACTGCTTCACCTATGTAAATGTTTCAACCACCGCTCAAAAATGATAAACAACAAAAATTCTATTTTTCGCTAATAATTTTTACTACTCTTTTCACTGCACATTACGATCCACGAGGGCTTCGAATTCCAGCGAAGCGTGATTCACATAAAGCGTCGATAAACATGTGAAATCTTGTATATAAATGGCTGGGAACGTGGTCAGGGGTCGATTATGCCGAGTGTATAAAACGACTGGGAAAAATAAAGTCGCGATATTCGCGGTTCGTTAAAACGCATTCATAGCTTGGTGCACCGATTTCAGTAGAAATTTCATATAGTCGCCGAGACCATCTGCGAGTTATTTATGCAACGCTCTCGTGTGTAAACCTGATTTCGTACGCCCTGCAAACATGTCAGGGATCGGTGTTGTCCAGAACTTCGTAACGAGTCAAAATTGAATCGGATAGCATACAAATTATTATAACCTATTGATCTAGTCTATAATACATAATCCTAATCTATTCCATTTATTTAATAAACGAAGTTCTTTGAAATACGTGTTAGAATTCAACTGACACTATTATCTATGATAAATTATTGCAAAGAGATATATTTCCATTTTAATCCGGTACTATACGATCCCAATGATTCAGAGGGTTAAAGAGCATTCTTTTTTAATTATGTATTCCATTTAACCCCTTTAACCCTAGTAACTTTTCTTCCAAGCATAAGTTAAATCGACAACGCAGCAAGAACAAGTCACTTGCAGCGTTTATTAGCCAGATGTTCTTTTGAACTCGTCGCCTTATAAATAATGCATCCAACATGATTCGCGCAGAAATGAGAAACGTTAGTTGACGGAGGTTCATTAGCTTTTTAATTATGTTGTCACGAAGGTGCGAAGCGTGGGAGTTATTTTGTGGAGTTAGAGAGAAAACGAGCCAGATATCGATTGCTTCTGTATTAACGACCAATGTCGGACAGCGCAATGCGCTACTTGGTTGATAACGTTAGCGAAAATGTGTTACGCGTGATCGTTAATATACCAAGCGGCGCGGGCAATGGTTCAATGAGATCACTTTGTTTTATTCGCCACCATCGGCCAAAAATGCTGACAAGAACGGCTGCTCGAGATCGCCGTGACTCATTAGAACGGAACGCAAACGATGCAATAATACAGCGTCATAAATTAGATAACTTTCTAGAACTGCGGGTCGATTACATTACACGGAATAATAACAAGATAGCTAATTAATTCGCCGTAATCGAGTGACGATATTCCGCGAAAATCGAGATGGTGGAATTTTATGTAAGAAAGTAATGTTGCTTGTCTCAGCAATATCATTAGATCTTGTGTAATATCTTGCGCAATTTCATTACATCTCTTTCTTTTTTTTTTGCTTGTAGAAGAAAATTATATTTGGGTTGAAAAAATTGTTTACTTGGATATAGTGTCAATTTTGTTTTAACTTCATGCCTATCTCTATTTTTATTTGAATTTTTGTAGTCATAGAAGCGAATTTCATTTAAGTAGCAAACGTTTCTGTCTTGTATGTAATGTCTATTATTGTTTTAATTTCACATCTATTTCTATTACCGCTTGAATTTCAAGATTCAAAAGAAAAAGAATATTTGTCATGTTTACATTAAATTCTGTTTTTTTCAAGTGTTCTCTGGTTTAATATAAACAAAAATTTCTGCTTCTTTTTGTTTTAAAGGTTGCACGGTACCTTAAAAGGTTTCATGGGAGGGAAAAACACTAATATCATGTTCCCTTGATATTATCTATTTAAAGAATGATATTACCAAGGCGAGCAATATCAGGTTTACGTGCATTTTTAATGCTCGTATCCTTAGAAACCACGTGCCGCTCTTTTTGCCGATAAATCAGAAAGTTGAGCGAAATGTTTTAATAAAAATGTTCATCTTATGAAGCGTTATTTTTAATACTCCGCATCGTAAATGAAATTTAATACTGGAACTTGCTATATTCCATATCGTAAATCGTATCCGTTACATACACTTTATGCCAGCAGAGAGCTTTCGAAACCAATTCTATCTAAAATAATAATGTTTTAGGGAATATCCCAACGCACGTTTGATAAATTGGGAATATCGCTTTTGTTGATACTGGCAAAACGCACGAAGCTTCCACGAGTTACAAAACGCCAAGTTGAGTTCTGGCTAGAGCCCAACTAGGAACATCCCTAACAATAAGAAGTGGTTTCCGCTTAATCACATTGGGAGAACGAAAGCAGAAACTAAAACGACGAGTAAAAGTGCGAGCACGTGTTACCCGTAATTCTGTTTATTTGCGAAGCAAATGGCGGAGGCTTTCGTCTTATGTAGGGTAATTGAAACTAGACCCATCGCTCTAAACAGAGGCCTCCCTTTCATATTTCATTGCTATGGTGCTGGTTTCATGCACCATTCCAAGTTTACAGCTTCCACAGCCACGTTGGAAGACAGGTTATTAGAGAAAGGACATATTACTTTTTAATTAATCTTAGGAATCAATCGAGCCGTTCGTTGCACAAATCGATTAACTCCATAAAAGAAAATGTTGTGAAATACGATGAAATAATGTACACTGTGTTTTAAAATTCACTTTATAATATAAAAAATAAAAATAATGAATGGTGTTAATCTTTAAATAATTTAATTTTCGTAAAAATACTTCTCATAAATACCGATGGGGATGAAAACAATGAAGCTGAAAACGCTTTAACCAGGAATGGCTCCGTTTACTTTCCTTTTGATCAAGTGAACAATCCCTAAATTCATTATTTTAAGAATTTGATTATTTCCCATAAAAAAAGAAGTCCGCGTACATCGCAACGTACATTAAATCCAACGAGTTTAATGCAACAATCGTCCAGGACTCTAGCTCCTTAATAACTGAACCATCGACGCGTCGAGGAGAGTTTCACCTTGGCCGAGCGTTCGCCTTTCTCTGGCTACTGGAGGTTAATAGAATATCAGGAAAAAAATCGAGAAGTCGACACGCGTAAACGTTCCACCGTCTGACAGCTCACTTACTCCGAAAAGAGGGGTGAAACCTCCCTGCGGGATCACTCCGAGCGCGCTGACTTATGCGTTCCGCGATCTCACGAGGAAAGTGGGGTCGCGCCTGCTTAGAGAACGAGATTTAACGAACCTTTCCGCTCAGCCGTGGTAATTGGACTTTGATGGAAAGAAGCCAGATCCGTCTTTTGTTCCATTCTACTTGGGGTTGGCTGCTCTCGTCTCGTGAAAGGGCTTTTCGCCTCCTTCCGAGACGGTTCACGAGGGTGAATTTGGCCCCCCTGCCGCGTACCGTTTCTAATTGTTTCGACGTATTAGAATTATCGCGCCGTGTTGCAGAAATCTGCAAAACAGAATTTTCTTATTAACATTAACTACAGAAAAGGAAACGAAGGAAGTAGCGTGATCAACATCGAGGGTAGTTTTTACGATATATCCTCTTCCAAGGAACGAAACACGTGCTCTATCTGTGTCAAAAGTGTCATAAAAATTGGAGTGTGACACTCGAACGATGTTCCTTGGTAGTCCGTACTCCAAACTTGTCTCGAAACAACGTGTCCCACCTTGCCTCATAATTTATGGCTGCGTCAGTCTTCCCGGTACACCAGGGCTGACCTATCGAACTAGAAGAGATACCGTTCGTCCCAGAAAACGTCAAATCCCGTTCGTTCCCTCTCCCTTCGCGAAGGCAAGGTTCCCCGTTGGCCATCGCCGTCGGGATAGTTTGCGCACGACAATGTAATTTCCGTATTTGGGTCGCTGGACGATTATCTCCCTGCCATGGCTTGCTCTTAATCAGCGAGGAGCCAGTCAACGGCGCGCAAGAAGCCACTCGAAACACCCGTATCCGACAGGTGGGTTCCTCTGTTCGGCTACCATCGGTTTGGGGCGCGCAGTGGTGTCGTTAGTAACGCACGAAGACTGAGGTAGAACGATTAAAACTATGGTTGCGTGGAACTTACTACACCTGGGGAATATAGTTATTTGCGATACGATAGGGGTACACTAGTGGTGAGTTAATCTTCAACATGGTCACGAAAATTTATTAGTTGGAATAGTCATTCGAGAAAATTAACTTCCAACAAGTGATTTAAGATTTGTGTGTTAAATAAATATTAAATAGATATACGTATTAATCAATTGTTTCATGAAAATCTGTGGTCACTTTTGTGATAGTACAAATAATTTTTTTCTAATATTCCTAGTGTTCTGGACACCACAAATCCTAAGCAATTGTCTATTTTATGTCTAATACACAATCCTCCAGTGACCAAAAGAAAAGAAAAGGAACGAAAGAAAATGACATACAGGAATTATAATTTTCAAATAGTGTTAGTAGGTGCTCTGAGTATTCCTAAACATTTTGTGTAGGTCACGGGACACCATGAGCCAGCGTACCGGGTGATATAAACGCTAGTGACGCTACTGTTCCCGGAATCTCATGAAATCTCGACCGATCTCACCTTCTTTCGTGTTCCCCCGTCGCCCATAGCTCTTTACCTTGCCACGTCGATTACCATAATCACGTGGATTATATATTTAAGCTAATTGCACGCGAAACCACCCGCCCTCGATCGGCCACGCTTTCAGCATTAATTTGATGGGTGCTGCGGCATGGAAAAAGTCATCGACCTGACGGAATGCCGAAGATACCTTCCGTGGTTATCCCGCAGGGGGACTGAGCCACGGTTTTATGGCACAATTAAATAAACCTTGGACAGACTTGCTTGGAAACACCGGCTCTGAGAACCTCGAGTTATCGAGATCTATCTGGAGATTGTCAAAGGTGGAGTACATCATCCATGGATTCTGTAGGCTCGACCTTGGGCAGAGTCTCAAGGAATTTTTCAAAAAAGTCTGGGGCAACTCCAATATTTCCAAACAATTTCTTTCATTTTTCCATTCCAAATGAACTAATCACTATTGCGCGAAGAAGAAAGGGTACCACAGAAATTTTCTTTCTCTTCAATTGCTTCTCAAACAGCACATTACGTGGAAAATATTAAGAATTGCATAGAGTATAATAAATGTATATGAAATCACTAACAACTTTCTACTCGTGTTATTGTCTAAAAGGAAACGAATTAAAAATTGATTGTAGGATGTATAAAACTGTAGCTATAACTGTTCACTTTGTGTGTTGTAAATATTAACTACACACGAACGTAAAGGGATCGCGCATATTATAAATAACAACACGGAAATAGTGGTACTAAAACGGTTGCATTCATTTTACGTTCATGGGATGTCACTCGTCGCTGAACGATCTAAACGCATCAAACAGTCTAAATTGCAACGACGCTGCGAACACTTCCTCGGTATGCACATCAAACGGAACATGAACGTTACTCTTCTTACCCTAACGCGTTCCACCGGCAGCTTCTATTTATAACGGGCTTCGCGCTAGGTTTAAAGCCAACCATTAACATCGCACTGATTTACAACGTAATTACAATTACCTCGTCGATCGCGAATCCCAGCTAGCAACAATAAACCTTGGACGCCGTGACGCGAGGTTCTAGCGGCTGGGAAACATAATTTCACGAAGATTTCGCTACTATTACAGTCGTAAGTAAGAAAAATTGTCCACTCTCTGAAACTTAGGAATGAATTCAAAATAAACAAATAGTTTTTCAGCCACTTCTTGAAAATAGAGGGTCGATACAATTTTGAATTGTCTAGTATATTCAGAACAACCTTGGTTCCTAGCGAGATTAAATCACACAGTTTTCACACAGTTCGAAGACACAGTTAATAGGTATCTGGGTACAGAGATGCGCGAGATTACAGGAAGTTAAAGAACCCAAAATGTCCAAATGTTTGTGGCGTTGCCCGTTAGTCTGTTAGGAAACAATGTTTCCTTCACCCCCTTCATAATTCCCATTTCATTTATAACTGCTTAGCAATAGAATACATTCCTTCATATTAAAAAACGTTTATAGTAAACGTGTATGATAATGCGAAGAAAAACATACAGGATTGACCAGCGTAAATCCATATCTAGAGATTCCCTCTCCGTTCTAAGCGTTACGTACATGAATTCTTACGCTTCGCTCCGTTTGCCGTGCAAATAACTCACCGTGCGTCGGTGTTAGCTTCTAACCTACGGTCTGTCAATAACTGGCACCAACAATGTGAAGACTGTGCTAAAGGAAGTGATGCAAGTGGCAATGCACGCGAGCGCAGCACATGCACACGTCGGTCGAAGGTGCATTTAAATGCACACGCGCCTCGGTTGCACAGACGTGTCTTTGATGAGTAGACTGATAGACAGCGCGGGATTACATTGCAATCGGCTGCCAGCGGCGGCTGCATTCCAACCTCGCCGATGTGCCATTGACTCGTAGAAATTATTCAAATAAAATTGCGCAATTACCGCTGCGCCGCGCGTGCAATTGGGACGTAACCGGCGCTGTTATGGTCGATCCTGAGTTACTCGAGTGGGCTGATAAAACCGTGAGCCAGCTGGCTAGAAGAGTTGATTTTGAAATGGGATATGTTTGCAGGGGTCACTGAACACTTTTTGGCGTGACTTGTTCCTGGAGGTACTTGTTCGAAGATATTTTAAATTATTTGGCCGAGAGGAGATAAGCAATGGTAATAATGTCTTGACAAGATTATTTTGTAGCGATACACCTTAAGGTTCTCACCTGAGTCTATAACATCTGCATCTGTTTATTAAGGAGATGATTCTTATATTTCAACATAATAGGCTTCTATTTACTTGAGCGAAAGGACATAATGATCAAGTGTAGCACTATTTTCTGAGATTCGTTCTATGTCAGATCTGATGTAGCGCAAGGTTCTCACCTAGATCCATACTTTTTTAATCTGTTCATTAAGGACGCGGCACTTCTGCTCAACATGGTTGCTATTTGCTTGACTGACGGAACGTAAATAATGAAATGAGGTTCTGTTTTCTCACACTTTTTCCTGTCAAATCTAGTGTCAGGGTCCATGATTTTTTAATCTGTTTCTCGTAGACGTATCGACACTTCAACGTAATTGGTTTTTACTTCGCGTAGATGACTTGAAGGTGTTGAGTGACATTCATCCTCGTTACCTCATTAATTCAAGAGGACCTGTTGCCACTCGAGTGTCTTATGAATAATCTGTTTTTTAACAACTCTAAATGTAAATCTGTCAGAAACTTGAAATAATATGGCGATTCATGCATCATTGATGGTACGTTGATTCGTATTTCTACGATTTGTGGCCTTGGCATAGTATTCACCTCAACCTCACTTTTTATAATCACACGAGAAAGGTTACTTTTAACCTTAGGTCTTCTTCAGAGAACGTGTAAATATTTGAAAAACTATAAAAGCGAAGCTACTCCTTTGTTCGTTAATTTTTAAGTTTAATCCCGTTTCCTTTTTACAACTGCCAGTATAACTCTACGATTAGGATATTATACAATGCGATCATGGTTTATTATCGCTGACAAAGTGCCAAAATTTTACGAGCTTTTATTCTTGTACAAATGGTTCTTAAACTGCTTCATCCCTTGCTCCGAGGTATTACCTAAATTTAGACGTCTTCCAGGAGCTGCAAAACCATCAATTTTCAAAATTTTGCACAACTCATCCAAACATGTTTGAACATTGCTGAAAGATCAACAATCTCTCCCAGTCGCAGAAAAATCGAAAATATTGCTCCAAAAAAAATATTCGATTTGACATGGAATGGGCCGTCAATTAAATTGCGCATCACGTTCGACGGTTTTGGAGTGGCGTACAAGGCAAGGAATTTCGAGCACCGGAGAAATTCCAGCGCGCACTGGAAGCTTTCAGAGTTGCCTCTGATCGACGAACTACAGAATCCACGAATGTTTGACGAGAACATCGGTGCAAGCGTTCAATCTAGTAGAGTAGTTGATAACCTCCACAAATGTACCCTGTGCGTGTTTGCATGGATTTTGAAAAAAATTCCCAGGAGAATGTAAAGGCGGCTGATTGAAATACAGTGATCGGTATAAATACTGTAGAAGGTATTTTTAAACAACCTCTGCATTAATGGTTTTATCGATTTTGTCGCAATATTCAGGGTGACCCATTTTAATCTGTATATGGATGTATCTTGAAAAGTACGTCGAACTGAAAGAGATCAGAGGGTTGGTCTGGGGTTGATCTTCGTGGTTACTTTTTTTTGAAATGTACTTCTTATTTATTTTAACGCAAACTATTAGGGTAGAATAAATATCGATCAGTTCGATCACCTTTGAAAAACATATCCTCAGATGTATGCATACAAACAGATTTGCCGACGCACAGATTTCATCGAGCGCTCGCACGATGCACTTAGATCCTCCTCTTTAGTGTAACGTCCGAGACGTCTTATGATGAGCTGCGCCAGCAGACGTCGTTCCCACGTGTTTAGCTCGTAGAATTGCTATCATGATTGTTCCTTACGTCCAGATAAATTCCATCTCGTTGTTCATCGTTGATCAAAGTCGGAAATACACTTAATACGATCTGTGATGACTGACAACGGTATATTCGTAGGGATTAGATTGGAAGTCAATAGATTATTTCTGAAAATACATAAAATTAATATTAGAATTACTTGTAGCCAAGAGGACATTAAAAAATTGCATAATGTCTAGTACTTTGTGTTTGAAGGAATTTTAGCGATTACGTCCCGAAATTCGATTCAGAATCGTTTCTATTACAAGACCCGTAGGATAATATGTCTCACTGCCTCGACTTTTGCTTTAGGGGGATAGAGGGAGGAAAAGGCGTGAGGAACAAACTATTTCCGCGTGTTTTAATTGCTGTTTAAGAGCACGCGAGCTGTTCACATCGGTAAGCAGCCCCGTCCGCACGCCAATTAAGTCAGTCGTGTCTTTTTTTTTTTTTTTTGCGAATTCCAATTACGCGGTTTTTCGTCCCGTAACAGTATAATTATGGGTATACTGTTTCGAGTACGAACGCGAATTCCATCGTATAGTCGGCTTCTTATAATGCTAAGTGATACTTGATTTCTACTTATTGCGTTTACCCGTGGCTCCCGAGACAGAGAGAGTCCTTGGTGCAGCTTCGTTGCTTCGCGGTAGAAGGAGAGATCTCAAGGATAAAATTGTCCGACGATCGTGCGTGGGTACGATATACCTACATATATACCCTTTCGAAACGATAAATCAAAGGAAATCGTATATCATTCGGCCGCGACGCGAACCAGTTCGAAAGTCGTCTCGCGGGCGTGTAGAAAACACCGGGGCTTCTTAAATTGCGCGTATGGAAAGTACCTCAAATACACGCAAAACGGGAATTAGCTAAGAAATTAGGCAGAAATAGCTATGAAATATAAAAAATTTCGACTCGTATATTCTCCATATTAATAATAAATCCATCGAGAAGATCGGTGATTACACGTCGAAGCATACCTCGTTCTTCGTGCCTTCATTAATGATGAATCACGCAGTCAATCACTCCAGATACGAGACAAGACAAGACAGTGCTTAAAATAATTGAGGATCGTCCACGCGTCTGTCTTTATCGCTGATAAATGCATCCAGTATCTTACAAGCTCCAAAATCCCATGTATATTAAGAGACCAGTAAAAATAGAATTGCATTAAATATTCAGCAGTCCTTCCATTCCTGATTTTTAACTTGTCCCCTGGAATTATGCAGAAACGAGGCCCCGTAACTGTGTTTCGAACGTCGGGGACTAAAAATAGACAAATTTTAGCATTGGAAGTACGACTTTCACGGTTACATGACAATCTAACTCTGAATTACTGTAACTTTAACGTCCAGTTATAAAAATGGAAAGTGCCGAAGCTCGCCGAGCAGTGAAACCATAAAATCAATTTTGTATAGTACCTTCGCGTAAGAAGAGTACAGAATTCGCTCACGACATCCTCTGGATCTGATAACGGATTTTCTCGGTAGAAGAGGTTCTAACGTTTCAATGAAAGGCAAAGGTGTCGGGACAATCTACCAGAGATCCAATTGTTGAGATTAAGCATTTTATAACGAAAGACCAGCATTCGTTCACTTTATTAATTAGATCCTGTAATTAAATTCCTTACTTCGAGGCATTCCAACGTCTTCATGACAGAGGAAGAGTAAGAGAGGATGTAACAGGAAGAGCTACTGTCACGCCTTCAAAGACAGAAAGAATGCACAGAACTCTACTTAAATATCTATAGTATACTCATAGAGATGAAGAACAGAATTTACTTATGACATCCTCCAAACCTGTCAACTGAAATCCTTGCCGCAAAAGACCTTAACCCTTTCAAACCTGGCGTCCAGAATCGAAGACACAAAATTTTGTAGTGTCCGTGCCTACCATACCCAACAATAAGGAGTCAAATAAGAACACGAAACGTAGGGTACGGGATTGGTCGCGTAGGTAAAGCGGGGTCGACTGTGGATCCGAGGATCGTGGGTTCGAATCCACGTGCCTTATTTTTCGGTTAGACTCCTACAATTTTAAAATTACCGACACTATCGTTTAGGACGAATGTCCTTATTTGTGCATACGAAGAAAGACCAGGTTTCGTAAAAAACTACACTAACATAAAAATTAAATTACATTAGTGCAAGAAAAAAGAACAATTCAGGTCTGGAAGAGTTAACGTCTCAATAAAATTGATCCACAAAGGTGGTTGTCATGTCTCGTCACCAATGAATGTTAAGCTACATTGAATCCTCTAGTTCTGTTCAGAATTCAGAGAAGAATGAATCCTCAAACACCACCTACGCAAAGCTCTAACTTAGATGTCTTCCCATCTTTATACAAAAAGGAATCAGAACTCTCGACATCCCCCAGACCTGTCAACTAAATTTCTCCCTGTAAAATCCCGTAACATCTGAATAAAAGACTAGGTGACACAAAAGTCTACCAAACATTAAGTACCGTCGGTCCCAAAGTTCATGAAGGCTACAACGAATCCTCCCGTTCAATCGGAAATTCACTTCGTGCAATGGAGCACTCAAACGCCAAGTTTAAAGCGCTCAATTCTTGTTGCACCTCGTCAACCCTCCAAAGCCAAAAACCTGCGACCCAGCGTGCACGTGGGTACCGGGTACTAAGTACTCCCCTTAGCATGCATGAGCGATTCGCGATGCAGAAGCGAGCAGCCGCGGGCGAATAGGACGAGCAGGGAAATGTGTGTCACTGGTGTCTATGTCGCCTAACGGCATTTCGTCCCCGAGACTGACGCAGGCCCACTATAATAAATAGTAATATTCCATGCATCACGATGCACACGTGGACACGTCCTCATGCATAAATATCGCCTATACGTCCACGCGATGTGGCCAACCTGAGGTTACCGGTAACGTTTACCGATAACTTATCGAAACGCTTCGATGTATCGGTAATAACGCCGCGACAAGGATAATGCAACGTCTCGTCGCGATATAACGAGCTTATTGACGCGATACTAGGAACAGCATGGTCTTAGGTCTGTCAGTCTGATGGTATCGCAGCTTGAACATCGACGATTGACACCAGGCTTACGTTTGGTGTAATTTCTGTTGGATCCTATTCTAGCGTGTCGACGGAGGTCTTTTATTTTTAGGCTACTATTAGTATTCGATCAAAAAATCAAATTTTGTGGAGGTACCTTGGATTATTCACGATGCTGTGAAATGATAACCTTACTCAAGCACGGTCGAGGCATGCAGAGGACTGTAATAGACAGTCTATGCAAATTCATATTTTTATAGATTCAGATACAGAATTGAAATTTACTTGAAAGTATGTCTTATCTCCTAAACACTGTATCATGTATTTTATTGTTGATGTTTTATATATTCATGCGTTCATGTAAAGGAGCTCTTTTCTTCACTGTGCATTACAAGGAGAAATTATACTCTTGACTATATAGAAAGATTCTGACACAGTGAAGCCGTGTAAAGAAGGAGTTCTATCTTCTAAAACATCAAAAAGATTCGGATTCTTCCCAACAGGGAGCAAAACATGTCTCAAGTGATATTGGAATTTACTGATATGTAATTTTATTTCGACAATCGTTTAGAAGGACTCCCTCGATTGGTGAGAACCAGTTTGATTCTTCCGTGTCTTCTTACTTCGAAATGCAATTATACTCTCCCCCCACCCCCCAAGGCTACCGAGAACTAGACAAGACCTGAAAGCACTAACTGTCATTCTTAATCCAGTTTTATGGAATACTATCCATTCGTTTACTACTTTACCTTTTGCTATGTTAAAGATGACGGCTGTAATCCATTTCTGACCTCATTACGGTTCTCTCTCTCAGTGATTCAGCTTTCGCCGATTTAAATATGACGGGTATTTAAACTATTTTCGACCTCGTGATCTTTCTCTATGTCAGTGATAAGGTGTTCACGTCGGATCTCTAATTACCATCTCGCAATCTTTTTTCAAACCCTAGCTCAAGATATAAACACAGTGTGTTACTCCACGTTAAAAATAATGAGCACATTATTACATTCATCTCATAGACAAATGAGCCATTAATTGCACAAACCGTTTAACTCCATAAAACAAAAAGTTCAGAAGCGCGATGAATGTACATCGTTGTTTTAAAATTTCGTTTATTATATAAACTCAAATAAATACCGATAAAATTTCTTTTCAAGAAGTATACTACAAACATAAAAAGTTATGACTATACCTAGTGCTATACTTAATTTTAACTATACTTAAATTTAAGATTCTTCAAAAAGTGTAGTTAATCGATTTGTGGAGTGAACGTCTCAAATACCAATACCCTCGTGTCTTTGAATCAAACAAACGTGCCACGTGTTGCATACCAGCATCCTTAGCAATGTCAACCGATCCAGGTACACTCCTGGGCTATTGTAAGCGTTGGTGGGACCGTATCCGCGTCCTCACACGCGCGTACTTGCCCAGGCAATCAATAGAGGATCAGGAACACCGCGTGATAGTCGTTAGAGGAGCGCGACGAGTGCTATGCTCGATCCACGGTACGCTAGGTAATTGAATTTCCGCTATTTCTGATCCCAGTCCCGTAGACCAGGGAGGTTTCCGAGTCGCAGCCGCGTATCCGTCGGCGGGACATTAATTCAGAGGTCGTGTCACTGGTAATTCTATTGTTTCAGCCAGTCCAGCGGCGCCGTGTACTCCGCGAAAAAAATTCTTTTAAGAGCTCCGCCGCGGCGCCGAGTAGCCTTTCGTTACACTTCCTTTCGTCTCGCTCCTTGAGCAACGAAGCTTTTACCAATTATCAGACTTTGGATGTATATGTCAGCGATGGGAGTGATGCGATTTGTTTAATTTTATCGAGACTAATTTGTGGGTGTTTTCCACGGTTTACGGCTCGCTGTGCGGGTGGAAGTTTCATTATTGATAATAAGGTTGTTAAGCAGAGAAAGGTTGTTCGTGAGGGGGTTTGGAAATTATAATTATGTAATTAAAACGCGATCACCTTTATGCGCGATGTTGACATTAGCAGTTATAGGTTCGATTTGGTTTTTTACATTATGGTATTATTGTTCTGCAAGATCTGTAAATAAACATCTACATTGTTTGACCATGCTTTTTTTAAACACTTTAACGAACGATGCAATATATTCCTCATAATGGAGCCCAACACAAGTTTCCTTTCGAATCTAAACTGTGCGGAACGAGATTGCTCTGAACAGCAATTTTCGGCGCAGACCCTTCTCGAAGTGCACGATAGAATGCACCACGGTTAGCTGATCCATGTAGTCACATTACGAAGCTCTGGTGAGCTCGAGGTATCTCGTTAAGCTCGGATTAGGTGGCGAACATGAGCTCTCGCGGAATGCGGTAACTTCAATCGTTGCGCTCAGAATGCAGCCTCTGTATCATAAACGCACTCGCATTAACGATCTTAATGATCACGAAATTAATGATCACGATAACTGAACTGTATTCATTTTCTTTTGATAAAGAATTAAAGATACTATAATAAATGCAAATATTGCGCAGAAGTTGCAGTTAAGTCCATCCACGTCGAAACAAAAAAAGATTTTTAAAATTTTAATCCGATTACATTACTTTGATGACGATCTTCATCTCTATCAACTTTCATTTGGAAACTCTAGTTACAACTATAGTGTCGCGTTTCCCTTATGAGCCCAGTAACGAATACGACATTCTTACTATCAAAGAAGCGATAAATCTATTTAATTCACTTCGTTGATTTCACGGGGCAATCCAAGTAAATGTTATTAGACGATAATCACATCCTTCATACGAATAGAACCATCGAACGCGCGATCGTTTTTTTTTTATTCTCAGAATCCACCGCTCCAGATTTCACCACAGCGCATAAACCACTCACTCTGGATCTCCTCGTAAATTGCAATTACCGCAAATTGCGATGTAAAGATTCTCGGGGAGTGTATAATTTCATTCAAGAAGAACCCACACACGCCAGATTCGTTCACAGCAATATATCTTCAACGGCTACGAGCGAGTCGTTTTCCGCCTGTCCGAATTGATTTCTAAACTGATGTACATGTTTCTCGATTTCTTTTCGCGCTCGGGATTTAGAGATTGATTTGCTCCCAGTCCATACTCCACTTCCCCCCTCTTGCTCGCCAACGCAGGCTGATAATTGGAATCGTGATGCATTGCCACGGGAAATTATTGTCGCGCTTGTCGTGCTTGTCGCGGTCGTTTAGCAAAGTTGACAAGAGGGAGCTTGAGGTTAAACGTTCTTGACTTACCGATCCTCTGCGAGAATTAATAGGCGATTTTCCTGCGAACGAGTTGCCCGCATGAGTTGACTATGTCTAGACACGTTTTTGTGAGAAACTGTGGCTGGGAGTCCCACGCATCTGTTTATGGAAATCACGCTGTTGTTTGAGTAAAACTAACAGTGTGATTGAACGGAAAAAAGGTTGTTATTTTATTTTTCTTGAACGCTTCATGTAAAATAGTATGCACTCTTTAAAAAGGATAACTCGAAAAGAAAAAATAATTGATAGCAGAATAAAAATTGAAATGTAACGAATAGAAAGGTATGCATCCTTGACTCATCGTTCGAAATTTTTGTCCAAAGAAGAATTTTGCCATCTGTGATGAAAGACTGCGAGAAGTGCAACAGAGTGCATTCTTCCTGGCAGAATCACAGTTCAGTGGCTTTGGAGTGAAGATTGTGGGGTTGAAAGCAGTTCTGTTGCTGCAATGAAAACATATAATTCGACTTTGAAATGGAGCAGTTCAGAAACTTCGAGTGTAAATGATCCAGCAGCCACGGGGTGAACCATAATATTATTCTTACAAAACAACCACGATAATCCCTTTACACTGGTAGCATTCCGGACACACCTATCAACGAGATCCCGTGCGTAAACATACGATTCAAGACAATGTTGCTGGCTACCTGTTTTCTTATTCCAGATAGAATAGGAACACGTAAAGAAACGGTCAGATGAAACGGTTGTCAGGAATGGACTATAAATGATGCATCGATTAGGTTATTAGAGAGCGGCTCGATATTTTGTTACTA